>NW_026000224.1:4826803-4945889 GCF_001458135.2 Marmota marmota marmota | reverse complement strand
CGCCCCAAGGTGCTCGGCCTCAAGCAGGACCATCCCACCGAGCCGCCGACCAACGCTTGCAACCCACAACCCGGACCCCGCCAACCCAGAGAACCAACCCCGGGCCGGACCCTGACCCCAGCGACCCCCAGTTCCCCAGCCCCTGAGCCCCCGAGCCCCGGCCTGGGGGCGTGGCCCGTCCCAGGTCACCCAGGCAACTTGGAGGTCGGGAGCCGCGCAGCGCGCATGCTCAGCCTGCGGCGCCTCGAGGGCTCGGGGCAGGGCAGAGGGCGGGCCGTTGCTGGGCTCGGGCGGAGGGGCCCGGGCTCTTAGCACAGGGGTCTGTCTGTACGCTGAAAGAGGAGTGGGACACTGGTAGGGGGCAGGCGCTTGCTGGGAAGGGGACGGAGGCCCCAGGGAAAAAGATGGGCAGCCGGCGCTTGCTTCTGCTCTGAGCCTGCAGTGGGCCCAATGGTTGGACTCGAGACCAAGCAGGAGAAGTGAAGACCGAGCTTCCAGAGCAGGTTCCATGAACCAAGGGATGACTGTCAAGTGTCCCGCGCAGGATCTGTGGTCCAGAGGAGCAGAGGCAGGGCCGACCCTGCCATGCCGTGGTGGCAGTAACCAGTTTTGTGTCATTTCCTTGCTTCTCCAGCTGTGGACAAGGCAGTCAGCTATACTGCACTGGGAAGACCAGGCAGAGCCATCTTGACTGCTGTGGCTGCCTTTGAGGGGGAGGGGGGGGGGCTCCAGGTTGCCCTGAGGCATTTCCAGGATGGTCCTGAGCAGGCCAGAGTCACCAACACTTAAGTCCCACACACTTCGAAGGACAAACTACTCTTACTTCCTTTTGCAGAAAAGCCAAGCAACAAGATGCAAAAAGATGACAATTCATCCAAAAGGAGCAATGCAAATTAACATTCCTTCTATCAGGAGGGTGAATATTTACAGACACTGGTGCAGCTTTGGGAGGCCTGCTGCACACCTTTACTCACTTTTGGCAGCCAAACAGTGCAAACTTTTGGAAGTCAGTTTGTTAATATCTGTGAAAGTTTTAATGTGCATACCCTCCTGCCCAGCAAACTAGCTTCTACGGAGAAATTTTTACCTGCTATGTTTCTATGTTGCTTATATTTTCACACCAAATTTATCATTTAGGATCCAAAACTACAGAATTTTCTACAAGGCTTTTCTAAACCTTGTAACTTGATTGCTCTAAAAAATAATCAAGTATACTTGTGGGTTTTCCAAAAGTGACTGGCCACAAAACTTTTAAAGTTGGAACTGGGTGGCAACTTGGTCCAGGACTCAGATAGGAAGGTGCCCAGGAACTCAGGCACAGAGTCATGACATAAACATCCATAAACATCAGCTGCTACCTGGGCACCAAGACAGTGGCCATAACACCACCTCTCCCAACCCAGTTCTCAGCTTCACATGCCTCTCCCCAAAGACCTCTGAACCCACCAGGCCAAAGAGCACAAGATCTGAGAAAGCACAAGCACCTGCTGAAGATCAAGCAGCCCATATAGGAAGATTTAGGAATTCCTTTCTGCACAGATATTTAAGAACATTGGGAATATATATAGCTTGTGTGCCTTTTCAAGCAAGATCAAATGGGCATGCCCTGGGCTGGTAAAACTTAAGGATTAGAGAAGCACACAATGAACATATTGCTTCAGGGTGCTGTCAGAAACACTGTAAGCACAAACACAGATTAAAGTTTAAAAAAGAAAGAAAGAAACAAACAAAAAAGAAACACAGCAGGGTCCAAACATAGCTTACTCAAAGATACTTTCAGTCCAAGGTGGGGACTTGACTGAGGACATAGAGGAACAGAAGGATCCCTCTGCCCAGGACAACATGGCCAGGCACATCTGTTCTAGGTTGCTGTCAGGCCGATGTCACTGGAAGTTAAATTGTAACCCTGCAGATCCCAGGCAGTATGGAAGAAAGGCAGTCTTACTAAGGAAGCGTAGAGGAAATATTTAAAAATAAGTGGAAAGAAGACACAAAAGAACACCAAGGAAACAAGATTGGAATTCAAAAGCTCCATACCTCTCTCCAGGCCTGTTACAACCTCTGGTCAAGAGCCAGATGATCAATAATCCAAGAAAAGTTTTAATGGGAAAAAGACCAAATTATAGTTTTCCACCAGTGTACTTTTGATATGAAAGTTCATTTTTTAAAACCTTATAAATCCATTCAATCTTGCCAGCAAGACAACACACAAAAGCCTTTGGCTGCTTTCTATATCCATTCAGGTACCATCCAGTATTTTTCTTTTTTTTTTATCCTAAAATGACCAGTCATTAGGACAAATGACACATACCTGTCATCCCAGCTAGAAGGGTAGGACAAAAATCACTCTTCTTCCTTTAACAAAGTATATGCCCTTCATATCTCACACCTTCCCGTATCAAGAACGTACCTTGCTGGGCATAGCGACACACACCTGTCACCCCAGCTACACAGGAGGCTGAGGCAGGAGGATGCCAAGTTCAGAGATAGCCTGGGCAGCTTACCAACACCCTGTCTCAAAATAAAAATGGGTTGGGAGTACAACTCAGGAGGAAGAGTGCCTCTGGATTCAATTTCTAGTACTATAAAAAAGAAATTTTAAAAAAAGTACCTTGCTTTTCTTGCAAACTGTTCATTCAGACCCCCTTCTCTTGCTGTTTTTAGTTGTTTTATTTACATACATTGATTATAATTTTCACCCATAAGGAATCTCTTTTTTTGCAGAGAAAATGCAGAATTTTCTCATTTTCAGCTATTTAGATGGTTGAGGGCTGGCTGATATATGTCAGCATTCTGTAAGTAGACTAGCAAATTTTCTTTTTAATTTTTTTTTAGTTGTAGATGGACACAATATCTTTATTTTTATTTGTGTATTTTCATGTGGTGCTGAGGATGTAACCCAGGGCCTCACATATGCAAGGCAAGCACTCTACCACTGAGCTATAACCCCAGCTAGGAAACTTTATTCAGGCCATCTCATACTCTTTTGAGATACATGATGTTTCATAGTACAAATTCTCAACATGGCTAAAAGGGCATGCTTATTAACAGACCCATACATAGTAAGGTTCTCTATAGGTATAAATGTTACAAGCCAGAAGTATATAAATTTGACAAGATAGCCATTAGCTCAAGATATTTCTCTATCGGATATTTTAATCTTATTTGCAAAAAAAACTCAAGCACTGTACTTAATTATAATAACTCAAAAGGCACACCTTTCTTTATTAAGCCGACAAAATTGAACTAATCTTACCAAAGAGTGACAAGTCATGTGAACTCAAAAAGTACTTGGGTTGTTAGTATTTCTGGGGATTTGGAAATTTTAATTAACTTAAGTGCTCATTTATGTCTAAGTCAAACTTAATAAAACCTTAAGGAATTTCAGAAATTAATTTGGTAATACCACCAGAGGCAAGAAAATAGCACAGATGTGCAATGTACGTTATTAGACAGGTATGAAGGTAAGACACACAGAAGTGGATCTCAGGGTGTGGTTCTCAAATCTTGGCAGTGTCTCGGCAGACGATGTTCTTTCTTGTGGTTGCACCACTTCATGTTTTCATTTAGCTTGTTTTCTGACAGATGGAACAGGGGGCTGTTTCCACGCCAAGGGAGGCGTCTTTGGGGATTCTCTTTGCCCTGATACGTGACCTTACGGAGGACATGATCGGAGGAGATAAGATGTCCATTGTTCAGTGAACCCCGTTTTTCTCTTCAGCCTCAGAAGGTGGCTTTTGGGGTCCCTGAGTCCTTTGAGACTCCCAGTGGGGGCAGGGGCCTAAAGCCCACAGGACAGAAGGCTGGAATGGGAGGGGAAGGATGGGACATGCCAAGGGAGGAAAGGAGCCAGGGTGGGAAGATCTTAGTCCTCTAAGGAGGCTTTTTTTTTTTTTTAACGTTTACTTTTTAGTTGGACACAATATTTTTTATTTATTTATTTTTAAGTGGTGCTGAGGTTTGAACCCAGGGCCTCGCATGTGTTAGGCAAGTGCTCTACCACGGAGCCACAACCCCAGCCCTCTAAGGAGGCTTTGACCTCAGCAAAACCACACCGACAAGGAGGTGTCAGGGTCCAACAGAGATACAGAGAGCCAGGAGGAGACTTCCAGCCCTGGAGAATAATCCCACTCAGAAAAGAGCCAGGGAGGCCTATGCCCAGGAGGTACCCTTCAGAGGGACCCTGTCCCAACCTCCAGAGTGTAGCTAGAACCAAAATCTACCCCTACCAGCTTCAAGGGACGTTGGTCCCGAACATCTGGCCCAGGAGTCAGACTCACCAACAGAACCCCAAGGACTGAACAAGGAGGTTCAAAGGTTCATGCTTAGGTCCTTGGTGAGGGGCTTGGGAGCCCAGGATGGCTACCCATCACTGTTAAAAAATCTATTCAGTGACCATCAGTAAAGACTATAAGGCAGACTGTTGGAGTGATAACATCTGAATAGGTACAGAGACCACTGCATTGGGGTCTAACAATGGGGGGAAAGAGTAGACTCAACTCTAAATGCAGGGTGGGCAAGTGAGAATGTATGCCTGGGAGCAGGTGGAGTTGGTGGATGGAAATTCACTCAGCAAAGAATCCAAGAGAGGGGGATTCAGGCAAACTGACCTATTGGGAGCTGAAGGCAGGCCTGGGTGACCAGGTATTCCATGGCGGGCGGGGGTTGGGGGGTCTGTCAGGTGTGGAGGGGAGGGTCCTGGCTAACCTGGTGAAGCAGGGCTCTCACTGTAAGTGGGTGGAGACAACATGCCCATGGGCAAGGCCCAGTGGAAAGAGCCCAGGGGGGGGCTGACAGGTTCTGTTGAAGAGAAAATCTGTGTCACCAGTCTTTATTTAAATAATCTTATTTACACGCTTTTAACGTGTGTAAATGCAGACCCATAAACCGAGCATTTTTAAAGGCTGTGATCTGCAGCCGCAGACAGAGCAGCAGAGGTAGGACCTGCTCCAGTGCCAGCAGACAGGTTACGGGCTTCATCATCGGTAGCACTGAGACTTGGGGAAACTCTGTCATGTTTCTGTGCTTTGGTCTTCCCTATGGGAAGCAGTGACTTCTACCTCACAGAAAGCTGCGAGGATCTCCAAGTGGTCCTTATGCAGCGTGGTGCTCAGTGCACCTGAGCTGTGATTGCTGACCTAAAGGACTTGCAGTCACCTGAGAGGCAACAGCCACACCCACATGGGAAGACCAGTTCTGAGCCACAGGGGGAGGATAGAGCTGAGGTAGGTCCTGCAGGGCAGGTGTGACAGCCAGGCTGCACAGAGTGGGGAGATAACTGGGTGCACTCAGAGCAGTGAGACACCTGGTCTGCACAAAGCAGGTGAGATCGCTGGCATCCAAGCGAGCAGGTGACATGGCAGGGTCCTTATTATAGGTGCACCTCTTCTTCTCCACCCACTGGGACCCTCACCACCACTGCTCACCAGGGCAGTTCTGCATTCCTTCATTCAAAAGGGGCCAGGCCAAAGAGGCTGCGTGAGGGCAGTCCCTTCCTTTCCAGCCAGGAGGCCCCCGCGGGGGCACAGCTTGGCTAGCACAGAACCTGTGCTTCTCCACTTGACTGTCAGTGCCCAGACAGGAAATCAGGCCAGAAGTCTGCAAAACAGGCCCTGCTGGGAGCTGTCCACGGACCTGGAAACCAAGGGCCGCCTGAGCTGAGAGGGCTCTACAGCCCTCTTCCTACTCACCTGGAGGGAGGGCATTCCTGGGCAGATTGTCTATATAAGAACTCACCCGAAACAGGTGTGAATCATGCCCCAACCTGAACATCTGGTCACAGACAGTGTGCAAAGCCCTGTGCACCCAGGTCTTCTGTTCACTGGGTTTCACGCCACACATACCCCTCACTGTAGACACACCACATACAACACACATCTCACACAGACCTACACACACACCTATATAAACACCCCACACACCCAGCCACACACACAACACGTGCCAGTGATAGCGCTCACTACCCCACCCTCCCTGTCAGTCATAGGTGCGTGTGGGGAACGCATAGACCTGACTTTCAGCACACGTGGGATTTGGAGAAGAATGAGATTTCTCTGACCCAGGAGAAATACATTTCACCATGGAATTTGTCTTTTTTTTTTTAAGATGTCAAGAGTACATTTCTTTTTTTAAAGAACAACAGCAGGATACAGGATCACAGTCTTTGGTAGAGGAAGCCCCAACCTTCCTCTTTCTCTGCAGCAAAGCCAGTGACCAGGGAAGGAAGTCAGATGTGATCCAATTCTCCAGAAAAAAACTGTTGAACAATTAGGGAAGTTCAGGTGTGGGTTATAATGGTAGCAAACAGTCATTTATGGTTCTCCACACTCGTTTGCAGACAGCACTTTGAAGTTAAGTTTGTCTGTATTTTCCTTTTTTAAACGGATTACATAGTTACAGGATTTTTCCCTGACACATATTTCTTGCACCATTTCATTCTATTTAATAGCAACATACGCAATATTGGTATTAAAGTTCTCTTTGTGGTGGTGCACACCTGTAAGACCTGGGAGGCAGACACAGAAGGATCACAAGCTCACAGCCAGCCTCAGCAAAAGCGAGGCACTGAGCAACTCAGTGAGACCGTGTCTCTAAATAAAATATAAAATAAGGGTGGGGATGTGGCTCAGTGGTCAAGGGCCCCGGAGTTCAATCCCTGGTACCCTCCCCCAAATATTTTAAAATATATTTATTGTGCTTTTCTGTTTACAAAAGTGATGCCATGATAACAGGCAACTTTGTACCTAATGAAAAGCACAAAGTGATTACACATTAACCAACTTAGAATAATTTAGTAATCCGGCTGGGAAACTGGATACTTCAACAAGAAAAGCAGAAAGGAAATGCTAAAAAGGTCCTCCATCACACCCTCGGCAAATAGTTCATGGCTCCAACACAATCGTGGGTGGGATTCATGGCCACAGAATTCATGCATAAGAAATCATCGTAGGTAGGAGCTCAGATACCCAGTTCAGATGTCATGCATTACGTCAGTCTGACTCAGTGCAGGGGCCATCATCACAGCCACCACCCAGTCCACACAGTGAAATAGTCACTGTTGCTCTGCACTCCAGAAGAAAAAGGGGTACTTGTAGAGTGGACAACACCCCTTCCCTTGTCCTGGTGAGTGAGTCTCTAGAGGGCTGCAGGTGACAGCAGAGGAGTCCCCTGGTGGGGCTCTAGGGCCTGAGGTCAGGGCTGAGTGCCCAGCCCTGGAAAGCCAGGGGAAGTACGTTGGTGTTAACAGTGCCATTGTCCCCATGTGGCCAGGCAGCCACCCTGGGTAGGATCTGGATGCCAGGCCTCCCTCCTGAGCCTTATCAGAGAATCCAGGTGTATATATCCACATGAGAAAACACAATTGAGTCATCTAAATTCTGTTTATGAGAAGAATTTTCCCAAAATTCAAAGGAAAAGAAAACTAACATTTTACATATATTAAAAAAGTCACATGTGCTCATTTTTTAAAAAATCTGGGGGGGAAAACACTGAAATAAAGTGAAATTAGTATTATCTCCCACCTCTCAGCAGGTGGGGAACAGCAGGCTCCCTGCAGTGACCCCACCCTGACCCCAGGACTGTGGACATGAAGGGAGGCCTGGCACAGGAGACTGACCCAACCAAGGGGGCATGAAGGGAGTGGGCACGTTGCTGAAGCTTGGTGCTTGTCTCTGAGGCCGATCCAATAATGAGAACATGGTTTGAGAAAAAGGAAAAAGAAGGTTTATTGCTTTGCTAGCAAAGGAGAAACAGAGAGGACTCCTGTACGGACGGGACTGTGATTCCGCTCATCCACAGGAACAGGGGGCTTTTTTTAGAGGTGATTCAGTGAAAATGAGTTAGGGAGAGGATCATGGAGAAGAGGGTTAGAAAAAAGAAAAAAAAATGTAAGTTTCAAAGCCACAAGGGCTATAGTTAAAGCATCAAGTGAACCCCTGTTGCGATTATCCTAGATTATTGGGGTAGGAGCATCACTGCAATCAGTGGAAAGGGAGCTGGGTATGGTGGTACACAACTCTTGATTCCTGCTTCTCAGGAGGCTGAGGCAGGAGGATCGCAAGTTTGTTCATGGCCAGCCTTGGCAACTGAGTGAAACCCGTATCAAAATTTTAGAAATTTTAAAAAGGGCAGGGGCTGTATTTCTGTGGTAGTGCATTCCTATATTCAATCCTTAGTACAGAAGAAAAAAAAGAGAGAGTTGAAAGTTCAGGGGCTGAAGAGAGAAGCAGAGACATGCAGGCCCCAGAGCTGGAAAGGATGGAATTCTCCCTGGAGCTTCCAGAAGGAGCTGACTGCCCACACCCTGGCTCCGAGACCTGTGAGACCTCTGACCCAGGGACTCAGGTAACCAGGAGGGACATCAGCACAGACATCCCACAGAGTTTCCATGTCAGTGCATGAGAACTTGCTGTCAACTCTGTCTTGCCCCTAAAGAAAATTATGCTCTCAATTCAAGTCTTTTATCCAGCCTTTCTTCATGTAAGTCCATATAATAAAAGTATCCCAATGACAGTAAAAGTTCTCAATAAGTCTGTGTGTCTTTGTAGGAATGTTCCCAATCACTCTCTGGACTCCGTAACAGTCTCTAGACTCTTCCCTACCACGCCATGGTCTGAACATCTTGCCCAGCTGGCTGGAAGTTCCTTGAGCAGAGCTCCACCTGTCTTATGCCTGTGCTTAGACTCTTGCTCCACACCTGTCATGGGAGAGGTGGTGATGAATCGATTCAGATAGATCATTCCCAAAGTGACTCATCTTACCATGTCCCTAGGTCTCTTGAAGGGTCCCTGTCTACTGACAATGAGGTTCTCTTGGGAAGTTCAGGGCCTGGAGCTGACATATATATAAGTGGCCTGTGCCTGGGCTGGATGCCTATGTGTTCCTGACCACAAGAATGTGGCAGTGATGCCCATGCCTTGCTGCTACTGATAGGAAGCTCCTTAGGTAAGACAGGTCTTCTGAAATTATATCTCCATGGAATGAACATGGCCCCTGGGTCAACATGAGCCACTCAAGTGATAAGGGACACAGAGATCAGAGTGGTGGGAAATGGGCCCATTGTGCTGACCCCCACATGCTCTCTTCCAAGAAGAAATTCACCTGCTGCCCCACCTGGCTTCAGTGGGGCAGACCACCTGTTATCTGCAGGAGAAGTGCAGGCCCAAAATAATGTCAATAAGAGGAACCCAAGGGGACTTTCCATAGAGCAGTTTCCAAAACCCAGGGAAATAAGAATAATTCCTCCTAACCATAAAATCTGTAATAATTTATGCTTAAGAATCCACTTAGAGCTGGGTGCAGTGGTGCACACTTGTAATCCCAGTGGCTCAGGAGACTGAGGCAGGAGGATCACGAGTTCAAAGCAGCCTCAGCAAAAGCAAGGCACTAAGCACCTCAGTGAGACCCTGTCTCTAAATAAAATACAAAATAGGGCTGGGGATGTGGCTCAGTGGTCAGTGCACCTGAGTTCAATCCTTGGTGCCCCCCCCCCCCCACACACACGTACACACCCAGTTAGAACTGGTCAGCATGGGCCAAAGTGACCTAGAGTTGTCATGGCAGTGGGGACTTGACAGTCTGATGTCATCCTGTTGTCAGTCAGAAGTCAAAGGGGACCTGAATGGGACTCACTGGACACTTCCCACTTTCTCCCTTGAGAGTGTCCCCTTTCTCTTTACCTATGTTGACGTGTTTGAAATCTTTGACTTGATCACAAGAATCAGGGTTTGAGTGATCCTTCATGCTGCCTCAGTGTCTTGGAAGTTCCCAGCCCTGTAATTGTAGGAACAGAGGAAAATGTGTCACGCCCAAGATAAGATATATCAAACAGGGGCTGGGGATGTGGCTCAAGCGGTAGCGCGCTCGCCTGGCATGCGTGCGGCCTGGGTGCGATCCTCAGCACCACATACAAATAAAGATGTTGTGTCCACCAAAAAACTAAAAAAATAAATAAAAAAAAAATTCCCTCTTTCTAAAAAAAAAAAAAAAAAGATATATCAAACAAAGGTAAGGCAGGTTCAGGGACAGGACTGCCTCTCAGCTGGCAGGAGCTGAGTAATTTGATAGCAAGTTGTGCATTGCTTAACAGAGCAGTTCAAAATAAGGAGGATTTTGCTGGTTGGCCGTGTTCTGCTGGGCCAGTGTGGTATTTTTTCTCAGAGCTGCATGGAGTGCTCAGGAAAGTAGACACCAGTCACATCAATCTATCCCCAGAAATCGTAGTTCAGACACCAAGAATCTGTATTTTGGAAGAATAACTAACGATGCATCAGCACCGAGTGCCTAAGGACATCCAGCACGCAGACAGCAGCAGAGTGGGGATTTGCTTCCTGCTGCAAAGCCCAAGTGGGAAGGTACAGAGGCCATCATTCAAGGGAGCTACTGTTGGGTCAGTCTGTGGCTAAAGGAACAAAGCACCAGGCAACCCGTGTGCACGAAAGAACAACCAAGCAGGCGCCAACAGACAAGCAGTGGTGCCTCTTAGCCACCTGTCAATCAGCAGGGTCTCCTGACAGTCGTGGAAGGACATGGGTCTCAGCAAGATGCTCCCACAACCAACCCCAGGAGGACAAGGGACTCTACAAACCTCCCTTTCCTGTCCCGAGCCCTCCCTTCCTGCCGTAAATCCAATAAAGTTCCAATCTGGCTGAGCCGGGGTGCGACTCCCCTGGACCCTCTCTGATGGACTGGAGGCTGTCACCGGGAGCGAATCTCAATAAAGCCTGTTCAGCTGCCCTTACTCTGCCTCCTTGGGATCCCTGGTGCCCGACCTTACAACTGCTGTATGGCTGTGCTGCAGAAAGTCACACAGGCAAGGGTCAGGGCTTTGCAGTGACTAAGACAGTTGGACCTGGTGGATGATGTGGCCTGGGGGTCGTGGGGTCACTGCTCAGGATTGGATGCAGGCCAGTTATTCCTCCCAGTAAGAATGTGGTCTAGGACTCACCAGACCCACCCAGGATGAACCTGGTGGGAGGGGCCCGACAGAAAGGCAGGAATGGTCGGAAATGCCCCCACACCTTCCCCACAGCTCAGCACCGTCTTGAAGCCACACAGTGAGGGGACAGGAAGAGCCATCAGCCTGGAGAGCACCCTGCAGATCTCTTGCTGTCTGCACCCTCCCCCAAGAACTGGTTGACAGGAACTCACACCTACTGAGCCTCCTGAGGAAAGGCTGGACTCCAATCTTCCACAAGTGAGGGGCATCCTCAGGAAACTGACCCCAGGGACTCCCAGGCCTGGGCACACTCCTTGATGCTAAATAGCAGCCAGCTCTAACACGATCGCAGCACCGGAGGAAAGGTGTAGAATCAAGTTTTTTTGCAGTTTAGGCCATTGTTCTAAATATTCCCTTTGTGAGTACAAATATCTACCCACAGATTTATAAAACAGCCCAATCTGGTCTGACTTCCAAAGGGCCTCCCTTCCCCCAGCCTAAAGGGACACATTCCAGGGATTCTTAGCAGAGGGGTAGGGAGGGGCAGGTGAGGAAGGACCTTCCTCAGCTGGGGGACTGGGTGGCTTTCCTTCCCTTCTGATGTCGCAGTTTGTGTCCTTGTCCTGGAGATACACCTTATTTACTTGTAAACTAATCCTCTTCTGAATGAAAATGAAAACAAACAAACAAAAATCACAGTAATGTTTTCACACAGACAGCAACTTAGATTTTTTAATTCACAAAGTCAGCCCTTTTTATTCCCACCCTGAGGAACCTCCTGATTGCAGGGCTGTCTGTTTGGTCTTTGGAAAGTTAGAGAATCATTTTAAGTTGATCACTAAAAGTGAAACAGGTGCACACACCAGGCAGGAGGGTCAGGAGCACCGGGCCAGACTGGGAAACAGGGTGGGGGATATAGCTCAGAGGGATAGTGCTTGCCTAGCATTGAGAGACACCCTGCTCGATCCCTAGTACTGGGTGGGGAGGAAAGGCAAGAAAGTCTACACAGGAAAACAAGTTCTGCCCTAGAAGACAGCAGGAGGTGCTCTGCGTGGGCTCTCTCTTGTGCAGTGAGGAGATCCACGGAACAGGTAGAGGAGAGTGTGGCTGCAGAGTCACATACCAAGACCTCGGGAGGCCAAGCTGGAAGCAGGTCTGATTTTATTGCATAGTCACCATGTATATATACTCGGTAGAAGCTAAGCAGATTCTAGGCAGCCACCAATACCATTGCTGGCCAACTGTCCTTGCGGCAACCAATCGAGGAGCAGGCCATGGAGCAAGTGCTGGGACCCCAACTTGTGGCCTCATGCTCAGGGCGCTGTGCCTACAGGGCAAGCAATCCTGCCGCTCACATGCTTAGCACAAGGGGAGTGGCCTGCCACTCAGATGCCCTTAATGTATGCCTATATGTATGAAGATTTGAATTTGGTGTTAACATACCTTATATACAAACAGAGATATGAAAAATCGTGGTATATAGGTGTATTAAGAATTGTAATACAATTAGGGGCTGGGGATGTGGCTCAAGCGGTAGCGCACTTGCCTGGCATGTGTGCGGCCCGGGTTCGATCCCCAGCACCACATACAAACAAAGATGTTGTGTCTGCCGAAAACTAAGAAAATAAATATTAAAATTCTTTCAAAAAAAAAAAAAAAGAATTGTAATACAATTAGATTGGATAGAGAGAAAGGATGGGAGAGGAGGGGAGGAGTAGGGGGATAGGAAGGGCAGCAGAATAGAAATGACAATATGATTGATGTATGTACCTTCCATGTATGTATTATATGTCAAAATTCATTCTGCTGTCATGTATGACTAAAAAAAATAAAAATAAATCGTATGGTAAAGAAAAAAAAGAATTGTAATGCAAAAAAAAGAGTATGTGTATAATGACATAATATGGCGTGAACATACTTTATATACAGAGTTACGAACACTTGTGCTGTAAATGGGTATAATGAATGAAATGCATTCCACTATTGTCATGTATGTAAAAAATAAATAAATAAAATGCAAGTTACACAGGAAAAAAAATTCCTTCTATTTCACATATACCTGTTGTTTATGATTCCTGGCAGGACACAAATTAATTGGGTCAAAGATGAATGTATATAGATAGAAACATTAAAATAAAATCATTAGGAATAAGCTAAAATAAAAAAAAAAAAAAGAGATTTGGCATAGTGAGCATGCGATGCCTGTACTCCACTGCCCGCCTGGGCCCTGCGTGATCCACTGCCCGCCTGGGCCTGCACCATCCACTGCCCACCTGGGCCCTGCGTGAGCCACTGCCTTCATTCTCCGTTTGGAAACTTGTATCTCAGTGGGGAGATTTTGCCTGTAAAGCATCAATCCTGATCTGCGTCACTCCTAAGGTGAGATGGGAGACCTCCTCCTTGGCGTGTCTGTGTTATGAAGCACTACTTCACTCTGTGGTCATCTCATCCTCCTCTGGCCATACCTGGCACAAAGTGTGACCAATACGTTTGCTCTCCTCTTCACCCTGGGCAAGTCCCTTGCCGCAGAGGGGAACCCTGCCTCTTGAGGTCCTTGGGTGTCAGTTTGAAGTCAGGGCTAGTGGCTAAGCCCCTCTTTTCCATCAGGTGGCCAGCGAGAGCCCCAGCAGGTCTATGCGGCTGTCCTGCTGTCGGCTGCTGCCCTTTCAGCATTTGCCTTCCCGCCCGTGAACAGGAGTCTAAATGGCCCTTGGAACCATTTAGACGATGAGGAACGGAGGGAGCAGCTGGTTTCTCGGAAGTGGTTTACAACTAGCCAAGTGGGCGCTATGTTCTGTGCTGTTTTCCTGAAGCCAGTGTTAAGGTTTTTTTTAAATTTTATTTTATTTTTGTGGTACTGGTGGAACCTGGGGATCTGGCAGCAAGTGCTCTACCACTGAGCTACGCCCTGGCCCTTTTTTATTTTGAGGCAGGGTCTCACTAAGTTGCCTAGACTGGTCACAAACTTGCAATCCTCTTAACTCAGCCTCACAAGTTGCTGGGCTTACAGGCATGAGCCACTGTACGGGGCGGGCAGTATTCCTAAACCCATTGACTCATTTTCTTCCAGGACACTAATGAGACTCCCTAATGCTGTTTATATCGAGGGAACATGGGCCACCTGTTAAAATTCTTTGCAGAATGGAACCCTCCTGCGGCCAGCTGACATCTCTGTAAGAAGAAGAGACGATTTCATATCCCCATTTTAACCTATTACTAAAAAGTGCTGGCTACAGATACACCTCGGAATCCGGCTGCATTATTTTGGAAAAAACCTTCTCCAAGTTAGACCCCATGCACAAGGGATTAGAAGTGGCCCATCCTGAAAGAAGGTGCATCAGGAGACGGCGGCATTGTCACATACAGCCATGCCGTACAGTGGAGTTCTTGATGCATCCATCAACAAGTATCATTTAGAGTGTCCCGGGCCCCAGGTGGCCGAGGTTTCTGCACTTAGTTATGTATTCCTGAGGGTGGAATGAGCAAGACCCACACAGATGGGAAGGTCCAGAGGCTGTCATTCAAGAGAGCCGCCACCCGGATGAACTGCAGAGACCCATGCAGGCCCTAGTAGGGGCTTCGCAGTGGGAAGGGGCAGATGGCTCTGGTGGAGGTTGTGGCCGGAGGCTGTGAAGTCGCTGGAGGAACCTCGGTGTGACTTGGCAGAGTGGGTTTGGCTTTCTCCGGTTGGTTCTAAGTTGGAAGCAGGGACAGAGGTTAGGGGGCTTGATCCTAGCCAGGTTCTCATGGGACTCCTGCTCGCGGCTGCAGAGCCCTGATTCCTGCAGGTAACAGAGGATCCAGTCCAGGACGCTGGCTGGTTGGGCTCCCAGGGAGCAGGTGTCTCACCTCCTCCTGCCTCAACTCTTAGACACAGGGGCACAGAGAAGGACATGGACCCAGAGCCTGGTCCATCCCCAGCCCCTGACAAGAGATCCACCCCACTCTCCTCTGCACGGTTCTCCAGTTTTCCACAAACCTGAGCATAAAACACACAGGTGTGGTCGTGCCACCAGTTCCTTGCTCCCTGATGAAGTCTCTCTGTCACGTAAAGATCATAAAGCTGTCTGCTTCTCTTGTGGGTCTGTCTTTTGCTACAAAGGTGGGCAAGGAAAGCCTTCTTCTCTGTACCATTCCATCTTCCTCTGTGCTACTTCCACTACATCAATTAATTTTTAACATCCTTGGGGGTGATAAAATGGACCGAATAATCAGAGACCGTCATCATTCAAGCACAATTGTCTAAACATCCAGAAGAGACTGAAACTACTTTTTCGGCTTAAAAATAATATCCTGTGGCTTCCACATCTCCTGTCTGTATGTTAAAGGCACATTTCCCCCAGAGTCTCTCCTTGCTTTATTGATGATTATTCTTCCCAGTACCCCACAGGTGTCCCCAGAGCAAGGTTCATGGCCAAGGAGCTGCAGGGAGGTAGCATGGTGACAGGTCAGCCTCGGGGACAGTGACCTGTGATTGTGTCAGCTGTCTTGGACCCAAGGCACTCCCCAGGCTTGGATGACCAGCACTGGGCAGCAGGTTGTGCCTCTGTGTGGGTGCTGCTGGGACTCAGAACAGAACACCCTGAAATGTGACTGCAGGCAACAGAACACACACCTCAGAGTGTTCCTTTCTGGTGCACTGATGATCCCAGGGAAGGGTCAGTGTAAGAGGCTCCGGGAAGTCGCCCTTGTGGGAGGGCCACTTCCATCTGCAAAGCAATCTCCATCTGCAAGGCATCTCGTGGTCCTTGGCTCTTCCCTCACCTGGGCTCCCCTCCTCTTCTGTGCTTCAGCCAAAGATGATTTTGTAGATGTGAGATGTTCTCTGGGTTTCCTTCTTTGTGAGCATATTGATCTACTTCTGTTGTTTTCAGGGAGTCCCAGTGAAGAACTACAAAAGGGCCAGGCATGGTGACACATGGCTGTAATCTCAGAGACCTGGGAGGCTGAGGCAGGAGAATTGCAAGTTTGAGGCCAACTTGGAAAGGCCCTGAGCAACTCAGTACGACCTTGTCTCTAAATAAAATATAAAAGAGGGCTGGGAATGTGTTTCAGTGGTTAAGCACCCCTTCATTCAATCCCCAGTACTCCCCCCCAAAAAAACAGCAAGCAAGAAACCGATGAAAGAAGAGAAAACCTTTCCTCCTGTGGTTCATGGGTGTTTCTGTACCTGCCTTCCCACACATCAGTGTGTCAATGTGTCCGCACGTACACGTCTGTCAGTGTGCTGTGTCAGTGTGTCAGCACGTACACGTCTGTCAGTGTGCTGTGTTGCTCTGTAATCAGTACGTGAGTGTCGGTGTGCACCCGTGTACACGTGTGACCGTGTGTGCACATATGTGTATGCACCGCTGTGCGTGGAGGCAGGATGTGGGCCCAGCTGTCCCCACTGTGGCTGAGCGGGCCTCGCCGTGATGCGAGTGGAAGCTCATGTTGGAGCCGCACGGTGGGTGGACAGGGGCTCTGTGCAACAGAGGGTCCAGACGGCCTTGCGCACGCCCTAGTTTACCGTAAATTTTATTATTTACATTTCCAAACATGGGATGCCTGACAGGAAGAGGTTCTCCTCTGGGAAACAGCTCAGTGCAGAGAGCAAGCCTGACCGGAGCAGGACAGGACCACCAGAAGTCCTTTCCTGGGGACCAGGCCGAGCTCTGGGTCCGGCCCACTCCCCATCTGCTCCTTCCAGCCCCCCAGGGACCTCCAGCACAGCCCATCTCACATGTGAATATCAATTAAGATGTAAATAAAACACAAAAACAAAGATCAGGAACAAAGATCTGAGACTAATGCGGAGTGATCAAGAATTTAGGATGGTTCTGTAAGAGTGTCTGTGGGGATAGTGCATCTCAGTAGTTTTAAAAAATTATGTCAGAGTTACTGTAAGCATATTTTTAGACCTTCTTTAAAATGAGATAGAAGAGTATTTTCTTGCCATTATTTCTAGTATGAAGCACATTCTCGTGTTTGCTAGGTATTATACATGGCCAATACCAGCACTATTTATTGGATGATATCATACTAGCAATGGTGCATGTAGATAAAAGAAACAAAATAGGATATAAAAATCAGAGAAGGGGAGATTAAATCATCTACAAGTGCTAAAATTGTGTATCTAAACTTCTGAAGAAGTGCAGGACAATTCACTGTGAAAAGAAGAGCTTTTCAACAAATGCTTCTGGGACAACTAGAAATCCACCTGGAGATGAAGGAGCTTAGGCCATTCCCTCCTGTCATACATAAAAATCAACCCAAAGAGAAGAGCAAAACCTACAAAACTCTTAGACAAAAACAGGAGTAGATTTTCACAGTCTTGTTTGTCGATGGTTTCTTAGATATGACACCAAAAACACAAGCAAAAACCAAAAAGAGGGGTTGGGGATGTGGCTCAAGCGGTAGCACGCTCGCCTGGCATGCACGTGGCACTGGGTTCCATCCTCAGCACCACATACAAATAAATAAAGATGCTGTGTCCGCCGAAAACTAAAAACAATAAATATTAAAAAAAAAAAAGATGGGCAACTGATCTTCATCAAACTAATACATTGTGCATCAAAGGGTACAAAGAGGAAAGTGAAAGACAACCTCAGAATGGGAGATAATCTTCACATATTCCACATCTGATAACGGTCTCGTACCTGGAAACCATAAAAACTCATACAAATCAGCAACAACAGCAACCCAGTTAAAAAGGGGGCAAAGTATTGAGGTACATTTTCCCAAAGATCTACAAATGGCCTACAAGCACATGAAAAGATGCTCAACATCATTACATATCAGAAGATGCAAAACCACAATGGGAGACCCCTTTACATCCATAGGACAGTTATGCCCCCCCCCCGCCCCTGATGTGCTTTTTTAAAAGGGGACAGCAAGTGTTGGCGCTTGCTGTGGAGAACTGAGGCCTGCCGACATTGCTAGTGGAGTGTGAACTGAGGGCCTGCTGTGGAAAAGAGTAGGGGTCACCCATAAGTTGAAGCTAAGATTGACACTGAACCCTGTCAGTCTACTTTGGAGCACATGCCCCAGAAAACTGGAAACACAGGTTCCAAGAAAAACTACATGAATGTAGTGTTCTGGGCCTAGACCTGCCCCGAGCTGGGGCAGCCTTGGAACCCTTTCTCTCCTTCACCCAGGCAGCAGGCATGAGTCTATGAGAAGGGTCGGTACAGGGGGAAGTGGGTGGGAGAGCAGGCAGGCCCTGATCTGAATCACCCGAATCACTCTTTGGTGTAGGAACAGCAGTTTTTAGGCTGGGCCTAACCCGAGTTACTCCATTTTGAGTCCAGGTACTGGGCAGATGGTGGTGGTCTACGGTACAAACAAGGGATGGAGTCACTCTACCTTGGCACTGTACCCAGAATGGAGCAACCCACAGCCAACAACCGCTATGACGCAGAGTGATGCCTGGGCCCAGCCTGAAGGCCGCTGTCTAATAGATCAGAGTGACTCAGGCAGGGATGGCCTGCCCTCATGTCACCGTCAGGGGGAGAGGGGTCCTCTCAGAGAGGAGACGGAAGGGCCCCTCCTGCCGTCTCCCAGGGAAGTTTCCAGGCAGTCCCACTCAGGTCACCTCTTGACTTTTGACTGACAGGAGGTTGACATCAGACTTCCAGGTCACCACTGCCATGAAAACTCTGGGTCACTTTGGCCCATGCTGACTTGTCCCAATTGGAACCGATGCTTACAGATGTCACACTTACAGGGAACTATCCTCATCTCTTTGAGTTCTGGCATCTGCTCTGTTTAAGGGTCGCAAAAGTCCCCCATTGCCCTCACTGTCCTCCACTGTGTTTTTTTCCCCAACATTTTGGCATTTCATTCTTGCATGTCCTAAGCCAGACATAGCTGCATGTAAATTGCTTTTTTTTCTTTCTTTCTTAAAAGAAAGAATCAGCACTTGTGAGAATCAGCACAGTGAGTGGGCCCAGTTTGTGAATCATTCCCTTAACCAACTGCTAACATCTGTCTGTTCCTGTCAATAGCAGCATCATTTTCAGCACCAAATGTTGGAAACAACCTAATGTCCATCAACTGACAAAAGAAGAAACAAAATATGGTCTAGCCAGAGAATCAAGGGACATCCGTCACTCAGACACAAAAAGGAGGAGACGATGTGGACACAGGACAACAGGGGCTGGCCTTGGACGCGTCGTGCTGGGTGAGAGAGGCCATGGACGCGCAGCGCCACTTGTGCGGGACACCTACGGGGCAGAGCCACAGGGAGCAGGCTGACGGCTGCCAGGAGCCGGGGGAGGGCACAGGTGTGACTGGGGGTGGGGACAGGGCTGTCTTTTGGGGAGATGGAATGTTCCGGAGTCACCACGGCCATGAGACATTGTGAATGGACAGATGCTATGGGAATTTCACACACACACAAAGGCACTGACAGAATCAGGGAGCTGATAAAAGGAGATCTGGTAGGATCCACAGAAAAGCGGCCTCCAGCACCGGGAGAGTCTGGTGAGGCGGTGTGCTGCAAAACAAAGACAAGCGGGGCATTTTCAGGTAAGGAGACACAAGAGGCGGAGGGAAAGTCAGATTTATAAAAGCTACAGCCTCTGGGTGCGCTGTAGCTCTCCTCCTCCTTCTCTCGCCTCCCTGCCCCTGTCCCCTGGCGGCCACCCAGTGGGAGGCGGCTGCAGGTTCTGTGGGGTCTGCCCAGAGGTTCTGGAAACAGCTTCCACAATAAGTAGAGTTTCCTTTCCTTATTTCTGTAGTTCATGGAGGGAACCTAGGGCCTGTCCACACCATGCCGCCCCCAGCCCGAAGCGGCATTGGAGGAGGGCCCCATGACATGGCCCGGTCCCGACCTTGTGATATGTTGAGTTGTATGGCAAGTGGGCTTCATCGGATGGTTAGATGAAGCAGAGAGCTTTTGGGGGGGTGGAGAAAGGGAAATCAGAGTCAAAGCTTGCAAAGGACTCAGCTCTTGCTGCTGCTTTAGAGATGGGGGCCGTGGAGAGCCACACAGGGAGAGAAGGCCCATGGGACAGTTGGTGAGGAACGGGGACGTCAGTTCTGCTGCCGAGACTGAGCTCGACCAACACCCCCAGGTGCCAGGCACCCACAGAGAACCTGCACCTGCTGCAAGGACCCCTGACCACTTCCCTGCCACAGACCTTCCTCTCATCTGGCCAAAGTCCCGTGAATGATGCTGGAAGAGTAAGCCTCCTCCAAACTTCCTGCCAGTCCATTCCCAAAGCATAATCTATGATGTTACCAAGTGGAGAGAAAATGAACCACGAGGTTTTCTCTAGGAGGAGCCACGCTTCCTGGGCGATGCACGTCTGCTCTGAATACCAGACAAGGCCTGGCCTCTGCACATGCTCACTGCGAACTGCGGAGCCCAGCAAGACTTTCACGAGTCTGCTTCTCTGCTCTCCGTGTGGGACTGAATCGTGCCCAGGCCCCTGGAACTCACGGTTATGTGAGTCGATGTGTTCTCGGGAGTGTGAGAGCCTGTGTTTCTGCAGTCAGCCAGACATGTGGAGGTCATAGGTTTCAGGGAGAAGGTGGAATGAGCAGAAGCCATTGGAGTCAGACCCTGAGATGAAATGTGAAAGCCCTAGGGGTCTACAATTTACCAGAGAAGAAAGCTCAGAGCAGAAACAAACAGGCACAGAGAAGGGCCAAGAGCGTCACAACACCAAGGCATCCTTCCTGAAGTGTCTCAAAACCTCAGAGGATGGGGTTGGGGTTGGAGCTCAGTGGTTGAGCGCTTGACAGCCTGTGTGAGGCAGGGGTTTGACCCTCAGTACTTTATTTATTTAGAAATAAGTAAATAAAATAAAGGTATTGTGTCCATCTACAGCTAAAACAAAAACTATAACACCAACCAAAAAATCTCAGAGGAGCTGGGCCAGATGGCACACTCCTATAATCCAGGGGCTTGGGAGGCTGAGGCAGGAGGATTGCAAGTTGGAGGCCAGTCCCAGCAAAACTGAGGCACTAAGCAACTCAGTGAGACCCTGTCTCTAAATAAAATACAAAATAAGGCTGAGGAAGGCTCCGTTAAGGGATCAACAATCTAAAACAATGCTCCATCAGGAAAGTAACAACAAAAGTGTGGGCGGAATCCCAGAAAACCAAAGGCCAAATGTTCTCTCTAATATGTGGATGCTCCTTCACAATGGGGCGGGGCACTAGGAAAGAACAGGTCACCTTAGATCAGGTAGAGGGCAGCGAAGGAGGGGCGGGGGTGTGGGGACAGGAAAGACAGTAGAAGGGAGCAGACATCATCATGTATGTAGACAGGTGGCTTCACGACGACGTGATTCGCAACGTGTGCACTCAGAAAAATGAGGAATTACGTCCCATCTCTGAATGGTGTATCCAAGTGCAGAAATGCATTCTACTGCCAAGATAACTAATTAAAATAACTTAAAAATTAAAATAACAGGAGAGCAGCGCCCTGTGTGGCACGGCCTCCAGGGGCAGGGTCCGCACAGACAGACCACCGCTGGGACAATGCCGGGAGCCTGCAGTGTCCCCTGGACACACCCGGTCAGACCTCCTCACACACAAGGCCCCGGTCAGGGAAGTCAGGGTCACAAGGAGCAGGGCCCCCAGCTCTCGCCAGCCGCAGCACTTGCTAACGCCAAGACGGAGGAAAGACGCCAGCTCCGCTGCTGAGCCCCCGGGATCCTCACGCGGCCTGGGGGTGGCTGCAGTCTGATTCCTCTGCCAAGGACTGGGGCGGTGTCCCAAGGTCACCCGTGGAAAGGCGGTCCTTCCTCCCTGGACTGAACGGCCTCCTTTCCGAAGTTGGTCGGGCACATTCACCGGGGTTTCTTTCTGGCTCTATTCTGATCCTCCACAAAAACCACGTCCTGACTCTGTAGGATACAGGATGAGTCTGCAGAGTGGACGGAGCGTTTCCTTCCACCTCGCGGTTTTCAAAATTGTCTTTAGCTTTTCCAGTTCCTTTACTTTCCATATAAATTTTAGAATAATTTGGTCTATATCTCAAAAAACGGCTGGGATTTTGATAGGGATTTTGCTCGACTGGGTCTCAGTTTGAGACCCTCGCACCTTGGTGAGTCTTGCACACCATCACTCAGGCCTCTGTCTCCATGGGACCTTCCATCAGTGCAGCTGTCTCAGCACCCTGGGACCTTAGGTGACACGTTACTCTCAAACTCACTTTTTTAGTGATCATAAATGGTATTCTACTTTTAGTTTTGCTGTCTATGTTCGTATATAGAAATGCAATGAATTTTTGTGTTTATGGTGGTTATTGAAGTGTAATTGCTTTCATATTACTGACTTCTATTGCTAATATTCTGTTAAGAATTTTTGCATCCATTTTCATGAGGGATATAAGCCCAAAGTGTTCTTTTTGTATACTGTCTCTTTGTATCAGGGTAATAGTAACTTTATAAAATGAATTATGAGGGACTGGGGTTGTGGCTCAGTGGTAGAGCACTCACCTCACACGTCCAAAACCCTGGGTTCGATCCTTAGCACCACATAAAAATAAAATAAAGTTAAAAAAATGAATTATGAAGTATTCTCTTTTCTATTTCCTGAAAGAGACTGCATTGAATTGGTGTTAATTCTACTAAAACTCAGGGCTGGGGTTGTGGCTCAGCGGTAGAGCGGTTGGTTGCCTAGCATGTGCGAGATGCTGGGTTCGATCCTCAGCACCACGTAAGAACATAAAATAAAGGTGTTATGTCCAATTACAACTGAAAAAAAAAATTCTACAAAAACTTGGTAGCATTCTCCAGTGAGACCCTCTGAGCCTGGAGATTTCACATTATGATTTCAATGTGCTTACCTGAGGTGGGGCTGTTTGGATGGCTCATTTCAGATGTGGAGGGTCGTGGAAGTCTGCTTTCAGAGAGCTGATCCACTTCATCGAAGGCGGATTTCTGTGTGAAGTCGCTGGAGAGCACTTGTCTTTCTGAGGTCTTCAGGGTCGGATGATGTCCTCAGTCTCACCTCTGGTGCTGTGACCTGTCTTCCCTCTGTCCCCTTGTGGTCCCTTCACCTCCTGCAGACGTGAGAGCGTCCCGTGGCTGCGGCTGGTGCCTGTAGGTGGTGGCTGCAGTTTTCCTGAGGTTTGGCTGTTGTCTGTGAGTCACCTCTTTCCAGGCTGCCCTTCTGAGGCAATGCGGCTGAAAGGGGCAGGCTTTAGGGGCTGTCACGGCCACACCTCTGTGTGGCAGTCCTGGCTTCTTCAGTTCCAAGGGCCATAGGAGGGCTCTGAGCGCCTCACAATTCTACCTTCTTCTCTACGCATCACCCTCCTTTTGTCTCCTTTACACACAATGAGTAGGGTTTTAACTGAACTTAGTCTGAGGGATTTGGAAAGTATCTGGTTATCGTCCCATGAGTGGAAGTCCTAGGAAATCTCTTTTGGGGACAGAATCAGAGCTGGTTCTGTGATGCCAGATTCGTGGGACCCTATAGACCTCCAGGAGCCGAATCCGATGCAACCACACACAGTCTTTATTGCAGGCTCCAGCCTGGACTCACAACCGTTTCCGATGCAGCGGTCCCAGGGAGTGAGTCCTGCTCCTTTGTTCAGTGAGATTTTATAGGTTTTGGGGGGATACTCTATGCATCACATCATCACACAGCAAATCATTCCATACCGCGGGAAAGTCAAACAACAACTCTTAACCTTGATTAGCACATTCACTGGCGGGAGCAAGTTGGGTAGGAGTGATTGGTTAGTACAAGAGGGGGATTCCTTTGAACTGATGGGTTTAGGCACGAGGGGTGTACGTGCCAAACTACATGGTTTCCCAACATGTTATCAACCACCATAAACTACTGGGGGGTCATCTGGCATCCCAGGTATTTCCCTGTCTCATGCTGATTGGAGGTTGCTAGGGGGATGCTATGGGTCCCCACCTAGCCTGACAGAGTCAGGGACACCTGGCGCAGCAGATCTCTCCTGTTATTTACAGACAAACAACTCAGCAGGGTGGGTATGTGCCTAGGAGTGCTCTGTGGGTTTTTCCAAGGACAAGGGTCACGCCCCCTTCCTTAGGACAAGCCTTGAGGTAGAAGCTGCTGTTATTTATTTATTTTTAAAAATGGAGTCACATTAGTTTCTCAGTTCTTCTTCAGTAAAGGGGCCTTAAAATAAAAAAAAAAAATAATGCTGTGAATGACAATGATTGTTCAGGAGCTACAAACATTTCATTTTTGTTTATTTATGTATTGTAATCTTGTTCTCAGATTGAATCTGCCCTAGGAGAAAACTTAATGAACATTTCTGTCTTTTCTTCAGTGTTCTCTAACTTTTCAGTTTAAACTCATGAGATGAAGAATTTGCTGGCATAAACATCCTGATTGGCAAATAAGAATGGTCCTGACACAAGGCAATACCATGGAGGTCAACTCAGATCCAAAGCCTCACAAATGATCCCTGAGCTCCACTGCACATCCAGCAAATGTCTCCTTTTATTGGACACTAGATAGGGCTGGCCAATTCAAATCTATTTCACTTAAGCCTCTCCTCACTTCTATCAGTTCATCAAGTTAGATCCTTGATATTTCATCCTGTTCACGGGGGTGATGTCTAGCAAGCTGGCTGAAGTCTGGGTCCAACATCCGAACCCTGAGGCTGTGCTAAGACTAACCCCTTTTGTTTTGACATGAAGGAGTTCAGAATTTGTTATGTCAAAACTTCTCACTTTGGCATATCAACTACTTTGAGCTGAAATGAATTGAGAATTAATCAACATAAAACAAGCTCTTTACCTGCTTTCGACTACCTTAAATAAGTGTGTGATTCCCCACCCCACCCCCTCTTGTTCTAGGGCTGGAGGGTGGAACCTAGGGCTCACGCAAGCTAGACACGCCATGTTCCACTGCGATACCCTGGCCCTCAAGTTTCCCCTTTGGTAAAGAGCATTCATATGTCAAAAGGACGTTTCATTGGGAAGAGAGTTGGTCCCAGACACCTTCATCAGTTGGAAGACCACCTGCACCATGAGGCCACCTCCCTTCACTGACTATGCCTCCCCAGACTCACCCTAGAACCCCCAAGCTCTCCTCCTGTCTAGCTCCCGATGGAACGGAAGCCCTATCATCTGGCTCTCTGAATGGGCTCCCATTCACATTTGCCCAACAGGCTTCCTCCTGTTGATCTGTCCTCTGTCAATTGGATTACGGGGCCAGCCAAGAACCTAGGACGGCCAGGAAGCAGTTTTCTCTCCCCTAAAGACCCCACATTTCCACGTGACCCCATTCCAGCTGCTCCTGACTTGCTAAGGCTGAGTGGCTGTCAGCGCTCCTTCCCCAGGCCCACAGCTGAAGGGGATTCGGGCGGGTTGCGCAGGGCGCCAGGCTGCAGGCGCCAGGACTCCAGGGATCACCCCACCTGGAGTCGCGGCGACCTTTGGCCTCTCCTCTTGGTCGGTTCTCTATACAATTAAGTCTCGCTTAGACACAAGTTTAAGTGGCTAGCTTAAAAAAGGTTCTGTAGTTTCACTTGAACCTAGGTTCTCAGATCCTCTGAAACCACAGAACCAGTCAACCTCCTCATTACTTGAGGCTCCCAAAAAGGAAGCCACGGAGCAAGGGGTTTGGTGGAGCCAGGCCCCTTCCTGGATGGGCCCCAGTTGTTTCCAGCCCCAAGGATCCAGGCAGGCCACGTGGATTGTGCACAGGAGCCTCCTCTAGCTGTGACCCCCACTCCACCCAGCAGTCTGTGTCAGCCTGAGGCTGTTGGGAAATGGGGCTGCTGGAGACCAACTTCACCTACACTGCCAGGCCACCCCGACCACCCCAGAGGCCTCAAGCCCTCTTCCTGTCTGACGCCCCCTCAGCATGGCCACCCAGCTTCCAAGGCTCCAACCTGACAGAGCCAGAGCCTTTGGAGGGCTGAGAGGCAGCCGCTCTGCCTGCATGTCCAGCCTCCTGGAGAAGATGCAGTCGCTTAGGGAAGCCAAAAGAGTGATAAACCCCAAAACCAAACCCCCAAGACAACACTTGACTAACACCCTCCCATCCCACCCCCAAATTAAAAACCACAAACCATTTAACCCACAGAGTCCCGACTCCTCAGGAATGCAGGGAGCGCTGCTCTGCAGGGGACCCACAGGCAGGCAGAATGGCAGGTCTCCACCCCCACCCCCTGGTCCCGGAATGTAGGGGCCAAAGGGGAGCCTCACAGCAGATCCTGCCTGGGGTCTCAGTCTGTGCCAGAGCCTGAACAAGCACAGCACACTTCCATCATCCCGTGAGATGACTTCTGCTTCTAACCAGCAGAGACTCGTGACTTGGTCCAACACCTGCTCTTGTTCCAGCATCATCTCTCAGGGAATGTGTCCTGGGGTTCCCTGTCATAACAGAAGACGTGGCCTTTGGACATTCTAAGACTGTGGCAACTTTGAAATTCTCTTCTAGTGTCCTTGGAGTATAGTTACACTTGAGAGACTGTATCTTATTAAATAAGACAAAACAAATCACTTTTACGTTTTTTTAATGATTAAAGAATAATAATTTTATTTCAGAAAAATAAGAAAATTCAGTAAGATATAAAGGAGAAAATCAGAATAATCCATTATCAAAAGTAACCATTATTAACGTATATTTTCCAATATTTATACACATAAGTGAGATGAGACTATGTATGCAATGGTTTTGAATATTTCACGAAACAATAGACTCTATTGTCTAGAGCAGTTTGGGTTTATAGAGTAAGTCAGAGTGGCCCCATGTCTTCTCCACTCTTGGTCTCCTGTTGTTAATGTCTCCTAGGTGTGGTCCTTTTGTTGCAATCTGTGAGCCAATATTGATACCTCCTGATTACTAAAGTCCTGGTTTAGTTGAGGGTCCCCTCTTGCTAGTGTGCATTCTGTGGGTTTGGACAAAGGTAAATAACATGAACCCACCAGAACCATATCAGAGTAGTTTCACGCCCTCTGGGCTCTGCCTACTCACCCCTCTCTACCTACAAACCCTGGAAATCACTGATCTCTTTACTGTCTCCTGAGTTCTGCCTTTTGCCAAAATGACATGCAGTAGCCTCTTCAGATTGGCTTCTTCCACATAGTAACGTGCACTTAAGTTTCTTCCATGTATTTTCATGCTCAACAGTTCATTTCTTTTTAGCACCATGTGGATGTAACAGTTTATCCATTCACCCACTGAAGGACATCTGGGTTGTTCTGGAGTTCTGGCAATTATGAGTAAAGCTTCTATAAATATACACATACAGATGTTGCACGAACACAGTTTTTAATTCATTTGGATAGTTTGGTAAGGTGTGGTTAGCTTTCTATAAAACACCGGGTTGTCTTCAAGGTGGCTGTGCCTGTGCCGTTTCATCCACCAGCAGTGACTGAGTGTCCCTGCTGCTCGGCATCCTCGTCGGCATTTGGTGCTGTAAGGGTTCTGGATTGCGGCCATTTTGGTGTAGTGGTGTTTATTTCTGTTTCAATCTGCAATTCCCTGATGACATGATGTAAAGCATCTTTCACATGCTTATTTACCACCTGTAGGTTTTCTTTGGTGAGGTGTTTGTCCATTCCTATTGTTGACTTCTAAGAGAGTTCTTTGTATATTTTGCCTACAAATCTATTAACAGACAGACGTTTTTCAAAGGTGGCTTACCTTTCATTCTCTTAACAGTGTCTTTAACAGAGAAGAAGTTTTTTATTTTAAGGAGGCCCTGCTTAGCAATTGTTCTTTTGGTGGACAGTGACTTGCATCTAGAAAACCTGATCATCATGCCCCAGGTCACCTGCACATTCTCCATGCAACTTCCTAGGAGCTTCATAGTTTTGTATTTCATGCCTAAGTCCATCACCCATTTTTAGCTAACTTGTAAAGGGTGTAAAGTCTATGCTTCACTCTCTCTCTCTCCTTGCATGTGGAAGTCAAGTTGTTTCGTTACCGCTGTTGGCCGGTGACAAGTCCTTGCTTCCCTGATGTTGAAGAATAACACCAGAAAAGCACACGCCGAGGCAAGGTCAGAGTAGAAATTAGAAGTTTATTAAAGGACAGCAGAAAAGACTTCTCCCGGAGGAAGAAGGGGACCCAAGAGGTGGAATCCGTGGAAGTGTGGTTGTCTCCCCTTTTTATAGTTCTTTCAGTGATGGAATGTAGGTGGGATGGCCCGAGGGTTGGGACACAGGTGGACCAAAGAAGTAGTCTGAGCAGGAAGGACTTCATTAACACTTCTTTGGGATGGGCTATCTCCAAATCTGCTGGGGCTGTTCATTAACATTCCTTTGGGATGGACTTTGGGCCTAGGGCTTTTCTTGGGACTTCATTAACATGCGCATGGCCTCCATTTTAGATCTTACTTGATATTAGACCCGATTTACCTAACTACACTGACTACCTAACTTTAAATCTGGCTTCAGTTTCTGCACCACTTGTTAAAAATGCTATCATTCTCTCCTGACTTGTCTCTGACCCTTCTCCCAGGATCAGGTGACTATATTTGTTCCTTCACAGATACCACCCTGGCTCGGTTGCTGTAGCTTCATAGCAGGTCTTGAAGCCAAGGAGCGTCAGTCTTCTAACACTGTCTCTATCCAGGTTGGATTGAGTACTCTGAGCTTTTTCTTCTTCATATAAACTCTGGAATCAGTTCATTAATATCTACACAAAGAGTTGCTGGAATGTGGCTGGACAGTATTCATCTCCAGATCAAGTCATTAGGAATGACCTCCTACCAGTATTGAGTCTTCTGCTTTTTATTCTATTCTTTAAAACATTGCCCTTTTTTAAAAAACATAAATAATTCTCTTAAAACCATTTTTTTAAAAACAAAGAAACAAAAAGAGAAGTGAGTTGCGCTGCTTCACATTTTTACCAATCTCCTTGATGTCTGAATAGAAGACAATTGGATACTCAAGTCTGCTTGGTCATTTGATGCATTGCGTTGGTTGAAGTAAATAAAGAAAAGGTGGTTTCAAATGAACTTGCAGATGCGGGGAGAACTGCATGAACCCCCTGAAAGGGATTCAGAAACCGCCAGGGACCCTCAGACCACACAAAAACCACTGCAATAAAGTCCACTGCTTCTCACTTGAAGAGTCTATATAGCTATTTAATTAATATCACAAAAGGCAAATCCTTCCATGGCAAAGATATTTGAACACATTGCAAAGGGGTGGTGATGAAGGAAACCTGAACCCTGGTTGATTCAATCTAAAGAGATATCAGTCTTTCTTTTTTATAGTGCTTGGCCTCCTCCACATCACTGAGCTACACGCTCCCCAAGAAGCTGGCATTACAGGTGCATGACACTGTGTCCGACCAAACAAACATTTTTAGCTGAAGATTGAACTTAGGGCCTTACTCATGCTAAGCAAGCCTTACCACTGAGCCTCAACCCAAGTCTGACAAGTTTTGAGTTCAAAATTACTGTCAGTAGGTTGGGTTGTGGCTTAGTGGTAGAGCACTCACCTAGCACATGCAAGGCACTGAGTTTGATCCTTAGCACCTTATAAAAATAGATAAAATAAAGGTACTGTGTCCGATTACAACTAAAAAAAATAAATCACTGTCAGTAAAGTTTATATATTACAATTTTAGAGCTTACTTTTCCAAGGTAAGAGAAAGTAACGTCATATACCATCAGCGTTAACATTTGTATAGGAGTTTTGCGTCATGCAAGACCTCTAACTGTGCCCACATGATGTCATTCAGTCCTTAGAAGCCCACATTAGAGAAAAATCAGAGCAGAATCCACTCGCCCGAGGTTGCCAGACCCAGTTGAGTTCGATGACTGCAAGTCCCATGCTCTTCCCTCATTCAGGGACCACTGTTGTCACACAGGAGGGACACAGAGTTGACCAGTCTTCGGGTGCCAGGGATCCACACTGCCCTTTGCTAGGCCAGATTCCTGTGATCAAGCGGTGACTCTGGGGTGTCTCTGCTCTAGCACCAATGAACAAATACTTCACGGTCAAAAGCTGTCCAGTTAGGGTCCAGGGGAGCTTTCGCTTACGTCCATTTTTTCACATACACAGAGACAGCATCCATTCTAGAATTCAACTGGACTTTATTAAACACACAATACAATATGGCTTCAGGAAGCAAACGGAAAAGACAAAGGAGAAAAAACACAGTTCTATCTATTTTATACTCAGGTAACAGGAGGGCAGGTCACCAAATGAACACAAAACAGTGAAGCTTGATGGAAGAATTCTCTGTTTCTAGTGTCTATAGTTTTGGATCCCCCTCTCTGATGTCCAGGGCACACCTGCTTGTTTGGAGCCAGCGAGAGATGCCGTGGAAGGGAGAAGCATGTCAGAGACTCCCCACGGTCACCGTTCAGAAGTAGCAGATGCCTGGTTAGTGACACTATGCAAAGATCCACAATGAGGTTCCTGCAGATGGCACAGTTGTCAACCACAGTATCCCAGGCCCAGAGGCCTACTGCATGCCACTTTTTCACTTCAAAGTACTTCTTGCCCACACCACTCCAGGTATCTACATCCATTGCTGCAGCCTTTTTGAAAACATACCCCCTTGATTTCTTTCATCTCAGAAGTTTTCTTCTTATGAATGTCGTACATATTTTGCTAGATTTAAACTTAATAGTTCCAATTTGAAGTACTAATGTAAGTAAATAGTTTTGTGTTTTTGGTGCTGGGGATCGAATCCATGGCTTTGTGCATGCAAAGCAAGCACTCTACCAACTGAGCTACATCTCCAGTCCCTGGCTTTGTGTTTTTTAATTTCAAATTCCGCTGTCCGTTGCTGTCACATAGGAAAGCAGTTGACATGTGTGCATTTACTTTGCTCCTACAACTCTTCTATTTATTAGTTTCAGGAGTTTGGTAGTTTTTTTGTTTGTTTGTTTGTTTGTTTTTGGTTCTTTTTGTACTGTGGATTGAACTCGGGGCACTTAACCACTGAACCACATCCCCAGCCCCATTTGTATTTTATTTAGAGACAGGAGTGCAGACTCCGGGACTCATAGTCCCAGAGACTCCCCTAACAGTACAGAGAGAACCCACTGAGGCCCAACTGCGGGGCCTGGCTGCTCTCAGGTGAGCAGAAGTGCTCATTCGTCACGCACCTTTACTCTTTCTTTTTTAGTGTCTCAATATAATATTATATATATATATATATATATATATATTGATTAAACACAAACCGTTGTCTTAGGAAAGTAAGATCAGGGTTGGAGAAGCACTTCTCTGGTGCCATTTAGTTATGGTGATGCACCTGGGTGAAGAAGAGGACCCCCCTTGCAGGTCCCAGCAGGAGGTGGGGCCACTTCCCAGGCTGGGAAGCTCCTCTGTGGGTGTGGGGGACCTCACCTGGTACCCCAGGACATGGCAGTGCCCTCCTTTGGGTGGGAGGTACTGGCATAGTGTCTCACTCCTGCAGTGAGCTGCCCCCTGAGCGTCCCCAGGGGCCTCCCCTGGCCGTTAGCAGCAGTTGGACTCTTTCAGAGCAGCTCTCTGGCCTCCTTTGCCTCTAAGTTGTCCTCCCACGGTCCCCTCCTGCCCTTCTTTTTGGGTAAGCCTGGGTTAGTTTCTGTGGCTGGTTTATTGAAACTGTGCCTGAAAGGCAAGTTCTTTTTAAAATCATAAAATATTAGGCTCGACTTGCCAAAGAAAAAAATGTTGGTGCAGACCTAAGGTGGAGGATGTCTGGTGGGTGTGGGTGAAGGTGACTCTCCTTCTCCTTCCCTTAAAGATGTGGCAGTCAGTGCCTTAGGTCAACCCTCAGGGGAGAGACTGACTGATCCCCTGGCTCCTGGTTTGGTTTGAGGGGGCCCTAAGCTATCTGTGGCATTCCCTGACACCACGCCCACTGTCTGGCTTCTCAAGCCTTGCAGCTGAGTGCTGTCTGCTAGGTGGGACAACACTGTGTACCCCGGGTTGTGAGGACTGCTGCAGGCCACCTCCCCAGCCATGCTGCCTCTGCCTGTCCCACCTGGGCCTCGTGCGAGTCCCTGGGGCCACTCATGAGATGGTGGCTGGTGAGTGCCTGGTGTCCTGGGGGTGTAGGCGGACTCCTGCTAGAATTCATTTGTGCCTCTTCAGTTTAACTAATGATTTGTATCTAATTCAGTGCAGTCAATATTTAGTGCTGCATTTGTCTGAGGACAGTAAATGAGTAGGTCAGAACAAAAGTTAGTCAATCCAAATTCCTGGGCAACTGTGTTCATGTAGAATGAGCACCTGTTTGACGAATGCTTTTAAAGTAATGCATAATATTTCTCCAAGATTACCCAGTTGCCAAAATACCATAACCTGTCTTTTCTCCCAGTAGAACAAATGCTAAGCATAGTTTTTGCTCCCCCAACTGAAACGTTCCACAATTAAGTAAATGTTCAACTCCCATAATTGGATTTTCATGTTGACAGCCCAGCATCAAATAGATTGGAGTAGACTGGCTGTTGCAAAGATCAATTCCTCTTATTTTAGCTTCGAGTGAACTTTCAAAAGGAACTTAACATGCTAATTAACAATGAACAATAAGCATCACTGTATTCCAGAGTTTAGGCCCTGTTGTTTTTCTCACCTTTAGACTTTAGGCCCTGTTACTTTTCTCACCTTTAGACTTTAGGCCCTGTTGTTTTTCTCACCTTTAGAGTACCTTACATTGGAAAGCCACTGGTATCATCTCCTCTGACTTGGAGATGCTTCTAAGTTTACTTTTTTATTTGTAAGAATTTGCAAATTGCCCACAAAAGTTCCAAAAGACATTTTGATTTGGTTCAGAAAGATTCAAGGAAAAAAAAATTAAAGGAAAAGTGAATAAATTGGACTTTATCAAAAAAACTTCTTATCTTTGAAAGCAAATAACAGAAAGGAAAAGCCACACACTAGGAAAAAGTATTTTCAAAATAAGCAACTTGTATTCAGAATATACAAAGGACTCTTACAACACAATAAAAAGAAAACACAAAAAAGCAAATCTTTAAAAGTGTCCAAAGATGTGGACACTTAATCAGAGAAAATGTACCACTGATAAATAAGGTGTAAAAGTTTGCTAAACATTGACAGGTGTTAAGTAAGCACAGTGAGATCACAGTGACTGTGCCGACAGGGATGGCTCCGCTGGGCTGTTCCCGAACATTCCAAAGGAAGGTCTTCAGGGTCGTCCCTTGGAACGGTTGGTCTGCTAACAGGGTTGTGTATGCCTAAAGCTTTGCACCCCGCTGTTCAGGTTTGATAAGGTAAGTTTGTCCTAATAATGGGATCTGTGATGAACGCCTGGTTTTGCTCAGGGGGGTTTGGGGTGAGGTATGGAGACAGCATAGCTGTCAGTCATAAGCACTGTATGACTGCTTTCGCCGTCCCCCGTAAAACTCTGCGGGCCAGGGCTCAGGGAACTTCTGTGTGTAGACGCCGTCACACGTGTTGTCATACATCATTTTCTGGAAGAATGAGGCAATCCCTTGAGACTCCACCAGGAGAGAGCCGCTAGAAGCTTGTACCTAGTTTTTTCTGAACTTCACTTTGCTCCTTTTTCCTTTGCTGATTTCAGTCTGTCTTTTCTTTAATCTTTATTTTTAGTTACACGTGATGGTAGAGTGTATTTGGTAGAATACACATACACAGAGTATAACTTAGTCTGTTTAGCTTCCCACCCTTGTGGTCGTACATGATGTGGAGTTACCTGGTCATGTATACAGATACAAGGGTAGGAAAGTTACGTCCAGTTAATTCTACTGTCCGTCTGATTTCCCCCCCCTCCCTTCCCTTTGTTCCCCTTTGTCTAATCCAATAGACTTCTAATCTCCCCCTCCCCACCCTCCCTTGTCGTGGGTTAGCATCATAAATCAGAGAGAACATTTGGCCTTTGGTTTTTTGGGATTGGCTTATTTCACTTAGCATGATATTCTCCAACTCCATCCATTTACCTGCAAATGTCATATTTTGTTCTCTTTTAATGCTGAGTAATATCCCACTGGTATGTTATCTTTATCCATTTATCCATTGAAGGACACCTAGTTGTTTCACAGCTTGGATATTGTGAGTTGAGCAGCTATAAACATGTAAACATGGAGGTGGCTGTGTCCCCGTAGTGGGCTCTTTTTGAGTCCTTTGGGTATAGACTGAGGAGAGGGATAGCTGGGTCAAATGGTAGTTCCATTCCCAGTTTTCTAAGGAATCTCCATACTGCTTTCCATGGTGGTTGCACCAATCTGCAGTCCCACCAATAATGTATGAAAGTACCTTTCTCTCCACATCCTCGCCAACATCTATTGTTACTTGTATTCTTTATAATTGCCATTCTGATTGCAGTGAGCTGGAATCTCAGTGTCATTTTAATTTGCATTTTCTAATTGCTGGAGATGGGGAATATATATATATATATATATCGCTACCAAACTATGGGCATCATAGTGTCATAGATGGCACATTATGCTTTGTATTTTGCTAGTGTGAATATATATATATGTGTGTGTGTGTGTGTGTGTGTGTTGCTGGGTATTGAACAGAGGGCCTTATGTATTTGAGGCAAGCACTCTACCAACTGAGCTATATCCTCAGTCCTTCATGTATTTTTTGATCATTTGTGTTTTTCTTCTGTGAAGTGTTTGTTCAGTTCCTTTGCCCATTTATTGATTGAGTTATTTATTTTTCTGGTGTTAAGTTTTTTGAGTTCTTTGTATATCCTGGAAATTAATGCCTTACCTGAGATGAAGATTTTTTCCTAATCTGTAGGATCTCTGAACACATTCAGATTCAAGGAAATCAATCTTATGTGGGGATATAGACAGTATCACAAAGTGAATTTTGATAATATAGACGTGTAAGGAGTCACATTTACAGACTTAGATACATGTAGGAGACAATATTTCACTAGTTTATTTTCTGTGGGCCAAGAGAAAGAATGTTTCCACTGCTATTCATTTTATTTGAACTTCTTTTTGTGTAACTTGGCCTGAGAATGAGAATGACCATGTGGAGATGAGGTACCATGGCAGGAGTCACCCTGTGTCCTTCCTTCTAAAACGGAGCTTGCTACCAGAATCATGCTGCCAAAGGCAGGCACGACAAGTGTAAAAGGCCCAAATGTGACGTGCCCTGTCATCCCAGGGGCCCTATTTCTTCCACTCAAACAGAGTCCCAAGTAAGAGTGTTGTGAATGCTGCACACCATTCCTTGATGACCCCACACCAATGTTCCAAGTCTGAGAGTGTGACCAAGGAGAGCCCCACCCAGCCCTCCTTTCCTCTGAGAATGTAACCTGGGAGAGCCCCTTCTAACCCCTTTTTTCAATTAGGATTTCAGGCTGGATTATATGAGTAATAAGAAAAGGTAGTATCCAAATATCTGAAAAACACATAAATGCACTGCAAATGCACACAGATGTGTACTCATTAAACTCCTGCTGCAGAAAATCCTATGATGACATAACATGCTAGTGATGGGGTCACATTCATACTTAAGAAAAGACAGATGTGTCCCGCTCCCTGAGGAGTCTCTCTGCAGGGGCCCAGCCACCTTCCCTTCCCCACTGCATAACCCAGGGTATCTGGAAGCCCTTCCCAGAGGCCTCTTAGATGGAATAGAGCTCTGTGCATCAGAGGGAGTCACATAGCTGGGGTTAGGGGCAGAACTGAGGTGTCCCAGGCAGTCCAGTTCTGGAGAGGCAGCAGAGCCCTGAACTTCCTCTTCAGAAGGCAGAAGCAGCCCTGAGGTGTGGCTCTGAAGACCTTGCTAGAGTCTACCTTTAGCCCCTCAGTTCTGGACACTGCAGGGGCCCTGAAGCCATCCTGTTTGGTCCCACCAGTTTCAGCCGTGGTCCTTTGTAGCTATCACAGTACAGACTGGTTGGGAGCAGCCACTGCCAGCCTCCAGCTAAGAGGGGGAACTGTGGGTGGTGACTGATCTGATTTGGTTTCAGGCAGTGTGAACCCTGCTGGCGCTGAACACGAGGCACACAGAAGCAGAGAGAAAGCGCAGGGTCAATGCGACTAGGCCCTGTGGGTGCCCTGTCTTCTGTGGACGAAGTGGCAGCCTCCTGAGTCTTTATGATGAGGAGGGACCAAGCTTGGTCAGCTGCTTCTACATGTGCCGGAGCATCAGAGGAAGGAGGCAGTGAGCTCAGCTTTGATCAGCTCTTGGCGGAGGCATCTATGGCCACCTTTAAAGAATGTCTTAGTTCTCATCTGAAATTAAGCACAGGTGCCAGCTTTCTTTTGAATGGCGTCAGCACGTTACACTTTCTGTGTTGTTTTACTTACATTTTATTCATTTATTTTTATTGTGGTGAGATATATGCCTTAGTCTATTTGGACTGTAATATCAAAACACCACAGACTGGGTGGCTTACAAACTACCAGCATGCGTTACCCATAGCTCTGTGTATGTGTGTGTGTGTGTGTGTGTGTGGCTTGTGGGAGGGTGTCAGGTCCACTGATGGCGACTTCTCTCTCTGTGCTCACGTGGTCTGAGGGCGATGAAGCTGTCCTGGATTCCTCTTATAAAGGCAGAAATCCCGTTATGAGGCTCCATTCTCAAGGCCTCACCTCCTCCCAAAGCCCTCACCTCCTGAGACCCTCACGTTGAGAGTTGGGGTTCAACATGCAAATATTGGGAGGACACTTCACTAGTAAAATGGAAAAACATAATGTGCCATTTATGACACTGTGCTGCACGTAGTTTGGTAGCTCCTCAGCCCTTGTATGCTAAATAACTGTGACAATGAGCATATCTTTTGTTAAAGTATTTGATTTTTTGGTCTTGTTTCCTGGAGCAGCTTAAGAACAGCTTCAAAATCATACAGGTGAAAGGCAATCTGTTAAAATGATGTGATACTGTTATAACGTCGAGAGTGTTAGGACTAGAAGCAGCCTCAGAAAGCAAAGTGTCCCTGATTGCGGCTCTTACCTTCCCTCTTACCTGTGGCTCCCTCTCTCTAAGACAGGAAGGCCATAGAAACCAGACTCTCTCATCACATTTTTGTAAAGAAAAAAAACACAGAACTCCAAGAAATGCCGATATTTGTAGGGATGTTCAGAGCAAGACACGTTGGCAAAGGAGTCAGAAGAAAAGGCTCAAGGGCTTCAGAGAAGCCAGGTCTTGTGAAACCACAGTCCAGTGCACACTGCCACCCAAGGTGCCCAGGAGCCCAGTGTGTCCAAGAGATGGAGTCATTCAAGACCTTTCATGAGGCAGAATGTTGGGGAGGATAAGGCTGGTGATGTGCTGAATGCGGCTTGGTGTGCAGCTGACATCCACTTTGAGGCACAAAAGGTAGAAAGTGTTTACAGTGCAGAGTGGTGTAGGTGAGGACTGAGGTGTCCTCAGTCACCGAGCGGATATCTGGGAGGGACTTGTCAGCACTGCCCTCCCCAGTAAGCAAGGTTCAGTAACTTACACAGTCTGTTTGCAAACGTCACTTTTACAAGTGCCTCCAAATGCACCAGGACAGATGTGGCTCGTAAAATCGCAGCCCTTCAGGTATCAGGAAACTGACAAGGGCTCAGCCCAGGAGTGAGGATGACAGGAAGTCTGCAGTGATAAGGTCTCCCCTCGGCCACTCCCTGGGATTTAACGTCAGTCTATCACTCCATTCTGGGTAGGGGAGCTACCGAGTGCTTGCTGTGACTAAATCAGGACACATCTGTCCTTTGGTGCATATCAGGAAAGCTAGCAGGGAAGGGCCAGGGTGTGGGACCTCCAAGGTTCCAAGGACCGCCCTGTCTCAGAGGTGAAGATGACAAAAGAGAAGGGAGAAGAGAGGGGACAACAGAAGTACCCAGCCTTAGATTGTGAGGCTGGTTCACTGTGCAGACGGCCCTGGCTGGTCCGCCCTGCTCCTCCCTGATCTCTCCCCCTCCCCAATCTCAGGGGAAACAGGATCACTTTCTCCCCATCCTAGGCAGGGTTACCTGTCCTGGGCACACACCCACCACAGGAGCCACGTAATCAGACTTTGGGGATGGCACCAGAAGACCTCAGAAACGACCATCTCCCAAGTAAACAGTGGATCACAACTCAACGGAGCCCACGTGGAATGTAGGCTTTGAGTCACCTCTTGAAAGACCCCTGTTCCTGCCGATGGCAGAATCACAGCCTCTGGGCCTGGAGTGCCCTGTGTTTCTCCTTTGCTAGTGAAGCCATAAACCTTCTTTTTTTTTTTTCTCAAAACTGTGACCTCATTATTGGATTGGCATCGGGGACAAGGACAGAGCTTTCCGTAATAAAATCTTACAGAAGCACTTGTCCCATGCCAGTGACTTATTCTGGCCACACGGGGGCATTTGTCAAGGTGTAAGCACGCAGGCTGAGCAAAGTGTACCAGTGTGCCAGGACTGCTGGGTTGGGGTTTTGCTCCAGATGCTGCTCCCCAGCTTTACATCAGCAACAGCGACTGAGGCTTGACCCCAGACAACTGCCACTTTTCCTGTGATACTGGTTCCTCCTCCTGCAATCCTGGCTGTGTCCAGGATCCCAGCGGGCAGGTGGTGCAGCTGCAGACCCCATCGTCATTGCAGCTGCCCAGCGGCTCCACACACACCTCATCTGTCCTGATGTGGTTCCTGCAGGGATAGTTGGACATGGCTCTGGGTGCTTAATAAGCCAGGGTCCCTGCCAGTCCTGGCCACCACACCCCCTTACAGTAAGTGTCCAGCTTCTCCAGGTCACTACTTGGAGGGTCGGCAATCACACAAGATATGCAGATGCACAGGTACAGGTATGCTGCACTCGATAGTAGGTACTGGCACCTACCCCACATGTGTCCCCAGCTGGAACTGGGGTCAGAGGCAGGGGCCCTCTCTGGGGAACTTTTGTCACTGGACAGCCAGCTGTGACTGGGAAGAATGACCTGAGGCCAGGGAGAAGCCGTGAGCTCGCCTTGCCATCGGGTTCACTTGGTGCTTCGACTGCACCCCTCTTGGCTTTTTCCCAAACTTGTTCTCCCTGACCTTCCCCTCCCCCGCATCTTCTTCTCCCTGACCTTCCCCCTCCCCCGCATCTTCTTCTCCCTGACCTTCCCTCCCTGATCTCTCCTCACTGATGTCTTCTTCTGTGAATCACCTCTATAAAAGCTCCTGTTCCTGTGAAGGGGCAGAATCATGACCTTTGGGACGGAGTCCCCTGTTTCTTCTTTGCTAGCAAAGTTACAAACTTTTTCTCCTGTTTTTCAAAACTGTGTCCTCGTATTGGATCAGCATCAAGGACCGAGGTTTTGGCAACGGCCTCCTGCCGATCGGAGGCCATGGTACAGACTGAAGACCCAGGGGTCTCCCAGGACAGGACAGAGGCACACTGATGCCAGCCAGGGTAGAACCTGGGAATGAATGGCAGTCTCCACCCACCCGCATCTCCCCGCATGCAGGAAAAACAGCAAACAAACCCGTCACCTTATGGTCAGCCACCTTCCAGAATTTGCACAGGACTCGGGATGGCTTTTAAGAACGACTTGCCAGATTAAGAAAGCTCATTAGCAGACTTTCTTTGTCCCTGAGTTTAGTGCACAAAAAAAGGGAGATTCACCTATCCAATCCTGACTTGAAGAGTTAGAAAACACAGGATATTATAATTGTAAAGCCTCTTGAAATAAGTATCACAGGACAGATCCAAAACTGAACGTGGCTGAATTTTGAAAACCCAGTAGGTACAAACTCATTGCCCTACTCACATCAATGAGAAGCACATGCAATTTCTAGAAGGACAATCTTCAAACTAACAAAGAATGTGCCCAAATAAATGTGATGTTTCTACGAGAATAATTTCTGAAATATTAGCTATGTTACTTTAGCCTTGAAACATTGGCTCTTGGCCCAGGCTTAGCACTCTCCTCAGACAAAACTCTTGAGAGATGGCCAGTATTTTCAAGGTCAGAATAATACATCATGGTCTCTTAGATGCTACGGCTGGAGGAAAACTAGAGACACCACTGAACACACAGCTTCAGTTCGCCTGAAGGCAACACTCTTCCCCCAGGCCATCATCCAGGGGTCATGGTTCTGACTCAGCTGCTCTGAGCTTCCGCCTCGGCATCGGGGCTCCTGAGTTCTGAGACTGAAAGGAGGGGATGCAGGCCCTGCCTGCGAGGGATGTTGAGCAACCTGTGAAAGGAGAAGTGCAGCAGGGCATGAGCCAGCACCCGACAGCCCTGTGCTCTGCCTCTTCATCCAGTCCCCAGCCCCAGGCTCAAACGTCTTTTCTTACTCTTAGCTGTTGAACTGTGTTCCACCCTCAAGAGACACGTTACAGTGCTGACCCAGGACTCCAGGGTGTAGCCTTAGGTGGAGATGGGGTCTGTAGAGAGGTCATCAAGGTCAAGCAAGGCCACAGGGTGACATCTGATCCAACAAGACCAGTGTCCTTCCAAGCAGATGAAGAGACATCAGGAAAAGGCCATGTGGGGACACAGGGAGAAGATGGCATCCACAAGCCGAGGAGGGCAACCTCAGAGAGACCATCCCCACCGTCACCGCTGTCTGCACCTTTCAGCTTCCAGACCTGTGAGGAACAGATTCCTGTCTGCCATAGTTTGTGACTGCCCTGCATGGGGGCTGCCCTGATAAAGTGACACACGTACTGAACACAGGGCGTGCCAAGCTCTCCTGAGCACCGAGGAATGGTGTCAGTAGCCACCGCGCACACGCTGGGCCCCCTTTCCAGCACTTCAGCTGCTCGACCTCTTACCACACAGGTGCTCCTCTTACGCTACTCCTAGTTCTCCGCTGCAGCTTTCTCTGGTGACAGTCTGAGGTCGGCACTCTGGTCAGAGCACCCCCTCACCCTCCCTCAAGTGCGGGCACCACCTGCATCCCACATGGAAAGCCAGAGCCTGCAGGAGCACTGAGGGGCGACTACAGCAGTCTCTACGCACAAGGCACCACCCAGGTGAACACAGGCAGACCTGCACTCCAGCCTCCACAGATCCCCCGCCACGGCCCCAGGTCTGCCTGTGGCCTCCTCGAGGACCTGGGTCACGTGACTATTAGGGTTACAAAGGAGGTTGGAGAACAGAGTTCATCTGGGTGTCACGGGAAGCTGGGAACCCTAATGTGGGGAACAGTGAGCACTCTCCTGGTCACTGAATACCTCATCTATGTTTCTCCATAGAAGAAACCAAAAAAGCCCTCTCCAAGGAAGAGACTGAAGTTCCTTCATGTTACTGCATTTAGTTCAAAATTCAGGACATCGGCATGATATTTTCTGGGCCTGACCTATTTCCTGACCTCCTTCTGTCAGATGAAGACCTGGACTTGGGTGAAACACTAGGCTTGATGGGAAGGCCACATCCTTAACCTGATCTTCACCCCGGAGCACGAATCCCTTGCGCTCTGACAGGTCTCAAAGCCGGTGTCAGTCAAATCTTTCAGTCTTTTAATTTATTTGTTTGTTTGTTTATTTATTTTTAGTTGTAGCTGGACACAACACCTTTATTTCACTTGTTTCTTTTTGTATGTGGTGCTGAGGACCGAACCCAGGGTCTCACGTGTGTGTGTGGCGAGCGCTCTACCGCAGAGCCACGTCCCCAGCCCAAATCTCTCAGTCTTAATCCTACTACAAAAGTGGCTGGCTTCTCCGACCCTGCAGAGCTCCTCTGCTGAAGAGCAGCCAGTCCTTGCTGAGCTCCCCATTTTATGGAATAACTTGGAAAGCACTGACAGCAACAGCCTCCATCACTCGGCCTTTCCCTGCTTCTTCTGTGGAGCCACAGATTGGGGGTCTCACCTGCCTTCTAAGTGACAACAGGAGACAGCTTTATCAGATGTCCTGTGCCTCCTGAACTAGGGTATCTTCCCAGCTGGCCGCCCCTCCCTGCTAACATTGTGTGATGCTGCCAACAGGTGTTTCAAGTTTTGTTGAAGCAGCTCACCACTTCTTTGTACAGAGTTCCTGGGTCCTCAGCTCCACCAACCATTTTAATAAGCAGATCACAATGTGACCTTATTATCTGAAGAAATAATGAGAATGATTTCTTCCTCATAGCAGCTGAAGGAAGGTGTTCTCCTCTGATGCCACTGGCAGGGAGTGAGCCGACATGGGGATTCAGGGGTCCAGCTCTTTCTCTATGGATCTGCTCTCTACCATCTGCAGACAGCTGCATCCAAGGCAGTGTGCAGAGAAGCTGTGAGTGGGTCCTGTCTCATTGGTCAGGACAGCCCGGGAGGCTGGGAGCACCTTGCTGTGTGTGTGGGGAGGAAGAGTGAGGTTTGGTGAGTAGCCAGCAGTTATCCATGGAAACCTGCTGGAGGTCACTCAGCAGTGGAGGAGTGCAATTTGAACCCAGTCCTCAGGCATGAGGTCGTATGGAAGGCTGGGCATGTGGGGCAGCGTCTTCAATATGCAGACTCGACTGCCTGGTGTCATGTGCCTGCAAGGCACATCTTACTGCTGAAGCTGTGATTCAGCAGGTGTGTGGGGACCTGCATTTTTAAAAAGCCCCAACATTCTAGTAACAGGGTTCTGGAATAGTAGGATTTGGTGAGGGAGCTGGCACATCAAAGAAAGATCACAGATCGACCCAGAGCCTTTTATGAGAAGCCCTGAAGTGGGCTGTTCTGTGACTGTGACAGTGGTCAGGCTGGGGAACATCACTCAGGAGGCAGTGGGCACAGGTCGTCCCCAGCCCTGGGTATAGACACTCCTTTCTTTGTACTTCTGGTGCTTAGCTTGTATCATCATTTCAGAACTAAGGATCCTAAAACCTTGTTTAAACACAATGAAACTGTCTAGGACGGAAGTTTCCAAGGACACCTTTTTGCAGACAGTTAATAACATTGACCACACGTAACTGGATTCTTGTCAAATCTGCCTTCTGTCAATCGCAGTTTCCTTAGGGAGCATGTCAGCCTGCTTACCTAACCTGGCCACACCCGCAGCAACCTCGTCCTTCTTGATGTGCCAGCCACCAACCGGAGAAGCCCTGCTGCTCTGTGAGCGTGTTCCTCCACGGAAGCCACCAGAGCAGTCAAGTCTGCTCTCCTCTGCTCCTCTCACCGTCAGGTCGACACCTCTCGGAAGTCAGCTGTCCTCACTGACCTGCAGCCTGCTCCTGGAAGGGCAGTTTTAACCAGCGGTGTCCTATTTTCCTATCTGCATTTCAGTAATCGCCATCATTCCAGGCTCTATTTGTACCCCCTGCCAGATTCAGAGATGGCGGTGCCTCAGCCATTCTAACTGAAGAACACACACCCATCTGCCCTCCGAGACTGTGGACATGCTCCAACATGAGCCACCTCATGGTACTGGGTTTGTCCATCTGAGACCAGGATGTAGAGAATGTCTCCAAAGTCCTGGCTCCGGGTCTTTTTGCTTGTTCTACCCAGGCAACGGAGAGTGCAGCTGCACCAGGCTGGAAACCTTGGTCACCCTGGTTACAGGAGCACTCCCACACAGCTCAAAGCTGGGCCTGCCCTGCTCACTCCCATGATGTGGTGCCTCTGTGACCCTGAATAGGGTGATCACTCCTTTCAGCCTGCAAAATTCCATCTGTAAGAGAGAAAATATGTTCCTCGACAGACTGATAGAGAAACAAATGAGTGATAACTTGAAAAGCATTTTGCTCTGAGAACTTGGTTCAGAGCCTCTGGCTGCACCACAAGTTACCAAATGGACAGTCTGTCATTAGGAATGGCACCACAGACCAGTTAGATGTCCAGCAATGGTGATCAAGAGCACTGAGGCTAGAAATAACCCCACCTTTGCATCCCACTCTGCTGGTTTCCAGCTGTCTGACCCTAGTTGAATTCCTGAATCATTGAGCTGATGTTTCTCATTAGGGCTCTCATGGATTATAGAAAAAGCACCACTGAGGTTGGCCAAGCACCAGTCCTACGCTGATGAGAGGCATCATCCTATGAGACAGAGCTCTGTCACTTCCATCCCACAGAGGAAGTAGCTGAGAGATATCAAATAACCTGCCTGAGACATACACAGTACATGGCAGAACTGTGGGCTAAACACGAGAATCTTGGGCAGTGCACTGCTTCAAGAACCAAAGATATGATTGTCTACATTTTGTCTGAGACTTTCTCTTCCTGACTCCTCTGGAGCCAGTGACAGGCAAGCTCCAGGGGGCCAGCTGCAGACTCCTCAGCCCAGGTGAACAGCCATTAACTTCCCCACAGTCTGCTTTCATAAAAGCACCCAGGAAAGCATAAAAGGCTGGGGCGCCAGATGCCTTTCCCCTCCCTCCAGTCCACCTCCTGCAGAGCGACACACAAAGATGTCCTAGATGTCCTAGTGGTGTCTCTTTCTATTCATGTTTTCTAGCTTGCCATCTGGAAAAACTACCAAAGCCAAGGAAAATGCTTTAATGAGATTTTGCTATAAAGGGGCATTTATCCTCATTTCATATGTGTAAGACAATACAACCATTCTCAGCTACACTGAGCTGCTGATTTCCAGTCTTCACTCGGTGCCGGGACATATTATTCGCACCCACTTGCATCTTGTTATAGTGAAGGTGCAGCATGATGAAGGCTACGCTGAACGCAGGGGCTGGCTCCACCAGTAGTGAGGTGATAAGCAACTCAGTGAGACCCTGCCTCTAATAAAATACAAAATAGGACTGGGGATGTGATTCAGAGGTCAAGTGCCCCTGAGTTCAATCCCCGGTACCCTCCTCCCAATAAATAAATAAATAAATAAATAAATAATAAAAGCAATGGACTTTTTGATTTGGCAGAAGACGTGTATAGACAGCATGGCATTCAGGTGGTGGCACGGATATTGCTGTCCAGGTCCTGGGCATGTGTGCGAGAAGCCTCTGGCCAGTGCTGCTGACCGAGCTCACCGACAGATGGCGCCCTCCAGCACCACCTCACATTGGTTGCTTTTTCCCACTTTTGGTGCAGTGGGATTGAAACTGTTCCAATCTAATTTTGACAGATGCCAATAAAAGCTTGAAACCGTCCATATTTTAAAATACCAGAAATTGTTATTTTTCTTTAAAAAAATTACAGTTTTGTTTCGACCGAGACTTCAAAACAAGTGCTTCCAGGGTCAATGAGTTCGAAAGGAGATGAAGAATGTGACAAATCACTCCAGAACAGCTCAGTTGACTTTTTCAGCTCGCAGGGGTTTGCCTGGGTTCTGCCTTGAAGAGAATGAACCCAGATCATCATTTCCAGTACTCTGAGACCTATTTCTGAATATGCCAGCACATCCTCTCATTTCCTGACAAGTTAGAGCAGAAGACTGAGCATTTACTATTCTCCATGATTCCACATTCAGGTAGACACATTGCTGGAAAACGGGGGGTGATTTCTTGGAACCTGACCATAGGTTCCTTTTTGACATTTCCTTTAATTAATTCTTGTGAAGGAAAAATCTTCAGCTTGGCATGGACCTGCCTCTAATTACTGCTCTGAGGAACAGTGTTCCTACCCTAAAATAAAGTCAGCTGTCTGGGATGCCCCTGAGTGGCTAACTATAAACAACACTGGCAGAGCATCTTTATCAAAATTAAAAATGAAAATGAAGAAATCTGATAGTCCCTGAAGGAGCCATCTTGAGAAAACTGATGTGAAGAAGTTACATTGCACACAATTACAACTCTGATGGCTTTTGTTAGCTTGGTGAAGGTCAATAGCTTGTACTCTGAAGTTTTTCTTTAAAGTTCCCTCTTGCTCCACATCTACAAGACCTTTTTCCAAAGATTAGTCAACTGGTGCTCAATGATGTTAAATTAGTTCTACAAGAAGGAAGGTGTCACCTCCGACTTGTTTCAGTCCTGTCCAGGGAGCTGTGGCTTCGGTCCTCTTTGCTTTGGTCTGAATGCCCTGCTCTTGCAGATTTCCTGCCTCCCATTACACTACCTTTGACACTGCTCTGTTTTCCCAGGCTCATCCCAGACACCTCCACCTTGCTGTGGCCTTCTCAAGTCCCATCAGAGTGAGCACCTCTTTGCTCTGTGCCCCTAGTCTCATGTGTTGCCTCCTTACCCCAGAGGCTGGGAACTCTCACTCCTCCATTCTCCACTGGTCTAGCTCAGGAGCTTTACTCAAGAGACATTAATTAAATATCTGAAGAACAGACACATCCACATGCTACCCAGAGCAAGAGGAAAGCAATACGTGAAAGTGGCCTGCCGGGCACTGAGTTTGTCCTTGCCGACTCCTAAGTGAAGGAGGACTGAGAAAAACCCACAGAGATGGCCTTACGTTTGGTGAGTGTGTATAAGGTTGGACGTCTGTGTGGGCTTTAAAACACGGGCTCTTGGAGATGTGTGACATCAAATGCTCTCATGCTGCTGGTCCCCGTCACAAGAGGTCATGGAGTACAGGTCCCTAGCGCGGGCACATGATGCTTCATGATCCAGTCCATCCATTAGTTTGTTCTAACTAGTCTCAGTGGATGAGAACTTCCTAAAAAGGACATCATGGTCTAGAATCGAGTCTCCTCAGTTACAGATACAAAGCCACAGTGAGTATATCATAGTAATCATACATTTGCTCTGCTGTGGTGAGGTCCTGCTCTGGCTTTCTCACAAAAGTATTCTACATTAATCTTTAAGAAGCACCAGCGCCTGCCATTCGAGTTCTAACCTTCTCAGAGGGTCTATTCTCTGACATCTCTTGCACACCTAGAATGTGTCCAGGATCCAGGTGTCTAAAGGATGGGTTAGGCTCCAGGCAGCTCAGTGTGATGGAAGACATTGGTACACACGCCGCTTCCAGACACAGGTGCATTTGCTGGGTAATGGCTTCAAGTGAACAATGCAATCTTGCTGAGCCATACCTGCTGTTAGTGGGCAAAGTCCTTTAGGATGCTTAAATAATCACTAACCCAAGATCCCAGGAACCCTAGACCCTTAAAGACCTGGAGAGAAGGGCCCCTGCCGCCCAGTTGGGAAGCCAGTGTCGGTTTGACTGCTCGGCTTCACCCTATCACTGGGCACTCTGGATATCATTCCCGAGCATGATCCTGTGTGAAGAACAATGGGTGGTATGATAGGAAGCTCCTCCACAGGTAGGAAGTTGGCAGATTGGCACAGGGTGTCCTCACTGGCTATGTCTAGTGATGAGCCAGGGGGTGGGATGTTACCAGATGTGGGAAATCTGGACATTGGGGTGTAGTCCTTCATGGTGATTGGCAGTGATAGGTGCAGTAAGGTAACCCTGGTCACAGCCTCTGTCATCCCCTTGCCCTGTGGTCCCACGCCTAGGAATTCCATCCCCTACCCCGATCTTTGAAAGCAGCGTTCCCATTACCCTCCACAACCTGTCTAGTCTCACAAATCAGGATCGACTGGTAGAATGTCGTTGGAACTTTAACAAGAGTGTTGGTCATTTCAGAAAATCTTGAGCCGTTCCCCCTTGGGCTGCTGCTACTGTGGTCAGTCAGGTGCAGATGGGTGCCTATCGGTGCATCCTCTCTCATGATGGTGACTCAGATGTGCACAGGAAAGATGTGCCATCCACACACGTACCTCCCTCTATTCTTCATATGTATTTATTTTGCAGTATCAGAGATCGAACCTGCCTTCCATGCCTCTCCTTCTGGCACCATCTGAGAGTGGGCACAATATGGTCATGTTTGGGAAGGGATTTCTAGAAGGAATGTCAAAGAACTGCATCTATCAGGTAATTGGACTAGACATGGCTGCTGGTCACGGATATTGGTGCTCTCTGAATGTCCCCAGGGTGTGATGACAGCAGGGATTATCTTGTGGGTCTGGGCTTCCATTCTTCGGGGCTCCTGGGAGCTCAGCTTGGGGGGCAAGGTGGGAGAGGGGAAGCCCATCTGTGCGGACACAGTGTGAGCACCGTCTCCATGAAAGACTGCTCTCCAGCACCCGATTCCCACATCTGAGCAAGGGCAGCACGTGGCTGGCTTTCCCTGAGGCAGGACTGAAGCAGTTGCTGGAACCTGGACTTAGTCTTTCGCTGGCCAGTCTCTCCTCTGTGATCTGAGAAACACGTCTTTGCCAAAGGCCTCAGTCAGCAGCAAGTGCCGTACCCACCAAAGCAGAAGAGCCCAAGTTTCACTCACCATCACCCTCAGAGGACAGAGGCAGGCCTGGCTCTCAGGCAGGAAGTCTATCCGGTGCTGGGACAAGAACAGGGTGGCACCCTGGTCTCAGGACACCCCCAGACAAGAGCTCCAATTCCCGTCTCTGGTTTCTGCTAGAACTTGAGACCTGTGTCTTCCTGTGGGTGTCACAGAAGGCTTCCCACAACCCTCAGGGCACATTTTTCTCTGACCCTTTGTCTTCAGGTCCCGATTCTATGGACTGCCTTGGGGCAGGGAAGCCATGGAACAAGGCAGAGCCTGAGAGTTGGTGGATCTAAATATTTAGAATGGTCAGATCACAGTGGTTTTATTATAATTACGGCACTATTTATATCAAGCTTGGCTTGCACTGTTTTTTTTCCTGTGAAATGTAACTTTGTGCTTATTTGAATCACCACATGCCCCAGTTGGCTCCCACTCCTACAAGGTGAGTTCACGTGGGTGAGATACATGGACCCAAACTTCTTGGCACCAGGCCACCCCCACTTTACATTTCCCCACTGTCCAGCACAAAGTCACTCCAGTATGGAGTTTAATGGGAAAATGTCTATAGTTTAATTAAACCAGAAACTATTAGAATTATTCCTCCAAGTGTTTGGCAATTAGCTGTTCCAAAATGTTAGCCATTGTAAAAAAATATCATGATTCATTTACTTTTTAGTAGATGCTTAACTAAGACTTTCATTAACTATTATGAAACTTAACCAGGAGATGTCTGTGTTCACAGGAGTGTTTTACCATATTACAAGCTGGAATGACTTTGAACAAAATTGATATAACATTTAGATGTTTTAATAAAAGGAGAAAAAATTAGAATATTTTCCCCTAATGCAGCAACCTTATGTATTCAGGGCAATTCTCCAACGATTAAAGAAAACTTCTTACTAAGAATAAAAAGAAAGGCCTTGAAAAAATCTTCATGTCTCACAAAGATTAAAATTGAGAAATTCGCCTAAATTGATGTTTAATGAAATACAGAAGAGAAATTGGTTGTGGATAGTGCTTTTCATTCCAAGGTATGAAAAATGGCATGGGAAGAGTCTGATGTACATTCCTAGACAGACACACCTTTTAGAGGTACAACCTGTTCAGCTGTCCTGTGCTCGGCCAGCTCTGAGGCTGGGTCTGATGCAGATCCAGAGGTTCAGGCCACAGCAGGCAGGTTGCAATTCCAATCTTCACCAAGGACTAACTCTGCCAGGAACAATCAGGGTCCCTAAGCTTTTCCATTTCATCTGTGCCTGTTTATAAAGGAAACAGTGAGAAGGGAAGGTATGTGGTGCCTGCGGTTAGCAGTAAGTAACGTAGGTGATGCATTACTTCCTTAGCATGTCACCTCCTTAGTCCTTGCTGTCAGCATCAATTGCCCGGGTCCTTTAGAGGTCATAGAAAGCAGTCACCAAGTTCTAGACACTCTGACTTGCTGGGAAAACCGGGCATCGCTATGTCAAAGTTCCTCTCAGACTCACTTCATCTAACATGAGCCTCAGAAGTTCATGCAAGGTCCTCATGGAGTCCTCAGCAGAGTCCTGTCAGGGCTGGGACTAGCCCATTTTCAGGATGGCACTGAGGCTCACCATGCTCTGGCAGCCTGTCTCTGCATGCCCGTCCGGCTGTGTGTCTGGGCAGTGGTTACATGTGCTGCTCCCACAGAGTGTGGGATTAGTACAGCCATCTCTGAGTCTCACATTTCCCACGTTGGCAAGTGGATAGTTTAGGGACATTATCGTGTTGGACCTGCAACTATCTCACAGACACTAGCCATGTCCATGGCACTGAAAACAAAGACACACGATTACAAGCGATGCTGAATTTTTTGTTCTTACTTAATTTCACAAGAAGGCATAAAGAAGACAGTCTACTCAGAAGTTCTAGCCATCTTGACCCTGAACTCCCTTTAGCTGGACACCTGTGCACCGGATACTTAAAAAAGGACTCCACATGTCTTTCAAACCAGTGTTGCTGGAAGACCAAGTGGAAACGTGTTCCTATGGACACATAAACTGCTATTGTCTCAGAATGCACTATTTTTTCCATTCAGCAGAAAACACCATGATTGCTATCACCAGGTTGGAATTTTCTCAGAAACAACTTTTCCCATTGTTGAAAAATTTTTTTAATCCAACGTTCTGCCTGGAATAACATAACACAAGCAGGAATTATGCCAATAATATTATACACCTTATTTTATTTTGACTAACATGTTTTAATTATATATATTGATGTAATGTGATGTAATATGATTTTTCAATATATGCATTATGCCTTTCCCTTCCTAGCGTCTAGTAATCATTATTCTACCTCCAGGTCCAATGTAGGTTCCACATATGAGAAACAAAAATGTGATATTTGTCTTTCTGTGTCTGGCTAATTTCTCTTCACATAATGCCCTCCTGTTTCAACCATGTTGCTGAACATGACAGGCTTTCATTCTTTGTGGCCAAATTATATTTCACTATGTACATGTGCTGCATTTTCTTTATCATTCATCCATTGAGGAAACTAAATGCATTTCATATTTTAGCTATTGAGAATATTGCTGCCATACACATGGGTATACAGGCGTCACTTCAGTATGTTGACTTAACTTCCTGTGGATATATTCTCAGGAGTGGGATTGCTGGATTATATGGTAGAATGATACTCAGTTCAAGGGACCTCCATCTGCTCTCCTTAAAGCTAATTTACATTCTCATCATCAGTGCACAGGGTTCCTTTTTATTCACATCCTCACCAACATTTGTTATTTTTGTGTTTTTCTAAAAAAAAAAAATAAAGCAAAACAATAGCCATTCTATTATAGTTTGGATGTGAAGTGTCCCCCAAAAGCTCATGTGTGAGATAAAGCAAGAAAGTTTAGAGGATAAAGGAGAGGGTTATGAGAGCCTTAACTCAATAAGTGGATTCATCCCCTGATAGGGATTAAGTGAGTGGCACTGAAGGTGGGTGGGGTGTGGCTGGAGGAGGTGGGTCATGGGGGCACTGCTTTGGGGTATGTATTTTGTATTTGGATAGTGTAGTTTCTTGCTCTGCTTTCTGATCATCAGATGAGCTACTATCCTTTGCCACACTCTTCTGCCATGATGCTCTGTGTCAACTGGAGCCCCCAGGAATGGAGCCAGCCTTCTATAGACTGAGACCTCTGAAATGGTGAGCCCTTCAAATAAACTTTTCCTTCCCTACAATTGCACTGGTCAAGTCTTTCAGCCGAAGCAGAGAAAAAGCTAAGACATAAATTGGTACCCAGTGTAGGGTCATTGCTCTGACTAACCTGACCATGTGGTTCAGAAGACTTTGGAGATTCTTGGGATTTGTTGGAGGAATTTTAAGATTTGTAGCAATGCAAGCTGGAAATTCTTTAGACTGTTGTAAGTATTAGGTCGTTAGGCCAAAATAATTCCATTTTGAAAATTAACACCTGCCCACCCAGGCATGACCTTCCTGTTAGGCCCACCCTCAAAGAGTCCCTAACTACCAAACCACAACAAAGACATCAAGTAGCCATCACAGGACCAGAAGGGTTATTGTTCACTACTCCATTGTACCTGAGTATATAGTTAAGAAGTTTTCCCAGCAGGCTGCGTCGTGCCTTGCAGAAGGGCAGCCGGGCAGATATTCTCTGTCAGTAAACCTCTGCTTGACTCAGAGATGTGTCTTTCATGGATGTCTGAGCCAGCTACCTAACAGTAAGCAGAACTTAATGGCCAATTCTGGTGGGAGCTCAGAGGACCAGAATGCCAATGGGCCTGCAAACAGTGAAGACAGGTCTCGAGAGGTTTCAGAGGAAAAGGAGGACTGTGGTAAGTGGACTAGAGGCCATCTGTGTTATGTGCTGGCTGAGAAGTTGTCTGTATTTTTCCTGTGTCCTGAGACTTTCTATGAGGCTGATTTTAAAAGCAATGGGCTGTAGGGTATGAGGAATTACGCCTGTAATCCAGCAGCTCCAGAGGCTGAGGCAGGAGGATCATGAGTTCAAAGTCAGCCTCAGCAAAAGAGAGCTGTTAAGCAACTCAATGAGACCCTGTCTCTAAATAAAATACAAAATAGGACTGGGGATGTGGCTCAGTGGTCAAGTGCCCCAGAGTTCAATCCTCAGCACCCTCCTCCCAAATAAATAAATAATAAAAGCAATGGACTTTTTAATCTGGCAGAAGAAATGTATAGGCAGCATAGCATTCAGGTGGTGGCATGGATATTGCTGGCAGCTTTTAGCAAAACTTATTGTGATAATCAGGAGCAGAAAGATTTGAAAAACTTGGACTTGAAAAGTAAGAGTAAAACTGGGACTGAGGAAGTTGCCATTGTTAAAGACATTACTGCCACTAAAGAAAAGCCAAAGACTTTGCCCAGAGACAATAAGAAAGATGATTTGAGGGTATCTCAGGAATTAGCAAGACCACACTCATCTCAGACTCTGGGAAGTAAAAGCACAAATTCCCTTAAGAGACCAGGGGGCACCCTTCTTGCACAAGGGGGCCCAGGAAGTTTGTTCAACATGCTCAGGCACCAGGGAAGCTAACTCTGGTGAGATAGTCTTGTTGGAGTTTTAATTTGAATTTCCCTGATGGCTAATGATAGTGAATATTTTTTTAACATTTATTTTTTAGTTGTAACTGGACACAATATCTTCATTTTATTTATGTTTATGTGGTGCTGAGGATCGAACCCAGAGCCCCACACATGCTAGATGAGTGCTCTACCACTGATCCACAATCCCAGCCCCAGAGTGTTTTAAATTTATTTGTCTACTGTTTGTATATATTTTAATAAGTTTGTATTCAGATCATTTGCCCCCATTTTTAAATTGGATGGATTACTGGTTTTTGTTAAGATTTTTGAGTTCCTTATTTATTCTGGATATTAATTCCTTGTTAGATGAATAATTGGTATATCCCATTTGTCTCTTCAATTTGTTGATTGTTTCCTGTGCTGTGCAGAATTGTCTTAATTTGATATGACCATATTTGCTTGTATTTGGTTTTGTGTCCTGTCCTTTTGGGGTCAGAGCCAAAACAGCATTATCTACACTGAAGTCTTGAAGTGTTTTTCCTATGTTTTTTCCTAGTGGTTTCAGATCATACATTTAGGACTTTGATCCATTTTTTACTATATATATATATATATATATATAGTTTTTAGATGGACATAATATCTTTATTTTATTTTTACGTGGTGCTGAGGATCGAACCCAGCGCCCTGTGCATGCCAGGTGAGCGCGCTACTGCTTGAGCCACATCCCCAGCCCTTGAGCCAATATTTTTAATGTGAAAAATGCCTTAATCACTTTACAATGACAGATTGCCTTTATAATTTGCTTGAAAAAACAGACACCCTGAGTCGTGTACCTGGAGAGTAGTGTCCTCCTCACTGTTCTTCAACCCCCAGCATGGATGTTGCACATCTCAACCCCCTGAAGGTTTCCTCCAAAGAGCCCCAGCGCCACAGTTCCTTCCTTTTCCCCCTCCCCCCATCACCTTCCCCTGCCCTAGGGATCTCCTGTTTTCATGGGATCCCCGCCTCCTTTTTTCTTATTTTGGGCTAACTTCCACATATGAGGAAAACAGCCAACTCTTGACTTTCTGAGTCTGGCTTCTTGGACTTAGCATGATGTTCTCCAGGTTCATCTATTTGCTGGTAAATAAAATTCCATTTCGTTCTTACTGGTAGCTGAGTGAAATTCTGCTGTGTACCTGCGATTCCACCTTTATGTACACTATGTATCACTAACTTAATAAACTGTATCTGGAGGGAGAGCCAGAGTAGAAGAAGAGGGATGGGAGCAAGGAAGAGAGAAGGGAATGGAAAGTACTGGAAACTGAAGTGGAGCAATCCACCTTTCATGCTCACATGATCATGTCAAAATGAACCCAGGTGTGATGAATGCCCATGATGAACTCCACATATTAAAAATCCACAGTTATCTTAAAATATTTTATTAGGATTTCAAAAAATGTCTACTGGCTCTATGAAATGCTCTGTGATTTTAAATATCGATTTACACTGCCAATCTCTGATGAGTCCTCTGTCTCTACACATTTTGTGATATGGGAGAAGCGTTTCCTACCTTCCTCTTCAAGGGAGAATGCCTTATTTCTCCTGGGTTTCCTGGCCAGACCTGCAGTGAATGCGCAGGCTCCCCCTCCTAGTAAGCTCAGGTACTCACCTTGGCATAGCTCAGGTACTCGCCTTGGCATAGCTCAGGTATTCGCCTTGGCATAGCTCGCCTTGGCATAGCTCACCTTGGCATAGCTCAGGTACTCGCCTTGGCATAGCTCAGGTACTCACCTTGGCATAGCTCAGGTACTCACCTTGGCATAGCTCAGGTACTCACCTTGGCATAGCTCAGGTACTCGCCTTGGCATAGCTCAGGTACTCACCTTGGCATAGCTCAGGTACTCGCCTTGGCATAGCTCAGGTACTCGCCTTGGCATAGCTCGGGTACTCGCCTTGGCATAGCTCAGGTACTCGCCTTGGCATAGCTCAGGTACTCGCCTTGGCATAGCTCGGGTACTCGCCTTGGCATAGCTCGGGTACTCACCTTGGCATAGCACGGGTACTCACCTTGGCATAGCTCACCTTGGCATAGCTCGGGTACTCGCCTTGGCATAGCTCAGGTACTCACCTTGGCATAGCTCGCCTTGGCATAGCTCACCTTGGCATAGCTCAGGTACTCGCCTTGGCATAGCTCGGGTACTCACCTTGGCATAGCTCGGGTACTCACCTTGGCATAGCACGGGTACTCTCCTTGGCATAGCTCAGGTACTCACCTTGGCATAGCTTGGGTACTCGCCTTGGCATAGTTCAGGTACTCGCCTTGGCATAGCTCAGGTACTCGCCTTGGCATAGCTCGGGTAATCGCCTTCGCATAGCTCGCCTTGGCATAGCTCACCGTGGCATAGCTCAGGTACTCACCTTGGCATAGCTCAGGTACTCACCTTGGCATACCTCGGGTACTCACCTTGGCATAGCTCAGGTACTCACCTTGGCATAGCTCGGGTACTCACCTTGGCATAGCTCAGGTACTCACCTTGGCATAGCTCAGGTACTCACCTTGGCATAGCTCAGGTACTCGCCTTGGCATAGCTCGGGTACCCGCCTTGGCATAGCTCGGGTACTCACCTTGGCATAGCTCAGGTACTCACCTTGGCATAGCTCGCCTTGGCATAGCTCACCTTGGCATAGCTCAGGTACTCGCCTTGGCATAGCTCGGGTACCCGCCTTGGCATAGCATGGGTACTCACCTTGGCATAGTTCAGGTACTCGCCTTGGCGAGTGTGATGATTTGCTAAGAGATGCTATGATGTATGTGGGGGTCCCTGCCTTCCCCAGAGTGTGTATAAAATTGCTGCAAACCCTGGGCTCGGGGCCTCTCAGCATCACCAGTTGCTGTGAGCGCGCGGAGGACTGAGCTAGCTCGCAATAAACACCTCTTTGCTGCTTACATTGATCTTGGTCTCTGGTGGCCTTTGGGGGTTCCGAATTCGAGCATAACAGTGTCATCACCAGGGAGCTGTATTTGTTGGATAAAGGTGAAAGGTTGGGGGGCTGGGCCCATGAGATGCCAGTCCTCATTCTCTTCTGCCACCAACCACCTAACAATGGTCTCTTTCACAATCTGAAGTTGGTTTCCAGTAACCACAGCACTATGCTTCAGCCCCTGGGATAAGGGCTCCTCGAAAGGGACTGGCCTGGAAGTCACAAACTACACTCTCTCCGAGAACCTCATTTGCCAGATTGTGGATAGCTGGCCGTGGCCAGGTTCAAGTTAAAACGCATTGCCTGGAATGCTAAGAGGAGGCCGGAGAGTAGATGTGGGGGATGGTTGGCTCTGCCACAGGATAAGCAAATGGTGGCTGCTGTTAGGCAGCGTGAGGACCACCATGGGATGGCAGAGAGCGAAGCACACAGAGACGGGAGAAAGGCCAGAGGACAGCACACACGAGGAGGCACACCACACAAGGCTGCAGAACTTGGAGGGAGCACCCACAGTCAAGCCTACACACAAGCTGCTACCCACCCATGTGCTCCCGGACTGTGGCGGAGGACCTGGGGGTCACACCAAGGGCTGGTAGGAGTAGACATCTGGGGCCACAGGAGCTTCTGATTACTTCCAAGATGGAGGTGGAAAGTTATCCAAGTGCTTTCCTGTCTCTCTCCACAAAGCCATGTGAGCTGCTGGGACCCAGTCACCAGCCTGGCACTGCTGCCACCACAGTGTACTCGAAAGAGAACAGCACGAGACCATGCTTTTGTGTTTCCCAAATTGAGAACACTGGACAGAAGAAGCTCCTCTGCCGTTGACTGAAAACAGTCATTTTATATTTGGATGACTGGGAGAAACTGCATTTCTGCAATGAAAATGAAAGAGGAAATTTAATAGCTGAATAATGATAATAAATTCAAACACAGAATACAACAGTGGGAATCTAATTTTCGAAAGGGCGAAAGTGGAGAATGGTTTTATTCTCCCGTGCATTTACACAAAGAACATCTTCTCCCTACAATCTACATTTCTTAGTGGATCTGTCCAGTGGGGGTGTCCAGAGATCTCTGCTTAGTAGATCAGAGACCAGCAGGATGGTTTGTGAACCAGTCCACGGTCCCACTGAACACAGGCTTTTCTGTGGACTGTGCACAGCCTGAGTGGTGCTCATCTGCAACCTGCACTTTAAGGCCATAAGAATGACACAGGGACCAAAAACTCAAATCATCTTTCCTCTTCTACCAAGATTTGGGAAGGTCAGAAGACAGTGTACTAGTGCTTTTGGAGTTTTCTCTAGAATAACTAAGTATGCAGTCAAAATAACCAGCATAACATGCCACCTTTGATTTCACCCTGAAAATGATGAGAATGGAGCTAATAGTGGCTGGTGGAAAAGTTAACAACTCAAAATTGTTCTTATGTTCACAATGTGGTAAACTGCCCTCTCGACCATGAACGGTCTGTTCTTTGCCCCTCCTCAGTGCCAACACCAGAGTTCCAGTCGGGTGTTTGTGGGCATCCACAGATGCTCAGAGACAGCAAGCCTGGAGAGAGAAGCATGTGTGGGGGTGCTTTGGAAGGCCAAGGTGTGCTTCTCTGCTCCCTGGGAGCTGGCTGAACCCGAATCCTTTCCACAAGAGGAGGGGTTCAGATTTCTGGCACTCCATCCTGAAAGAAGCCATGAATCCCAGGCATCCTGACCCCATGTGGGATCCCACGCCTACAGCTGTGGGGCCTGGCATGTTCTGGGATGTCAGGGGATAAGGGGACAATCTATCAAACATGGTCCATAGAGCAATGAGGTACAACAGAAGCTGGATTTAAAGTAACCTCAACACTCTGGGCTGGTCAGGAAGATATTCCAGGTATTGTGTAAGGGCCTGGGAAGAGCATGGGTGTGGGTGTGGGGACACCTGCAGTGACCATGACATTGGGCCATCAGGGCTGTGGCACCTGAGGACTGATCCAGAATGGGGAAGGCAAATGCCTGCTCTCTTGTGAGCAAGTATGTGCCCTGGAGAGCAGATGAGCTAGGGTGTCAGGAGGCGGCGGCATCTTCAGATACTCGCTCTTTTTGTTGGGACATGTAAAGTTGAAATTGCCCAGTTAAATGTTTCTCTGCAAGATGGGCATGAAGCCTATTTTTTCCTTCCGAGTCAGGGACTTGTGGTCTTGCTTTCCAGGAGGTAGCTGAGGCCAGGAGATTCCGAGTCCTGATAAGGTGGGCACTAGTTTCTGGCAGTTCTGATCTGGTAGCCCATGCTTGCTAGGACCTTCCTGTTCCAGGCCTCTCCACACGTTCTAATAAGAGCATCCAGGAAGAGTTCCACATTTCCTAGACTTTTAAAATAAGCTTTCAACTATTTATTTGCTTGTTTATTTACTTATTTATGATACTGAGGTATGAACACAGGGACTCGCACATGCTAGCCAAGTACTCTACCCCTGAGTTACAAGATCAGAAATTACGCATTCTTTATTTAAAATATGTAAAGGTGTTGAAGGGAGAAGATGGGAAGGAAACAGATCTCATTCCACCAAGGATGGCTCATGGTGACCTCCTGGGAGCCACATGCCTGTGCCTGTAGAGGTTGTAGGTAGTGGCCTCAGTCTCTGAAAAGGCATGCAGATGTCACAGTGCAGTGGGCTTGGCCCTAGGGAAGGGATCCAAGCTTGCTGCTGCTGTCCCCTCTAACTCAGGATTAGGGCAGGAACATCTGTCTGAACATGAGACCACAGGTGACAGAGTGAATCTGTTCATGGAGACAAATGTCACCTCAGGCTGGATGCCAAGAGTTGCATCCTGGTGCTCACTTGGCTACTTTATCACTTGCCACTAATTCTCATAATGAACAACTAGAAACCCAACCCTAGGTGGTCTCTGCAGGGACAGGGGGTCTCCAGGGATGCAGTCTAGGTTTCATGGAATGTACCAGCATGTGTTGTTTTTCATCTTGGCCTCACCTTCTCCTAGATAACGGCCTTAGTGGTCTCTAGATAGGAGACAGCCATACAACTCATATTCTTGAATTCTAAATTACTTAAGCTCAGACACCCCACACCACAGGCATGCTTTGAGTCCCATGTAGCAAAGAATGATTACATCCATAAAGAGCAATTTTGAATGTTAGCATACCCAGGACTCTCAGAATCTTTTGACATTTAAAAATCTAATCTAATGAATTTCATTAGTTTTCTTTTTTGTTGTCTTTGTAATTTTTTATTATGCTAAGTATACTGCACATATTTTCCAAGTTTTTCTTTTTCATTAGTTTTCTTTTGTTCTTCTCTTCTACAGCTTGAATTTTTACCTAAGCACAGACTTCACATTCAGATTGTGAGTCCTCTGGTGTACCTACCTATTGGGGCGCTTGCTTCGTTTTTGTCAGAGTTGGGTGGATGTTTGACTGGGTGGGTGGATGGCTGGTGGGTTGACTTGATGTGAGGTTGGATGGCTGAGTGGGTGGGTATTGGGATGGCTGGTTGGCTGGTGGATGCATGGATGGATGTCTGGATTGGTGGATCTTTGATTGGGTGGGTGGTTGCATGTCTGGGTAGATGGCTGGTTGGGTGGGTGGCTGGTTGGATGTCTAGGTAGATGCATGGTTGGTTGGGTGAGGGGGTAGTGACTGGTTGGTTGTGTAGGGAGATGGCCGGCTTGTAGGTTGGGTAGGTAGGTGGGCAGTTTTCCCTTACTGCTTGGTCTCCTCTTGCTGAGTTAGTTGTGCAGTTTTTGTTATCATTCATCATCATCACCCTTGTTCTGTTAACAGCCTTGGCTCTAGCTTGCTCCAGTGATCTTCATTCATTTATTCCCCACTCCCATTCCATTCTCCCCCTTTTCTACAGTCATGCATGGTGAACTGAACATCTTTTTATTTAAACATATTCTTGCAAAAGTTCTATTACTGTTTTGTGTGTATACAATTTAATTCATGAAAATGTTCTACGTGATACATCGTATCTTCTTGCTTTCCTCCAAGGATGCTGTTTTAGGAAAGGAAAAGGTCCAATGCTACTTGCCTGTCTGAAGTGCTACTTCCCACAGTCCCCAAAGCTAAGCCACTGGCTCACCCTCTTTCCCTGGGAGAGACACCAGGAAAACACAAAGGATGCTAACATGAGACTTGTGGACCCGCACGAGAATTTCCCTGAGCCCTGCCCATAAAAGTGAAATTGGAGTCACAGGCTGGACCTGAACTTAAGTTGAGTATAATCATTCTCAAATCCTCCCAGATGCCTGCATTTTCTGCACTTGGTTCAGAGGTGTACATACCAACATCCCTACCAACACCTTCCTAAACTTTCCTCGTCTTTTTTTACCCCCCAAAGTTATTTTGAGTCCTATCCTAGTTTGTTACCTTTGGCTCTCAATTCCCTTTTCATTCTGGTCTACAATACCATATAAGCCACCCTCCACATGACCTGTGCTAAAGCCCAGGCCCTCACTTATTCACTTATTTGACACATACCAAATTCTGCTATGTGTCAAATGCTGGGCGACAGTATGGAGCCTGGAAAGGATACAACATCAGGCAGAACACTCCCTGACTTCCTGGGGTGTGGTGATCTACAGGGAATGTCAAGCAGTAAAGCCTAAGGTCGTGAGGAGGCAGCTCAAGAGACCAGGCTGTCAAAGCTGGGGACTGGCGGGGGACCAGGCAGGGATAAGCCTTTGGCCAGGCAAGAGGAGGGGGAGAGTGTGCCTGATGGTGCCCCTGGCAGCACTGGGCCCTCCCAAGGAACCTCTGTGATGTCTTCAGCAGAGAACAAAGCTTCGTCTTTTGCTGGGAAAGAAGGCACACTTCTGGGCTGCACAGAGCTGAGGCGGGGTCAAACACCAGACTGTGACATCCGCTACACTGTTCATCTTTCTTCTAGAGAATGTGGTGTGGAGAGTTTGAGCTTCTCATTGTCTCAGTCCCCTAGAGCTGCACAACAGATACCTGGGACTGGGCTTCAAACACTGCACACTCATTCATTCCCCACCGGTCTGGAGGCTGAAGTCCAAGATCAGGTTTCAACACAGTTGTGTGGAGAGCAATCCGTGGACTACGTGTGGACCAAACCTGCACGGACGCCCATTGAATAGGAAAATCTGGAATTTTGGGAACTTCCTGTGGCAATCCTGCTGATAAGATCACCCAGATACATGTGAGTCCTATTTAGCCCTGCCAGGTCCCACACAGCACAGGAGACGGGTGATCTGCTGGAGCCACACAGCCTCTCAGAGATGGGTGTAGCCTGCCAAAATGCCAATCGACCTGCTGACCGCAAGATATCAGGAAGCAAGACTCCACCCTTGAAACCTTATCCCTACCTTTGATGTACCCCCTTAAATAAACTACTAGAACACTCTTTAAATTATTCAGCTCCAGCTCCTATGTAGGATGGACCTATCAGGTGCTCCATGCTCCTTAAAATTATAATTCTGACTTTGTCTTATTTGTTCACTAATTATTTTGGACTTTATTTTCTCAGGTGGCTTATCCCCTCCTGACCAGGAAAAATTACCCTTGTGAGGCACTAGCCGCCTCGCGATACAGTTGGCTTCTGTTGAGGGCCTTTCTGGGTTGCAAATGGTACCATCCTACTACATATACAAGATGGAAGGGCAAGACAGCTCTCTGGTCTCTTTGGAGAACACTGACCCCATCACACCACCCTACCTCCATCACTTCACCCAAACCTAGACAGCACCCCAAACCCCACCTTCTAATACCATCTAATTGGGGGAAGGGCCCTCCAAGGAACCTCTATGATGTCTTCACAGAGAACATGAAATTTCTGGGTGTTGGAGCACACACATTCTGTCCACTCTGAGGCCCTGGTGGACTCCTGACCCTCCCGGGTGGTCTGGTCTGTTATCAGGTCTGCTCAGTGCCATGGCTTCCAAACTCTGAGGCTTCGTTTCCTGTCCTTATTGTCATGAACCACAAGCTGATGCCTGTCAAAGCGTCTCCTCACTGGGTTTTGGTATTTAAAAAGGTAAATGGCTGGTATGGTCAGATAGAAGGTGTCCCCCAAAAGCTGATGTGTGAGACACTGCAAGAACCATCAGAGGTGAGATGATTGGATCCTAAGAGCCTCAGCATGATCAGTGGTTAATCCGACGATATGGGTTAACTGGGTGGTAACTGGAGGCAGGGGGTGAAGCTGGAGGAGTGGTCCCGGGGGTATGCCTCTGGCTCATGTTTTGCCCCTGGTGAGCAGTGCTCTCTCTGCTTCCTGACTCTCAGGTTCTGAGCACTTCCTCTGCCATGCCCTTCCTCCATGATGCTCTCCCCACCTCAGGCCCATGGCGATGCCTGACCATGGACTCCGTCTCTGAAATCACCAGCCAAAGTAGACTTTTCCTTCTTTAAGTTATTCTTGTCAGATATTTTGGTCACAATGACAAAAAGCTAATAAAACAATCGCTGGTAGCCCACTCTCCCTGCTTAAATATCCGAATTCTTCACTTCTGCACTCCTGTTGGCCCCTGGCAGAGGCTGTGCTGGTGTGCTTAGACATCCGTCTTGATCACTCTGGGAATAATTAAGCTGGTGTTTCAAGACAGGAGTGTCCTTCAAAGAGGGATCAACCTCACAGAACTGATATGGAAAAACAACAAAACAATCATGATGGTTTTCTTTCTAAAAGGTATCTTTCTGGGTTGGGCACTTAGGAGGGCTGGAGGGAGGAGGTGGGCATGGGTGAGGGAGCCATGTGTCCTTGGACATGGGAGCCTCTGTTGACAATGGTCCACTTTGTGCTTTGAATACAGCCTTGTTGCTCTGCCACTGTGACTTATTTTTAAAATGGACATGTTTCTTTCTCTTCCTCTCTTTCTCCTCTTTCCTAATCCTGGGGAAACAGGATTACTTTTCTTCCCCATCCTAGACAAAGTAACGGGTCCTGAGCACACACCTACCATAGGAACCAAGTAATGCAGACTTGGGGATGGCACCGACGATCTCAGAAATGACCACCTCCCAAATTAAAAAGTGATTTACAACTCCAGACAGAGAACATGTGGAACATAGCCTGTGAATTGCGACTTTAAAAACCTCCTGTTCCCCTGGATGGGCAGAATCACAGCCTCTGGGGCAGGAGTCCCCTATCTCTTTCTCCTTTGCTAGTAAAGTGATAAAAATTCTTTTTCCATTTTCTCAAAACTTTGTGTTTGCTATTAGAATGGCATCAGGGACATGGACCAGGCTTTCAGTAACACCTCCACTGAGCCTGGCCCCAGGAGACGTGGCTGGAAGTACAGTGAAGGGCTCATGTGGGAGCAGAAAGTGCTTTATTTGGCAAAGAAATATTTCAGTGAGGCCTTTTTGTAAGGCAAAGGCAAAGCCAAGATTCTGTCATGTAACAAACAGCAAGTGGAGTCCCTGTCAGCGAGTGGACAGTTGTTAGCAATCCCCTGACCACCCTGCCAGCCTCCACCTGACCTCCAGGAGGTAACTGGCGATGCTATTGGTGGAGTGTCCCCAGAATGGTACAGTGAGCCCACAGGGTGGACAGAAGCACCACTGTGCAGGCCTGGCCTGGCGGGGGGCTTCTTCACAGTTTCTTTCCTTGACCAGAACTTTCTTCCCAGAATTCCCTCCATCTGTCTTCTGGGGCCACATTCTTTCATGTTCGTCTCTTCCTTTTCATTCTTTCCCAGTGCTTTGGACTGGATTATGTCTCCCAGATCCACGTGTTGATACCCTGACCTCCCATGGGACTATTGGATAGGGCCTTTGAGGAGATAATGATGACTCAACGAGGCAAAGGGGAGAACCCTAATCCATCGGATTGGTATCCTACAGGAGGAAGGAGCCCAGCAGAGAACCCGGGAAGGAGGAGACAGGACTAGGGAAACAGTCTCACCCTCACCTTGACTCTGGACTCTCTGCCTCCAGGGCGGAGGAATGAGTCTGGGCCACAGGGGCAGGGTGTGGGCCGTGCCATCCAGCACTCACTTCTTTGTGAGGCCACCCGTCCTCTCCAGTTATTTTGCCGCTCCTACCTCCTTGCTCCCTCACACGGCACCATTCTGCCCAGAATATAAACAATTCCTTGTCCAGCATATCCAAACGCATGAACTACCCACAGAAGAGTCACGTTATCCAGGTACCTGCGTTCCAGTCAGCCTTGTTTTACTTCAGAATGGCCCCAGATCACCAAACGGAGGAGGCATGAGAGGCACCAGGGCATAAGACATGGGAGGACAGATGGAGTCTGGTGCTGTGTGGAAATGCCGCAGGGCATGAAGGGGAAAGAGCATCCGTAGGATTCAGTACTATCTTTGGGATCTACCAGGTCTTGGGGTAGATCCCCTGGATCAGGGGCACTGGGATGCCCAGCAGCTTTCTCTGAATCACCAGTGTCCACAGCAACAACGGAGCCGCCTGTCTCTGAGTAAGCAGCTGGTGCTGGGCTGCAGCCCATCCCAACGAGGCGCCTGACTAAACAGTCCATGAGTACTTGAAGGTCAGGTGTATCAGGGGGAGGTGTCAAGCTGAACCATCCTTCCCCTGCCTCTCAATGCTAGTTGGCCACCCAACCATTGTGTCCCCCAAATTGCAAAGACACTCCACCCATGAGAACTACTTCCATCCATTACTGTCGTCCACGACTGATACAGCCAGGGGGATCCTCACAACAGGTTGCACCAGTGCGGTTGTCTAATCCGGGATTTTTGGCCTCTAATACTGGGAAATAAATAGATCTCTATTCATCATAAAGTTCCCAGTCTCAGATGTTTTGGTATAGCAACTGAAAATTGACTAATAAACAATGTTTTATATAAGCATACTTTAAAAAAAAGTAATAGTAACAAAAATGGCGTGATGTTGGCACCAAAACGGATACAAGACCAATGGTACAGAAGACACAGAGACAAACCCACATAAATACAATTGTCTCATAATAGACAAAGGTGCCAACACATTCACTGGAGAAAAGATAGCCAGTGTGGAATTTGGCCACATCCCCAAATTCAATACTGGTGTCATTCCTAGGCCACACTCAGACAAGCCTGTGCAGACACAGCTGCCTTTGGGAGCTCTTCACCGTGGGCAGAGACCCATGAGGACCCAGAACTCCAAGATTCTGCTGCTTTTGTCCTTTTGTGTTCATCTTAGGCTCGGTGTTTCTGAAACGTGACCGTGAATGAACGCCACAGCTCTGAACCTGGAAGATATGCCCAGGCACCCTGTACCTGGCCATTCTTGCCGTTTCTGAGGGAACTGTCCCTCCTCTTAGGGCCGATCCTGTTACTCTGCTTTACTAGACTTTTCAAAGTTCCCAGAATCTGTAGGGCATGACACCTTCACTCCAGGGTGACCCTTGGCAGCCAACACGGCCTCCAGGGCTCTTGCAGGGCCGGCCTGAGCCCAAGGACCTGATGAGAGCCACAGTCTCACAGCGGCTCCGTCGCCTCCCCAGGTGAACACTTTACAGCGGTTTAGGCAGACCTTGAGACTGCCTATTTTATGGTGTCCTGAAGGTCACCTACCAGACTGGTGGGGGCCAGGTGGCTAGACGTACCTGCGTACCAGTCAGCCTTATTTTACTTCAGGATGGCCCCAAATCACCAAATGGAGGATGCAAGAGAGGCCCAGAGCCTAAAACATGGGAGGTACCTGCATTTTTTTTTTGTGGGGTGTGGAGGGGGGTACTGGGAATGGAACCCAGGGCAACTTGACCACTGAGCCACTTATCCAGACCTTTTTTTATTTTATTTTAAGGCAGGGTCTCACGAAGTTGCTCACAGCCTTGCTAAGTTGCTGAGGCTGCCTCTAACCCTGTGATTCTCCTAACTCAGCGTCCTGAGCTGCTGGGATCACAGGCGTGCACCACCACACCTAGCTTTTTCTCGTGTTCTTGATGACCTTGTTATCGTGGTCTTCTGCTGTGTCCTCTCTACCCGCTGCCTCTTTCCTCTTACTTTCACTGAGAAGTCAACCTAAGGTGTCACTGTGATTAGAGTCCCCTCTTCACACAGGTGAGGGATCTGGGTGAGGAATCTGCTGCAGGGTACTGGTCCTGGCCCATGGCTCATCTACAGCACTAATGCAGCTCTCCTTCCTCCAGGACCTTCTAATGGCCTCGTGGACCTGGCTTCCCAGTCACCAGGCTGTGCTCCCCCTACTTAAAGAGCCTATTCATTAATCATGTGTGTTTGCTACTATGAAAATAAATATTGACGAACTCATAATCTTCCTATTTGTTCTGAACATCCAATTTGTATCTTTTAAGTGTGAAACATTTACATATTTTCCATGCCCATCAACTTACTGCACTGTTGGTGGGAGGGAAGTTCTAATTTGTTGCCCTTTATTTAATTTCACAGAATTCCTGTGGACTCTCTTTTCTTCTATAAAACCACTTTATGACTGTGTACATTCTCCTGACCCTAAAAATGCAGGGGAATACTGACACCATAAAATAAATAAGTGGAATGACAATCAGGGTTCATTAGTTTTGTATACTATTCTAATTCCAAAAAGAGCAATGCTTCTTCTAGAAAACAAAGCAAATAAATTTTGTCTCTAATATGTCAGCATAAACATAATAATCTGTTTATCCCACTGTGATTGAAATAAGATAGTAATCAGATCAATTTATCCTCTATAGTGATGCAAAATATGCATGCCACCATGTAGTTTATTTTCTGTAAATTTTATCAGTTAAGACAAAGGGAAGGAAGATCTCAAGGAATGTGAGGAATTTTTATTAGATTGCTAATCATAAATTATAATCATGCCAAAAAAGAAAAAAGATTCAGTATTTTCCAACCCTGTCAATGTTAGATTGAATCCTGTGATCTTAGTGCAGTTGGTGCAACTTGATGTGGCAAGAGCAAGCACAAGTGTGTCCCTGGATGTCCCAGAGCAGCCTGTGCTGAGCTTGTGCACACCCAGCTTGGTCCACTCTGGGTTCCCTTCTGTCCAACTCTTACATGTGGCCAAAGCATCTCTGCAGAGTGTCTTCTCATTCCTGGCACTGCATTCTTCTGAGAACCTGATGAATGCGTCCAACCCTTTCCAAAGTGAGAAGTATACACATAACCACCCTGCCACACAAAAGTCCTGTGTGCTTTGAAGAGGTGATGCATTCCCCAAACAGATTTAGCAGTGTACTTTATGCTGCTGCTTAACAAATTACCAAAGCATAGTGCTTAAGACAATACCATTTACCACCTCGGTGCATCCCTATGTCATAGTCTAGGTATGGCTAGTTGGGTGGTCTTCTGAGATCTCATGGGGCTGCTGCAAGAATCCATTCCAGGGATCGCAGGACTAAGGTTCTGTTTACTTTCTGGCTGTCAGCCAGAAACATTCTCATCGATCTGAGACCCCTGAGTGGAAAAAAAAAAAAAAAAAAAAGCAGAGTAACAGGATAGGCCCTTAGTGAGACCCTGCCTTAAAATAAAATAAAAAAAGGTCTGGATAAGTGGCTCAGTAATCAAACTGCCCTGGGTTCAATTCCTAGTATCCCCCTCCACACCCCACAAAAAAAGAAACAGTGACGCGGAGATGCCCTTAGTTCTTGCTGCTCGGTGGGCCTTCACCTGAACCCCATCGGTGGAGGACTGCACCCCGTCTTCACTCTGTGAACCCGCTGGCAACACACAGCTAGTCTGCCACTGTGACTCTGGAGGGCCTGTCCTGGTATGACCCAAGTGTGGCTCCACTTGCCAATCTTTGCTCAGCTGGGGGTGCAGGTTGGCCACTTGTTGCAAGGTGACCCATCTCTAGAACCAGAAAAGATACTCCATTTCCATCTGCTTCTATAAGGTTCCACATAATGGAAGGGACATCTTTGGGGGAACTTGGTGGCAACGGTGATGATGATGGAGGGTGATCCTAAGGCTTCCTTTCTTCTCCGTCTGGTGGTGGTGATGGATTCAGCAGCTGCTAAAGAACCACGGATATTCCTTGAATTTACACAGTACTCAGATCTCAAGCTATTTTTGCGGGATACATGGAACCTACAGATTACCACCAGCAGAACAGGGCAGATTTATCATGGAGCCAGGTCTGAGTCCTGGCCACACTTTCTGATTGTGCCAAGAGCAGATGACAATGATGTCCTGATGACGCCATGCCCTCAGAGGAAGGTAGAGGACATCATCCTAGATTCACTTTTGAGGAGAGATGGATGTTGTCTCTATCAGAAGCCAAAGTACCTGGCCTAAATCTATATGAAATCTTAGGGAATCCTGAATAGCAACATAACCTTGAAAAAGACAAATTGGAGGATTTAAACTTTGTGATTTCAGAACTTACTAGACATATACAGTAATCAAGATGGTATAGTAATGGCATAAAGGCAGACATATAGACCAATGGATTGGGGCAAAGAGCACAGCAATAAACCCTCACAGATACCATCGGTTGATTTTTACAAGGGTACTGAGAGCATTCACTGGGGGATAGTCACTTCAACAATGGGAAACTGGATATCCACATGCAAAAGAAGGAGGTTGTATCTTTACCTTACATATACAAAAATTAACAAAATGAATCAAAGATCAAATATAAGAATTAAAATGATAAAACTTTAAAAAGAAAATACAACCTAAAATCTTTATGACACTGGATTTAGTTGTGATTTCTTAGATATGACACCAGAAGTACAGGGAAAAAGGAGAATAGTTAAGTTGGACTTCATGGAAATTAAAAACTTTAGTACATCAAAGGATACTACCAACAGAGTGAAAAAGCAAGCTTTAGAAATGGGAGAAAATATTTCTGAAACACACATTTGATAATAGATTACTATCCAGAATACATAGAGAATTCCTAAAATGCAACAGTAAGAACTAAACAATCCAAATCACAAATGGGCAATGGCATGGACAGACATTTCTCCAAAAAAGATATACAGATGGCCAATAGCACAGGAAAAGATGTTCAACATCCTTAGTTATTAGGGACATTAAATCAAACCACCACGAGATACTACTTCACATTCATTAGGATGGTTATTATCAAGAACAAGAAAAATCACAAGCATTGGGGAGCACAGAGAGAACCTGACGCCCCTTTATACTGCCCGCAGGAATGTGAAATGCATTTGACGTGGAAAAGTCTGGCAATTCCTCAAGACATTAAACACAGAGTTACCATCTGATCCACAATTTTACTTCCAAAAGAATGAAAACAAATGTCCATAGAGAATCTTGTATATGAATGTTCTTATCAGCATTTTCCATAATAGGCTAAAGGAGGAGACAACCCACGTGTCCATCAATAGGTAAATGGATACATGAAACATGGTCTATGGTCACAGACTGTGGAATGCCCTTTAGCTTTAGAAAGGATGAGAGTGCAATGAATGTACAATCTGGTGAAGGGACTAAAGCTTCTGAACCATCCACCTAAGGATGATCAAGGCAATACTTTCTATGTCATGTGCATTTTACCACTGAATGATAGCTATAAAACCATCATTTTCATGGATAGAGACAATGCCCTTCTAAAATGTTAGACCAATTGACTGATGCTTTTAAAATTCAGCAACTAAAAACTTGTTACTCCTCCCATGACAAAGAGAGAAGAATAGGCTCTTGACACTCTCAACTTAGAATGATCCTCCATGATCAAATTACTCAAACCAGAGCTTTATAATACTCACAAGGCAGTCCTAAAACCAAGATTTTCAGATACAAAATGATGTGAAACTTCAGAAAAACATAACAACTTCAAACTATATAGTTTGTTTAATAATGCTCATTTTCATTTTTTACAGCAATTAGAAAAACAACCAAGTTTTATGTAGTCATTCAAGACATATACAACTGCAAATAAGGGAGAAATTTCAATTTTCCCCAATTTCTCATTTAAAGTCTCAAATGTCACCTTACCCATTATATACAAGCACAGAAATAAATAATATGTCAAAAATGTCTTTAATGTTCCCAGGACTTGAGTTACAAAGAAAATATCAAGAATTTAATCTTCTTTGTATATAAGAATTAACTCTTTTTTTAAAAAAAGAGTAGTTATAGCTGGAGACAATATCTTTATTTTATTCACTTATTTTGATGTGGTGCTGAGAATGGAACCCAGGGCCTTGCATATGCCAGCGAGCACTCTACCACTGAGCCACAACCCTGAGAATTAACTCTTAGTCGATTCTGTATTTGTCTTTTACATTTTCTGGTTAAATACTAGCTCTTCTTAAAGTGGGGCACTGATTTCACTCACTGTCTTTCTCAGGAAAGATGTGTGTAATCCAGTAATTAAAGAAGGCTGAGATTACTCTGGCATGGTCTGAAAGAAAACAAAAACAAAACAAAACAAAACAATGAATAAAATAGAGCTGAAGCAAAAAGATAAATTACAAATGATTACTGTGTAGTTATCAGCCTTTAGGCCCCAAGTAGATCCTGAAATAGTCTAATTATGATGTAGACAGGGCCGCAACACAACCTGTGGATCACACATTATGCAACGGACACAGAGTTGGTTCTGAGTGTCTGTGTTCTACTGGGGCTCTCAAGCTCTACTGTACCCAGACTTCATGCCCTCACAGCATTGCAGGGTCACACTTCACATGCGGATTGAAATCATAAGGAGACAGAAGTTCCTGTCAAAGGTGAACAAGCAGGAGAAAACTGAAAGGGGGACAAGATGGGTTTTAGGGAACTCACTTTCATGAGGCCCAGTACTATACCAGAACAGCTAGAGCAAATGGTCAAGGGGACCAAGCAAGCCTTGGAAATCACCTGCCAGTCCTTGTATTGCTTCCTGGGAGAACGGAACTCTGATAAAGATTCTCTTTGAATGCTAGGCTTCCCAATGGGCAAAGACTCTAGAATCTAGTTTAGGACAGTTCTACCACTTCTAAAGTCATCAGCCGAGGGCATAGGTACAGGGAGGAACCTCCCCAGGTTTAGTCAGGGCCTGGGTTGCCACTGCTGCTGACGTGGATGCTTTACTTCCAAACCACATTGGAACCTGAGACCTGGTGCTGTGAGGAGAGAGGTCTGACCTGACCACTCTTCTGAAGCCACTCTGAGACCCTCCCAAGGCTGAAGCTCTTCTGACCAAGGGCAAGGTGCCTGACCTCTGCAAGCCTCCTTTTCTCACAGGCAGGGTGGTAAAACTTCACCTCACTTTAGACTGAGAACTAAAGGAGGATTGAATGCAGAAATTCTAGCAGTAGGTCTCAGTGCCTGCCTGGGATAGTAGTTCAGCCAATGGCAGCTCTGACTTTAAAGTGTGTCTGTGACTCAATGTAACATGCAAACACTAGATCCACTCTGTCACTGAGCACTGACCTATTCCAGTGCTGCAAAAGCACATGAACTGGGCTTAGGAAATGTCTGTACCCGAGTTGAGTCAAGTGTCGGATTTAGGACATGCGGCAGGCAGGAAACATTTTGTACCTGATGTTAAATGCTATCGCTAGAGATGAGATACTCATTAGATTTCATAAACTAGTTTCATGAGAAAGTAAACTTAATTCTAAATAGTTATAGAGGCCAAATCAGCATCAGACAAATTTGATCTTTGAAAACAAAGTTTGATCATATAAAATTTTATTTTACAAAATAGCTCAATATAGAAAAAACTAAGTGCCTCCTACCACCTGCTCAAGGGGAATATACTGAACAGAGATATTAGTTTTATCAACTGCTTAAAGCAAATGTATTATGGACAAAAACCTGCCCAGTGATTTTAATATTGGGGATCTCTGACTCCCTGACAGCTGCCCAGACTCAATGCATTTCAGGACACTGCAAAAGAATCTTGTGCAGATTTAAAGAACTAAAATTTCAAATTTTAAGTGGTTTATTTTCATCCCATAAAAATTTCATATTAGTTTAGCTCAATAAAACTGACCATTTATGGTTTATAATACAACTTTACTATAGAATTTAAATGTGTCAAATCTTATATATATTAAATACTTAATAGCAGGTCTCACAACAACCAAAGTGAAGAGCCAGCCTGTGTGTGAAGGCCTTCGTCTCCTGTGCACAAGCCGCGCTCTGCTGCTTTCCACCCAGGGGCCCACTCCCAAAGGCACACTCCTCTTTCTTTCTTCTTTTTGACAAAAAAATACTACTTTATTAATGAGTTTTACAATATGGATAATACATAGAAAAAATATAAGTAAATGCAGACCCATCTGGCAAAAATGAACTCCAAAGAAGGTAAAGATGCCACAACTCAACCCACATAGGACGACACACTGCAGCTGGGACCGAAGATAGCACCAAGCTCACAGTTTTTTTTTTAATTAGCTACACATGACATTACAATGATCTTGGCAATTCATACATTTTTTAAAAATTTTTTAAAAAATTTAAATCTAATGTGTTATGTATGACAGCAGAATGCATTACAGATCGTATCACACACATAGAGCACAGTTTTTCATATCTCGGGTTGTACACAAAGTATATTCACACCATTCATGTCTTCATACATGTACTTTCAAGTAATGATGTCCACCTCATTCCACTGTCTTTCCTACCCCCATGCTCCCTCCCTTCCCCCCCCACCCCTCAGCCCTATCTAGAGTTCATCTTTTCCTCCCACGCCCCCCCTCCCAACCCCACTATGAGTCAGCCTCCTGATATCAGAGAACACATTCAGCATTTGGGTTTTGGGGATTGGCTAACTTCACTTCCAACGCCATCCATTTACCTGCAAGTGCCATAATTTTATTGCCTTTTATTGCTGAGTAATATTCCATTGTGTATATACACCACAGCTTCTTTATCCATTCATCTATTGAAGGGCACCTAGGATGAACCTAGGATGAACCTCACTTGATCATGGCTCCACAGTCTAGCTATTGTGAACTGTGCTGCTATAAACATTGATATGGCTGTGTCCCTGTAGTATGCTGTTTTTAAGTCCTTTGGGTATAGACTGAGGAGAGGGACAGCTGGGTCAAATGGTGGTTCCATTCCCAGTTTTCTGAGGAATCTCCATACTGCTTTCCATAATGCTTGTACCAGTTTGCAGTCCCACCAGCAGTGTATGAGTGTGCCTTTTCCCCACATCCTCACCAACACTTTTTTTTTGTTTGTATTCTTAATAGCTGCCATCCTGACTGGAGTGAGATGAAATCTTAGAGTAGTTTTGATTTGCATTTCTCTGATTGTTAGAGATGTTGAGCATTTTCATATAATTGTTGATTGATTGTATATCACCTTCTGAGAAGTGTCTGTTCAGTTCCTTGGCCAATTTATTGATTGGGTTATTTGGTTGGTGTTTAGCTTTTTGAGCTCTTTATAAACCCTAGAGATTAGTGCTCTATCTGATGTGTGAGGGGTAAAAATTTGCTCTCAAGCTGTAGACTCTCTGTTCACCTCACAGATTGTTTCTTTTGCCGAGAAGAAACTTTTTAGTTTGATTTCATCCCATTTATTAATTCTTGACTTTAATTCCTGTGCTATAGGAGTCTAATTAAGGAAGTAGGGGCCTAATTGGATATGATGGAGATTTGGGCCTACCTTTTCTTCTATTAGATGCAGGGTCTCTAGGTCCTTGATTCACTTTGAGTTTTGTGCAAGGTGAGAGATAGGAATTCAATTTCATTTTGTTGCATATGGATTTCCAGTTTTCCAAGCACCATTTGTTGAAGAGGTGATCTTTTCTCCAATGTACATTTTTGGCACCTTTGTCTAATATAAGATAATTATAATTTTGTGGGTTAGTCTCTGTGTCCTCTGTTCTGTACCACTGGTCTACCAGTCTGTTTGGTGCCAATACCATGCTGTGTTTGTTACTATTGCTCTGTAGTATAGTTCAAGGTCTGATATAGTGATGCCACCTGCTTCACTCTTCCTGCTAAGGATTGCTTTAGCTATTCTCGGTCTCTCTATTTTTCCAGATGAATTTCATGATTGCTTTTTCTATTTCTATGAGAAATGCCATTGGGATTTTTGATTGGAATTGCATTAAATCTGAATAATGCATTTGGTAGTACGGTCATTTTGATAATATTAATTCTGCCTATTCAAGAACAAGGGAGATCTTTCCATCTTGTAAGGTCTTCTTTAATTTCTTTCTTTAGTGTTCTGTAATTTTCATTGTAGATGTCTTTCACCTCTTTTGTTAGGTTGATTCTCAAGTTTTTTTGTTTTTTGTTTTTTTTGAGGATGTTATAAATGGAGTAATTTTCCTTGTTTCCCTTTCAGAGGATTTGTCACTGATACACAGAAATGCCTTTGATTTATGGGGGCTGATTTTGTATCCTGCTACTTTACTACTAGTAAACTTCTACTAGTTCTAGAAGTTTTCTGGTAGAATTTTTTGGGTCTTCTAGGTATAGAGTCATATTGTCAGCAAATAATGCTAATTCAAGTTCTTATTTTCCTATCTGTATCTCTTTAATTTATTTCGTCTAATTGCTCTGGCCCATGTTTCAAGAACTATGTTAAATAGAACTGGTTGAAAGAAGACATCCCTGTCTGGTTCCAGATTTTAGAGGGAATGCTTTCAATTTTTCTCCATTTAGAATGATGTTGGCCTGGGGCTTAGCATAGATAGCTTTTACAATGTTGAAATCTCATGTTCCTGTTATCCCTAGTTTTTCTAGTGTTTTGAACATGAAGGGGTGCTGTATTTTGTTGAATGCTTTTTCTGTATCTATTGAGATGACCATTTGATTCTTATCTTTGAGTCTATTGATGTGATGACTTACATTTATGGATTTCTGTATTTTGAACCAACCTTGCATCCCTAGGATGAACCTCACTTGATCATGGTGCACCATCTTTTTGATGTTTTTGTATTCAATTTGCCAGAATTTTATTGAGAATTTTTACGTCTATGTTCATTAAAGATATTGGTCTGAAGTTTTCTTTCTTTGATGTGTCTTTGCCTGGTTTTGGAACCAGGTGATATTGGCCTCATAGAATGAGGACATAGAATGAGTTTGGAAGTGCTGCCTCTTTTTCTATTTCCTGAAATAATTTGAGGAGTATTGGTATTAGTTCTTCTTTAAAGGTCTTGTAGAACTCGGCTGTGTATCCATCCAGTCCTGGGCTTTTCTTGGTTGGTAGGCTTCTGATGGCATCTTCTATTTCATTGCTCGAAATTGATCTGTTTAAGCATGGTACTGGCACCAAAACAGGCAGGTGGACCAAGGTACAGAACAGAGGACACAGAGACTAACCCACAAAATTACAACTACCTTATATTAGACAAAGGTGCTAAAAGCATGCACTGGAGAAAGGATAGCATCTTCAACAAATGGTGCTGGGAAAATTGGAAATCCATATGCAACAAAATGAAATTGAATTCCTATCTCTCATCATGCATAAAAGTTAACTCAAAATGGATCAAGGACCTAGGAATCAGACCAGAGACTCTGTGTCTAACAGAAGAAAAAGTAGACCCTGATCGTCATCATGTGGGTTTAGGTCCCAACTTCCTTAATAAGACTCCTATAGTGCAAGAATTAAAACCAAGAATCAACAAATGGGATGGATTCAAACTAAAAAGTTTCTTCTCAGCAAAAGAAATAATCTGTGAAGTGAATAGAGAGCCTACATCCTGGGAGCAAATTTTTACCCCTCACACATCAGCTAGAGCACTAATCTCTAGGGTATATAAAGAACTCAACAAGATAAGCACCAAAAAAAAAAAAATAATAATAATCCAATCAATAAATGGGCCAAAGACCTGAACAGACACTTCTCAGAAGAGGACATACAATCAATCAACAAACATACGAAAAAATGCTCATCATCTCTAGCTATCAGAGAAATGCAAATCAAAACTACTGTAAGATACCATCTCACCCCAGTAAAAATGGCAGCCATAATGAAGACAAACAACAAGTGTTGGTGAGGATGCGGGGGAAAAAGGCACAGTCATACACTGCTGGTGGGACTGCAAATTAGTGCAGCCAATTTGGAAAGCAGTATGGAGATTCCTTGGAAAGCTGGGAATGGAACCACCATTTGACCCAGCTATCCCTCTTCTAAGACAATACCCAAAGGACCTAAAAACAGCATACTACAGGGACACAGCCACATCAATGTTTATAGCAGCACAAATCACAATAGCTAAACTTTGGATCCAACCTAGATGCCCTTTAGTGGATGAATGGATTAAAAAATGTGGCATTTATACACAATGGAATATTACTCAGCACTAAAAAATAATAAGATCATGGCATTTGCAGGGAAATGATGGCATTAGAGAAGATTATGCTAAGTGAAGTTAGTCAATCCCTAAAAACAAATGCTGAATGTTTTCTATGATATAAGGGGGGTGACTCAAAGTGGGGTAGGTAGGGAGAGCATAGGTGGAAAATTACCTCTAGATAGGGAATAGGGGTGGGAGGGAAAGGGAGGGAGAATGGGAATAGCAAGGATAGTGGAAGGAGATGGTCATCATTATACAAAAATTCATGTATGAAGATGGGAATTTGGTGTCAACATACCTTCTATACAAACAGATTTGATAAATTGTGGTATAAGGGTGTATTAAGAATTGTAATGCAAAAAATCATGAATGTAATGCACTCCTCTATTGTGATGTATGTAAAAAATAATAATAATAAAAAAGAAATTGATCTGTTTAAATTGTGTATATCATCCTGATTCAATTTGGGCAAATCATGACCCTAGAAATTTGTCAATGCCTTCAATATTTTCTATTTTATTGGAGTACAAGTTTTCAAAATAATTTCTAATTATCTTCGTATTTCTGTAGTGTCTGTTGTGATATTTCCTTTTTTATCACGTATGTTAGTAATTTGAGTTTTCTCTCTCCTCTTCGTTAGTATGGCTAAGGGTTTGCAAACTTTATTTATTTTTCAAAAGAACCTACTTTTTGTTTTGTCAATTTTTAAATTGTTTCTTTTGTTTCAATTTCATTGATTTCAGCTCTGATTTTATTTATTTCCTGTCTTTTACTGCTTTTGCTGTTCATTTGTTCTTCTTTTTAAGGGCTTTGAGATGTAATGTGAAGTCAATTATTTGTTGAATTTTTCTTCTTTTAAGGAATGAACTCCATGCAATGAACTTTCCTCTTGGTACTGCCTTCATGGTGTCCTAGAGATTTCGGTACATTGTATGGGTGTTCTCATTCACCTCTAGAAATTTTTTAATCTCCTCCTTGATGTCTTTGCAACCCATTGTTCATTCAGTAGCATATTATTTAGTCTCCAGTTTTTGGAGTAGCTTTTATTTTTTATTTTATCATTGATTTCTAATTTCATTCCATTAGAATCTGATAGAATGCAGGGTAGTACCTCTACTTTTTAATATTTACTAAGAGTTGCTTTGTGGCATAATATATGATCTATTTTAGAGAAGGAGCCATGTGCTGATGAGAAGAAAGTATATTTGTTTACTGAAAAATGAAATATTCTATACATGTCAGTTAAGCCTAAGTTATTGATTGTATTATTGAGTTCTATGGTTTCTTTATTTAGTTTTTGTTTGGACAGTCTATCCAAAGGTGAAAGAGGTGTGTCAAAGTCACCCAGAATTATTGTGTTGTGGTCTATTTAACTCTTGAACTTGAGAAGAGTTTGTTTGATGAACATAGATGTGTCATTGTTTGGGGAATATAAATTTATTATTGTTATGTCTTGTTGATGAATGGATCCCTTAAGCAGTAAAAAATGTCCTTCTTTATCCCTTTTGATTAACTTTGGTTTGAAGTCTACTTTATTTGATACGAAGATGGAAACCCCTGCTTGCTTCCGCAATCCATATGTGAGGTATAATTTTTCCAAACCTTTCACCTTTAGTCTGTGGATGTCTTTTCTTATGAGATGAGTCTCTTGGAGGCAGCATATTGTTGGGTCTTTTTTTAAAATCCAATCTGCCAGTCTACGTCTTTAGATTGGTGAGTTTAGGCCGTTAACAGTCAGAGTTATTATCGAGACATGATTTGTATTCCCAGCCATTTTTGTTTATTTTTGGTTTTAAGTTGACTTGGTTTCTCCTTTGATTAGTTTTTCCTTTAGTGAATACCTCCCTTTGCTGATTTTCACTGTTGTTTTTCAATTCCTCTTTAGGAAATATTTTGCCAAGGATGTTCTATAGTGCAGGCTTTTGAGCTGTAAATTCTTTTAATTTTTGTTTATCATGAAAGGTTTTTATTTCATCATCAAATCTAACACTTACTTTTGCTAGATATGAGATTCTTGATTGGCATCCATCTTCTTTCAGGGCTAGATATATGTTATTCCAGGATCTTCTAGCTCTCAGGGTCTGGGTTGAAAAATCTGCACATAATCTAACTGGTTTCCCCCTATATATAATCTGATTCCTTTCTCTCTTGACTTTTAAGATTCTCTCCTTATTCTGTATGTTAGGTATTTTCATTATGATGTGCCTTGGTGTGGATCTGTTGTGATTTTGTACATTTGGTGTCCTGTAAGCCTCCTGAATTTGGTTTCCCAATTCATTCTTCATGTTTGGAAAATTTTCTGATATTATTTCACTGAATAGATTGCTCATTCCTTTGGTTTGGAACTCTATGCCTTCCTCTATCCCAACAACTCCTAAATTTGGTCTTTTCATGCTATCCCATATTTATTGAATGTTCTGCTCATGGTTTCTTAGAGCTTTGAGATGTAGTGTTAAGTCATTTATTTGTTGATTTTTTTCTTCCTTTAAGGAATGAACTCCATGCAATGAACTTTCACTGTGTGAACTTTCACTTGTCCTTTTTTTCTTTTCAAGATTATACATTTTGTCTTCATTGTCTGAGGTTCTCTCTTCCAGGTGGTCTAATCTGTTGGTGATGCTTTCAATTGAGCTTTTAATTTGGTTTATTGTTTACTATTTCTTTCTTCGAGAATTTGTTTGTTTGTTTTTTTTTAAAACTTCTATCTCCCTGTCGAAGTCATCTTTTGTTTCCTGTATTTGCTTATATAGCTCACTGTCAAAATGGTCTTTTGCTTCCTGTATTTTCTCTCTTATATCATCCTTTAATTCACAGAACATTTAAATCATGTGCCTCCTGAACTCCTTCTCTGTAATTTCTTCTGCTGTACTGGCCTTGGATTCTAATAATGTGGTGTCTTGATTTGTTTGGGGAACTTTCTTCCCTTGTCTTCTCATATTGCTTGCGTGTCTTCCCTTCCAGCACTGTGGATCCGAGGCGTTACTTTTTTTTACCCTGTAGGCTTCTAGTGCCCCTGTAGGGATCCAAGACCTCTCCTTTGAGGTGAAAGAGAATGTTAACAGATACCAATATAAATAACATACAGCCTAAAAACAAATGTTTACTATTAAGACGTTTACAGTTTGGTCACAATGTACAGAAATGGTGAATTCAACTATTATCTACAGTTACAATCTGTAGGTTTGTAAAGGAGTTTACAGTTTCTGACGGTGGACAAAGAACTGGGGGTGAGGAGAGGATGATATGCTGAGGAGGTAGGAGGTGAGGATACAGAGTTGTTATACCTTGGGAAGTGTGAAAGAGAAATCTAAAGAGGAAGATTAGCAGCAGGAAAAGGGAGAGGAAGTAATTTTGGGTAGACACGTAAGTGGGAAGACAGTAGAGTATATAAAACAAAAACACATATATATATATTAAGAAAAATAATAAATGTTAAGATATTGTAGAAATTAGTGGGACAAAAGAAAAAAAAGAATATACAAAACTGTAATACACTATTCTGCTATCCCAGTCCTCAAAATCCTAATTCATGGAAAGTACTTGGTTTTACGTACGTAGGGGAGACTAGAGAGGAGAGGGAAAAAGATCTTTCAGGAAGAAGCAGGTATTGTTTTGGCTGGAGATCGGTGTCTTTACTGCTTCCCTTCTCATCCAATAGGTGGGTCATCTGTGGTCAGCCGTATCTCTGCCCTCAGGATGGTGAAGGTAATGGGGTGTCACTGTGGGGTAGTGGCTGCTGGGGAGAGGGGGAGTTAGAAACTGGGTACCTGGCCAGCCAGAGTTCCGACCTGGAAGGTGCCCCCACTGAAGATGGTGATGAAAGTAGCCCAAGACGGAGGTGCTGCTTTCAACCATGAGGTGTCAGATCAGGTAGGGGAGCCGGGCAATGGCGTCGGACGATGAGTTCAGAGGGGATCTCTGTGGCATGCAGCACGTGGCTGCTGGCTGACTTCAGAGCCTGTGTGAAGTTCTCGGTGCAGGCAGGCTACCGTGCATAGGGAACTATCTCTGTCGTCGCAGAGTCCCAAGATGGTGGCAACTGGGAGAGCCCCACTAGATGGGGGTACGTACGGGGTGGTGGAAAGCTGCCAGGTGTCCTGCGTGGGAGTGGCGTTCTTGATTTCTGCTCGGGTGGGTGGCTGAAAGTTCTGTGTAGGGTGCTGCAGCTGATGGTTTTGCTCAGGTACCTGGTAGTCCTGTGTGGGAAGTAGTTGGGAGACCTACTCTGATGCTGAGGCTTGGAACCCTGGACAACATGGTGCTTCCTGCTTGGGGGCAGGAATATTGCTCGCAGAGAAGCAGTATTCTCACTACTTGAATCCCAGGTCACAGAGTGATACAGAATGCTGCCTCCCTGGGGCCGCCATCTTGGATCCCCCAAGCATACAGTTTTAAACTCTGCTTTCAAGGTAACTGCTAACCTGTAAGGAACTGGCTTGTCCTACTGTTTGTTTCAGTGTTGCCATTCCAGAGTGGGCTGTCATGAACCGAATCCTTCTGATGCAGAGACTTTTATGATCTTGTCCTTTTGTTTTCTGCATTGCCACAGCTGGGAGGTGCTAACAGACACAACCCAGCCTGGTGGCCGACTTGTTTCAGGAACAGCTTGGGCCTTCTGAGGGCCGGGCCCTCAGTCAACTCTGCGGCTGTGATGGAGCAGTGATGGCTGCACTGGGCAGCACTGGGCACTCCAGCAGCCGCGGGCTTTGGGTGGGTGGCAGGCCAGAGCAAAGGAGCTGAGGGGATGCTCTTTCCCTCTGTGCAGGTGGGTCTACTGGCAGTCAAGAGCCGGCTATTCTTCTACCTGCCCCTTGAGCCGACTGCCTCCTCTAGTCTCATCCCTGTCCTCCCCCTAGCCAACCCTCCTGGCTGGTCATCTTTGTGCCCTCTCTCTCCTGACTCCCTCTCCACCCCTCACCAAGGACGTCTTCATCACTGGCCCCTCTCTGCTGTGTTCAGGTGATCTCCACTCCTCACCTGGATGTTCCTACCCAGGTCTCCTGACAGGGCCACTCACACCAAACCGACTACTTCTTCTTTGCCTACTTGTTTTTCCCACGAGCTAAGGCCAAAGCACCCATCTGCCCTCCCCCACCCGACCCCACCCACACCCAGTCAGCCAGCAGATTCCACTGCTTTCTCTCCATGATCTGTCTGGACATTGGCCACACCTGTCCTTCGTGCTACTTCACCCTGGCCCATGCTGTGGTTAGCTCTCACCAGGGCCATTATCACAGCATCCCCAACTCCTGGTTTCTGCTCTTGCCCCCTTGTTCTAGCAGCCCAGAGACCTGACACTCAAAGCCATCTAGAAACTTCCTGTTTCTCTCTGAATAAAGGCTAACACACTGTCATGACCACAAGGCTGGTCAACTCCCAAGCCTGTCATCTGTTCTACCCTCTGTCCTCTGTGCCACCACACTGGCCTCCTCACTGTTCCTTACTGTGGCTCCTTTCTGCTCCTAACTCAGGGGGCCATTCCTGTCTCAGTCTACACTGGCTACAAGAACACCTGCCTCTATGTCTTCCTCCTCCCTATTAGCCTCTTACCCACGAGAACTGCTACGTATTTTACTTAACTCTCTGACTCATTTTGTCTTTCCCACTAGGATACAAGCTCCTGAGAGCAGACTCTTCATCTGCCTTCTTCACTGTTGAACCTGGGACCTGAGCAGCTCTCCACACAGGAGGGTAAAAGAGACACTGTTCCTCTACAAAGAGGGAACTCATACACATGGGGTGGCACTACTGCTATCCCAAACTAGAGCGACCTCTTCTACCCACGAATCAGCGTGCATTGCTTCTGCTACTTGCATGCTTATGCCCCTAATGCGAGTGTTCTTTTGTTCCCTGGCTTGACTTGCTATCTGGCTTACAGGATGTGAGTCTTGATTTTAGGTGTGCTGTGATTTCAGCTGTCTCCGATCACGGAAACCTGTGTCATTCTGTCCTGTAACTCCTCACAGCAACCTGTAGTTCCTCTTGCTCATTCACTCGAGTGAATCGCCCAGAGCCTCCTCAGCATTGGATGGGTGCTTGGATCTCACTATCTGGAGATTTCTTAATTACACCCACCATGGCCCATGGCCCCACACATGGCACTGGGGAGACACGAACATAATTGGTCCAAGCATGTGGCAGTTTGTATGCAGTGGTATTGGAGAAGTACACAAAAGAAAAGTCACCAAATCATCCAACACCCTTTCTCACTGGAGGGGTGCAATAATGCACCAAGATCTTTGGTGGGCAGAAAAAAATCTACCTTCTGCAAACACAGCAGAAGAGAAGGAAAAGAGGAAGAAATGACTTCTTCCACTTTTTTTTTTTTTAACTTAGGAAAATTGGCTCTAAGAATTGATAGCTTACAAGTCTGGAAAACTAGATGGCATATATATTTCTGCATATACTATGAGAAATACTTTTACATCAAGCAGAGGTACAAAAAGCCTGTATCTCCATGGGATTCTATTCTTCCAAACCATATGTGAGTTGTTGTATTTTCTAGTCCATTGCTGTTTTGGTGGGTTTTCAGAGGAAAACCTTGACAAGTGTATTGGAGCAGCACAATAAATAATGGCTCAGTACTTACCGGGGGGCATCATGCAGTGCTCTGGAAACATCTCCAGAGCATGCTCCAGTCTCTCAGTGTCTTGCAGAAGCAGCAGCGTTCTCATGTGATCCAGAATGGACACGTCAGAGGGAGACATGCTGCGAGACTCAAGACAGGTGAGCAGCTCTTTAGCACTCTCTGCTGAGACAGCGGAATCTGTGTCTTGGGCAACACCTGGAAGAAGTCAGCATTACTGAGAAATACAGTCATAGTTTTGTTTCTGTAAGCTGGAGACAAATTCTTACCTTTTAAAGAAGCCTCAAACATACATTCCACCTAAAATGAGACTCAGGAATATAGAAAGCTATCAGGAGAGAGAATCAGAGATCTCTGACAAGTGAACAAAGATAAGAGGCGTCCACTATTTGAATGACAATGAAAACCTGGATCTGTTTTTATGTCTGATTTTTAAAAACATCTTCCAAGTATGACACAAAACTCCATCATGAACACCAGGCAATAAAACCAAGTTTTCCCCAGCCACGTCATACGTCTTTAAAAACCAGAGCAAGACCACTGACCATTTAGGTTAATCAAGGAGAATCATTCGTGCAGGGACCTACCTTCTCTTTTATCTGCTGAAGGCGTGCAAGTGGTTTAGGTGTTGGTCTTGTGAAGACAATGTGTGCTTTTTTCTGGTTGCTTCTGAAATTTTTATCACTGCTTTTCAGCTGTTGGACTACAGTATGCTTAGGTGTGGTGTTGGCGTTAACCTTGCTTGAGTCCACATAACTGGCGCAATCTGTGACCGTCTCTTTTTATCATTTTGGAAAATCCCACTATCCTCTCTAGATACAGCTCCTGGTCGGTCCGTCCTCCTCAACCTTGGATTCCAGCTACATGGACGTCAGACCTCATTATGTCCATGTGGGTTAGGCTTCTTTATATTTCCCATCCTGACACCCTCATCCTGGGGACTTTCTTTGACCTTTCCCCCCAGCTGCTAATTCTCTTTTATGTTGAATCTGATCTGCTTTTAAACTCATCTTTTAGTTATGAATTTCAGTTGTCATATTTCTCAGGTCTAGAATTTCCATTTGATGGTCTTAATGTTATCTAATGTTTTTCATTTTTTCACTTGAACATCTTAATTAAAGTTGTTTTAAGTCTCTTGACAACATTATTATCATGCTCTCTGCTACTCTCTAGGTGGGGTTTTTTGGTTATGTCTCTTGGCATGCTGGTAAATGCTCATTTAAAAAATCACAAAGGTCTTGGGTAATATTTTCCTCCAGAGAGGGCTCAGCCTTTTCTCTGCTATGCAGAGAGGGGAGGGTCAGTATGACCCATCAAGGATGGGACCCACCAAGGGAAGGATGCACCTCTGCTCGGCCTGGCTCTGAGGACACAGCCTGTGGAGCCATGCTCAAGTGTGGAGTGAACTCTTGCATGCTCAGATTCTCAAGATTACCCAGAGGTCCTGTTACCTTCCACCTCCAGCCTCAGAATTTGGCAAAGGTTTTCAGGGAAACCATCAGTGTCGGGCTCTATTCTCTGGCCTCTTTTCTCACTTGTTTCTGAACACTCTACTTTGATAAATACTCTACTGGTTTGTCTGCCCTCTACCCACCAGGCTCCACTGGATCCTTTCCCTAAACCCTCAAATGCCCCACACCCAAGAAATGGAACTACCTTGAAGGAAAAGTTGGCTATGGATGCTGGCTCACCTCCCCAGGGGGTGTCTGGGATTTTGTGTTCTTGGAGCTGGTTTCCTCTGAAGCTTTTGTATTATTTCAACAGATTTAATTTTTTTTTTTTTTTTTAGAGAGAAAGAGAGAGAAGAGAGAGAATTTTAATATTTATTTTTTAGTTTTCCGCGGACACAACATCTTTCTTTGTATGTGGTGCCGAGGATCGAACCCGGGCCGCCCGCATGCCAGGCGAGCGCGCTACCGCTTGAGCTACATCCCTAGCCCAGATTTTTAAATTTTTAATCTGTCTTTTCTACTTATTTTTGGTCCAACTACTAGTCTGCTACAAGCTCCTCTATAATATACAGAATGAGATGTCTACTGAGATCTCCAGAATCCTACCTCTACTTGTGTCCTTCTAGTAAACTACTAACAAACATGCTGAAGAGAAAAGGTGAATGTCACCTGCAACCACCTCCTGGTTAAAACACATCTATTAAATGGTATTTTTTTTAATCACTCTTTAAATCAGTTACTTACTGCTCACATTATTGTATGGCCAATATTTCTTGATTTGTAAGAACACTGTCAAATGTCTTGCTGGCATTTGGATCTACTAAACTCACCACACTCCCCCAGATCTCCTAGCAGTATCATCCAAATAGGAAAATGGCTGGTTTGGAGTGCCTGTGTTCTGGGTCCGACCACACTGTTGTGTGGTTAGCACTGGCTTCTTTCTAGTCCTGAGTTCTGTTGTTGAGAAAGCCTTATGCAAATGTGAGCAATTGTTGTCCTTGGGAATAACTCAATTTTTATTTTTCATATACTCTATCAATACAAATATTCACTCAAAAAATGTTTATTGAAAACAAATCAGTAAGTTACATGTGAAAGAGTAAAACACATGTGTCCTAAGGAGAGAGTTGTGCTTCTTTTACTTCTCTAATAGCTTATGAACAAACAGAAAATCAAAATCTCCAAACTGGATTTAACTTTATTTAGAAAAACACTACTGAAGGGAAAGTGAGGAACAAGAGATGGGTAAGTGAAAAATGAAAGACTGAGACAGGCAGAGATACACACGAGAGGGTTCATTTGTCAGAGCTGACAATAAAGGCCATCTCTCTGTAGAAGAGAGAGGCTAAACAGGCGTGAGTTCTGGGACTTTTATGGGGAGGCTCAGGAGTGGGCGGTCCTAATGGGGGTTGGTTAGGGCTGGTATGAGGGAGTGGTGAGCCTTTCTTAGAAATGCCCTTGGGCGGGAAAGCGAAACATTTTCCTTAAAATGGCTGTCACTTAAGATGGCCATCCAGATGCTAAGGAAGGACCTTATAACTATACAACATGAATGCTTCCCAAACCTGATTTTGGAGGAATGAAGAACGCAAGCCCATCCATGCTTGGAGCTGCTGCTCCCCTGCACTGGCGGTGCTGCTGCTCTAGGCAATCCCCCTTAGGCCACAAGGAGGAACAACACAGCACAGTAATGTGCTAGTTCTGCTCTCTGGTGGAAAGAATGCCAATTTTCTGATTTTTTCCTTTGAAACTAATTGTTTACTTTGAATTTTCTAATGCATTTAACACTACAAGTGTTTAAGTATTTTACTATATTTGTTTTTTCCTAAATATAAAGTGGATGGTATTATTCAAAGGAAAGCAGTAAAAGACATACCATCATAGAAATAAATTTCTTGTGTTGATTTCAGAAAGTTCAGGATGCCCTCTGCCTTTCGACTGTGAATCTCAACGTCTTCCTGGGTGGTGGCCGCATCTTCTTCTTGGCTGGCCTCTGATGAGGCGGCCTCCTTGCTGTCCTGGACTCCTCGTGTAGCACCCCTCAGGTCGTCCTGTTCACTGCCGCTCTCCTCAGGCTGGTACAGGAAGCTGACACCAGTGGCCCTGGTTACGACGCCAGCTGCTTTCTTCCTTCTAATATGCCGCTTCTTTTTTAGCTTCCTTTTCTTATTTTTGCTCATTATGGGGCCATCTGTCGGCTGTGGCTGTATTTGTTGTAAAAGATTCTGCTGTTTCTCTAATTCTGCCAGTTCTATATGAACATTATTAGGATTCTTAAATTTTTTCTTTAATTTATGCTTTCTAATTCTTCTTCTTTTTGATTGACCATGAGGATCCTGATCTGCTTTAAAAAAAAAATCATATAAAGAGTTTTCAATGTACTTGAACCATAACAAACGTATTAGGTTAGCGCGGCAGGATGGTACCTGCCCATAATACCAGCGACTCTGGAGGCTGAGGCAGAAGGATCGCAAATTCAAGGCCTGCCTGGGCAATTTAGGGAGATCCTCAAAATAAAAAAATTAAAAGGGCTGGAATGTTGCTCAGTGGTGGAGAGCCCCTGTATTCAATGCCCAGTATTAAAACAAAACAAAGCAAAACAAAACATGTATTAGGTAAATAAATTTTCATTGGGATTTTATAATTTTAGTAGAAAAAGAATCTAAATTATTTGCTTCTGATCCTCAACCTTTCCTCACAATAATTATGCTACCAAGATCCTGGGATTGAGCAGTCTACATATTCCCTCCCCCAAAACAAAGTCACATATAGACATATACACACAGCTGTTACAATTATGACACCTAGAATGTTTTTAAGGATATAAGAGTTGATGTTTATTAGGTGTAAAATTTCATTCTGATAGCCATAGGAAAATTTTCATGAATTTTTGTACTGTTTACATTTTAATAAAAATCATTCAACTTTTTACTTGCAAAAATTAGAAAACATGCAGTCTTTGGGTAGAAAAGTCCTGAGATGTATTATTTGCCAATTTTCCTGATATAAATATTTCCAGTATGACTGATTGCAAACTGCCACTGTGACACCACAGAATGGGAAAAGAGATTCACACCCGAATCTCATGTGCTGGTGGGAGCAGCACCTCACTTGAAGGGTGCCAGAAGTAGAAAGGAGGGAGGGAGGGCTGGGTTGGGGCTCAAGCGGTAGCACGCTCGCCTGACATGCACGGGGTGCTGGGTTCGATCCTCAGCACCACATAAAAATAAAAAAAATAAAGATGTTGTGTCCACCGAAAACTAAAAATAAATATAAAAAAAAAAAAATAAAGGAGGGAGGGACACACCGCTCGATGCGGGTGGGGTACAGTGTCAAGAATGGGGCACAGCGATCCAGAAGGGCACACAGTGTCAGCCAGAAGCACCAGTAAGGAGAAATGTGGATGTATAAGTCACTGTTAGCAGAAGGAGGGTCTCAGATGAGTGGATCAGGCACAGTTCACAGATGGAGACACCAATAATCAAGGGTGCATATATAAAGGAAGAAAGGGTGATGTAGAATCCTGCACATGTGTGCCCCCTTGAAGGTCGCCAAGCACGCAGAGCTGATCCCTACCGCAGTGTGAAGGACACTCATGCCTTCTTCAGGCCCTGTCGGAGCAAGTCAGCCTCTGCAAAGCTAGCCACTACACTTTGCAGTGCTTGGGTTTTCAGACAACTCTCATTTCTAGGAAGTTCTTGTTCAATTTTCTAAGCCACATCTTACCCTATGACAGATCCCTATGAGAAATCAAGATTAAGTAATGTACATGAAATTTTTGAAATACTGTATGAAGGCCAGATATTTTTAGATTGGACAAAAACATATTTTCCTATGATTTCTACTGAGTTTATACTAATTTCCCTTCTGAAATCAGAATATGTCTAATTTGTCTTCCATGTTAAATTCTTCAAAGCAGCTCTCACAATCACCCAAGTTTTCTCAATAAACTCAACAGGGAGCCGCCTGGCCAAGTGCTAGGGGACAAAGCTGTGGTCACAGAACACAGTGCTCTTCCCCTGCCTATATATGTCAAGTCAGTATGCAGCCTGTCTCCCATCCAGCTGACTAAGCAGGCACATCATGCTTACATACATGCAATGCATACTTTAATATCCTCTGAACTCTTCTCTCATCTGACACAGATGCCCCTCTCCAGCTTTGTGTTTTGTGGCATTGTCAGATCAGACACTGTGTGACGGGAATGAATGATGACTAATTCCACTGCTATTTTTGAATGAGAGTTCCCAGTTTTCTCCTGATATACTTAGCAACCGTATCTATGAAACCTACTGCTATCTCAAACTCGGCAGGAAGCCAAAACTCCTTCTCATAATATCATGATACAGGATTATGGTCCAGCACATAATTAGTGTATTTCATTGCTTTCCTTCAATCACCAATGGATTTTTGAATACAGTATTTCCCATTTCATCTGCAAGTGTGAGTATCGGTGTCAGGGACCTGCTAATAAGCGCAGCTGACAAACGAATCCTGGGTGCAAATATCTCTGAAAAAATATTCGACCCTTGAGATGGTCTAAAAAATACTAATATTAAAAAAACTTTATTCCCTACGTTCAGTTTTGAAAAGACAAAAATTTCTTTTTGTTGGTGTCTTTTAAAATAAAAACATACTTTACTTCATTAATTTGGATGAGAGATTCCACGAGTGTTTCATAACCCAAAGGAGGCCCAGTGGGGGTCAGAAGGAGTGCCCTGACACCCACTAAGGAGAGCAGTTGGAAGCAGCTCTGGGATGCTCTCCACACTTTTCCCTGGCTGGGACAGCTCCCCAGCCACGGAGCTCACGTCAGATTCATTCTGTGTGGCTCCTTTTCTCTTTTTAAGGGGTCAGACTGTAATATAAAGGGTTGGCCTATTGAGAATGATCATACTAATAATCTATTTTAAAAAGACTATAAATCAGACCTCAAAAAGTGGACGGGGCAAAAATGCTCTGGAACAATATTTATCAATTTTCTCATATAAATTTGTGTGGGCACTTAATATTAATTTATTTTTATTATTTTACTTATTTTTAAATTTTTTTTAGTTGTAGATGAACACAATATCTTCATTTATTTTTTATGTGGTGCTGCGGATGGAACCCAGTGCCTCACATGTGCTAGGCAAGTGCTCTACCACTGAACTACAACCCCAGCCCTATTTTAAAAAAAATTATTTAAAAAAATTTCTATTATTTTACTATTATTTTAATACACCTTTAAAAAGAGTTCAAACCAAGGAACTTAGAACTCACACTCAAAGACAAATTACACACATTGCTCTTTAAAAGTAACATCTCAGAAATACTCAGGTGGCTCCATTGTAATGTGTAGGATGAAGTCCAGTGATTCTATTTCTAGGCTAATAAACGGCATTTCTCTTTCTACAATGAAAAAGTGATAAAAACATCTGTTTTGTATTAAGCATGATCAAGTGAATAACATGGAAAGAAAACAACATTAATCAAAAACCAAAATCTGTTCAAAAACAGAGCAGTGGAGAAGATAAAATAAATAGAAACCAAAGACCTCATTTTATAAATTCCATTTACATAATGGGACTCAATTTCCACTTTTTTTTGCGGGGGTGGGGTGGTGGTATCAGGGATTGAACTCAGGGGCACTTGACCACTGAGCCACATCCCCAGCCCTATTTTGTATTTTATTTAGAGACAGGGTAGCACTGAGTTGCTTAGGGCCTCGCCCTTGCTGAGGCTAGCTTTGAACTCAGGATTCTCCTGCCTCAGCCTCCCAAACTGCTGGGATTACAGGCGTGTGCTGCCAAGCCAACTTAATATCCATTCTTAAAGAAATGTTTACCTCAAAGATATACTGCTGTCGAGTTCTTGATGAGTAAATACTGACTTGGAGGCCACAACAGGCTACCTCCCTGATCACCACAGATGAGGAGATGACCCCACACAGCAACAGGGACCCTCCACTCCACCTAGTGTTGCCAAAAGCTCGGGCCTTGTCCCTGATGCCAATCCAACAAAGATGACACAGTTTCGAGAAAAAAGGAAAAAGATTCATTGCTTTGCTAGCAAAGGAGAAGCACCGAGGACTTCTGTACCAAGGGCTGTGATTTTGCCATCAGCAGAATACCTTTATTTTATTTATTTATTGTCACGTGGTGCTGAGGATTGAACCCAGGACCTCGCACATGCTAGGCGGGCACTTTACCACTGAGCCACAACCCCAGTCCAGAAGGGGGGGGTTAAAGAGATGATTTAAAGGCTACATTCCAAGTGTTCTCTGTTGGTGTTGTAATTCACTTGTTAATTTGGGAGACAGTCATTTCTGAGATCTTTTGGTGCCATCTCCAAAGTCTGGATTACTTTGTTCCTATGATAGGTATAAAGTCAAGGACAGATAACACTGCCTAAAATGGGGAAGAGAAGTAACCCTGTTTCCCTTGAGATTAGGAAAGGGTAGAGATTAGGTAGGAGCATGGATAGAGGAGGAGAAAGAAGCATCTTAAAAAGACAGGTCGCAGGGGCAGAGCAGTAAGGGTTATATTCAAAGCACAGCGTGGACTACTGTTATACCACCACTAAGCCACACCCCCAGCCCTTTTAAAAAAAAGTTTATTTTAAGACAGGTTCTGGCTAGGTCACCCAGGTTGGCCTTGAATATAAATCCTCCTCCTCACCCTCCCAAGTTGTTGGATTACGGGTGTGTGGTACACACTCCCATTGGCATTTAAAGTACTGTTCTCCATCAATTCACAATAACTTCCCAGTTGGGCTTTGGAGGATGGATGGATAGACATGTGGAAGGAGGGGAAAAAAGCAAAGAAGAAATAAAAGGTTTGATGCTCAATGACCTAGAGATAAACTCAGGCTGTTTTTACGTGAATGTGAGTTCCTCTCTCTTACCAAGACTTCAGCATTATCCCTTTTCAGCCCAGCCACATCCAGCTTTGTCTAGAATTCCTTCTAACCCTTCATAGGCTGCCATTCTCTTCCCAGCCGAGCTCCTGATTAGCTTTCTAGTCAACATGGGCATCATTCCCTGGCCTCCCTCTTTTCTATGCACCAGATCAGTGCCTCCCCCAAGCCCAGTTATCATCATTCCAAGGTTAAGATCTATGTGATTCCTTTGTTCTCCTGTCTGGCCACAGGGAGGATCACAGGGTGCTTGGGTAACCTACTATCCACACCGGACAACATCAAAGGCAACACCAGTATAGAGTCTTTTTGAGAATGAAAGATGGGTAGATAGGGCACTTAGTCATGCTTTATTTATAGCATGTCGGAATAAGGGGGTACAACAGAGTTGTGTGGCTCCAGTGTAGATCAGTGAGCCAGATTCTAGCACCAGTCTGAGATGCAGTGACCAGGGCCTCAGCTCATGGGCTGTGGAGTGGGAACACCACAGCCCCAACTGTGCTGCAAGCTCCTGGTGGAACCCTGAGTAGGTTGAGTCACGCAGCTCCAAAGAAAGGTTAACACAAAAGGCCCAGCTTCTGGCCCGGGAGAGTCCCTGTCCTCACCCACTTCCTAGGGCCGACACTGATGACTGCCCTGCAGCTTCCCAAGTGTGCGTTTGTTTCTTTTTTTCTTTTTTAAACTCTGCCCACTCCCACCCCATCCATGCTGGGGTTGAACCCAGGGGCTGGCGCACGCCAGGCAAGCACTCTACCACTGAACCACCCCCATCCCAGCTTCCTAAGTTCTGCCAATGGGCCCGAGCAGCGAAGAAGGAAAGAAAAGTAAAGAAAGCTTAGCTTTTTAGATGCCAGGAAGGTCCCTGCAGACACAGAGTCAAGGAAAAAGGACACCTAAAGCTTTATTTAGACAACTGAAAGCCCCTCTCTGGTTCTTCCTTCCTACTGAGGCCAGCTCTAAGGCACATGTGATCTTGTGAGGCAGCCTAACACTCTGCACTGCATCTGCCAGCTCCCTTCTCAAGTGACTTGCTCCAGTGTTTGGAGGCATATGACTCAATTCTTCACACCAAGAAAATGAAATCTACAGGAAAATGGGCACGTGGAAAGCAAGGATGGGATTTACACAGAGGTCTGACTACTTACAATCTGAGAAGCACACAGTTTGAAGACTCCCCAAAACACACCTCCCAGACATGCTAATTTTAAAAATAATCTAAATTTCTCAAAATTCTCTGAGACACTAATCATCACCTACATTCTGATGAAATGCTGGAGTAAGGAGCTGTACCATGTTACAATAAAACAGGCTCCACTTACAGAGATGATTTAGCTTTTCGTTCCCAATGACATTGAAAAAATACAAGGAATCTTAATAGTATAAAAAAGAAGTTGGGTTAAAACACAAGTCTAGACACTGACTTTTTCATGATTTTAAATGTGGATGCCTGGTGGGAGTTAGAAACCATGACGGGAAAGATTGATCTGTCATCAGACGTGAAGTGTACATATCTGCTGTGAGCTAGGTATTCACTTTATAAATACTTGATATGTATGGAGTCAAATATATATTACTGAATCATTTCATAAAGATCGGTTCTGTAACAGGGTTCATCTGATGCTCTGACTACATCCGCTGTGGCTTGGAAACTTACACTTTTTCTTCTTTTTCCCAACTGTCTTCTCCCGGATCTTCTCGCCTCTGACCTTCTCCCAGCACTGATCTTCTTTTCCTTCATCTTTCCTTTCCTCTCTCATTTTCTCTGAATCACCTCTTTAAAAGCCCCCAGTTTCTGCTGATGGGCAGAACCCCAGCCTTTGGGACAGGGGTCCTCTGTGTTTCCCCCTGGCTAGCAAATAAACCTTTTCCCCCCTTTTCCTTAAGACTATGTACTCATTATTGGGTTGGCATCAGAGACAAGAACAGAGCTTTCGGCAACAGTTCCTCCTCAACAGACACTACACAGAAGAAAACAAGCCGTCAGCAAATACATGAAAAAGTGTTCAACGTCTCTAGCAATCAGAGAAATGCAAATCAAAACCACTCTAAGAGTCCATCTCACTCCTGTAGAATGGCAGCTATCAAGAATACAAGCAACAATAAACGTGGGCGAGGATGTGGGGAAAAGGCACACTCATACATTGTTGGTGGGACTGCAAATTGGTACAAGCATTGTAGAAAGCAGTATGGAGATTCCTCAGAAAACTTGGAATGGAACCACCATTTGACCCAGCTATCCCACTCCTCGGTGATACCCAAATGTCTTTAAATCAGCACGCTACAGTGACGCAGCCATATCAATGTTTATAGCAGCTCAACTCACAATTGCTAAACTATGGAACCAATCTAGGTGTCCTTCAACAAATGAATGGATAAAGAAAATGTTTTACACACACACACACACACACACAATGGAATATTACTCAGCCTTAAAGAAGAATGAAATGATGGCATTTGCTGGTAAATAAATGGAGCTGGAGAGTATCACGCTAAGAGAAATGAGCCAATCCCACAAAACCAAAGGTTGAATGTTTCTCTGATATGCAGATGCTAATTCACAATAAGCAGGGTGGCTAGGGAAGAAGAGAGATACTTTGGATTATTTAGAGGGGAGTGAAGGGAGGGGAGGGGGTATGGGAGTATAAAGGATAACAATGAATTGGATATCATTATCCTATATACATATATGATTGCACAACTGGTGTGAGTTTATATCATGTACAACAAGGATGAGAAATTATACTCCATTTATGTGTGATGGATCAAAATGCCTTTTATTGTCACGTATAACTAATTAGAGTTAATAAAAAAATCTTAAAAAAATTAGTTCTTCCATTTTTTCCTAAAAAATATTTTGATACTGAAATAATCTTTACCTTTTCTATGTTAGTTTCTAATAGGCTGAAATTACATGTATTCAGGAAATGTGTTCATTTGTCCTGTTTGTATATTTGAGTCTTGAAAACTAATAGACACATAATGGCAGAGTGGGCAGGCAGTGCCTCACTGATAAAACACTCTGATGTGTAGTCTATGAAACACTCACATTTATATTTGTTAATTTTCTATGTTAACTTTCCATAAAATGACCAACAAAGTGACAAGAATTTCACAAGCAATACAATAAAGGATTTAAAAGAGGGCAATAAAGTGCTAAATACCTGAATTAGAATAAAATCATGAAGCAAGTCATTAAATAAAAATTAAAATTAGATGAAGTTAATTTATTTTTAAACTTGAAGAATAGGAAAGTCAAGAAAGTAAAATAGTATAAATGAAGAAAAGACTTGTTCAAATTATTTAATATCAAGGTATAAGTGGCTTAAATAGATTAAACATAGCCAGGAAAAGACAAGGGTGAAGTGCAGACTCTCAGGACTCAGCAGACAGGCTGGAGTCTTCTGCAAGGGGACCCAGTGGGAGAGCCTTTCCCAAGCTTCAGAGCAAAGCAGGACACGCCAGCCTCCTCTCCTCCCCAGACCCTGGTCAAGGAGAGCGTGTGATGCTCAACTCTGCACTGACCACAGACCACCCAGAAACTAAACTGAGGCATAAATACTCTGAGCAAAGGGCACTGGTGAGAGATGGGAGAGCCAACCTAAGGGACAGAAAATGCAGAACTGTGGAGCCCAGCCACAGAAGTCCTGTCAGGACAAGCCCTCATGGTGAAGCTGACTAGGCGCCATGCTGGGTTTCTGTCCAGTCCTGCAGCCGCAGAGGCAGTGGTCCCAGGGCCCGGAGGCTCACAGGTGAGCACCCTCAGGATTAGAATTGTTCAGGAACTGTGTTTTCAACTCTCTATAACAATCCCAAGAGGTTTTTTGTTCAAACCCTTTTCTATTAGAATGTGACTGGATTTTATGGTACTTTTATACTGTTCATCAATAATTAGTCATAAAGTGTGCCCTAATGCTTCTGGTATTAGATGCTAGACTGACAAACTGCCTTTTTTGTTTTGTTCTGGGGAAAAGGCATGACTAATTAATCTGAATGAATACTCACTACCCAAAGTCTGTTTCAGTACTTTTGCTTATGCTTTGACACTCATGTTCCACCTCTTGATTTTCGTATAGATGTCAGACACTATTTACTGTAGGAAAATTTAACTGTCCCAAATTTATGGTTGCTGACTATCTTCTCGTATCTAAAACAGTAGCCAAATGCTTAAAAACTATTTCTCTAAAAAGCATATACCTGTAACGTTTCCCAAGTATAAGTTTTGATGTTATCTATTTTGAAGAGTTTCTCATTAATTTACACAAGAGACATCATTCAACATTTCTTTTGAAAAACAGTATTGTAGGGGCTGGGAATGTGGCTCAAGCGGTAGCGCGCTCGCCTGGCATGCATGCGGCCCGGGTTTGATCCTCAGCACCACATACAAACAAGTGTATCCGCCGAAAACTAAAAAATAAATATTAAAAACAAATTTTAAAAAATATTAAAAAAAAGAAAAACAGTATTGTATGCTAATAAAAATATATGACATGCAATCAATAAAGTCAATGTCAAGTTCCACTTATTTTCTCCTTTAATGTTAGATCATCTCTCAGGCGATGGTACACACACATGAGCCATTTAAACAAGGAGAATACAGCTCATGCAGAATCAACTCGTAATGAAAAAAGACAACGACAAGTTTGATGCTGACATTTTTCATCCAAAACAAACCAGACCTTTCATAATCATTCTGTCTAAAACCAACCAATCCTTTTGTTTACTAGTAACAGTTTGTTAACTATCAAGCACCAGCTCAAATTTCATGTCCTATCTAAACTCTCCCAATTGCCCAATCCTTTGTGTTCCCACAGCACATGGTCCAGGTACTGATAACAGTTGCTACTTATTGGTAGAAACTGTTTTTTCTACATACTGACCTACCACCTCTCCATGAATAAGGATCTTACAACTTCTTTTTCCTTCTCCTTCTCTTCTCCCTACCCTTCCTCTTCTTCATTTTTCTTGAAAGGGTAGGATTTATTCAAGTGAGAAGAGACAGAGCTCCTACAGGATGAGAGGAGACCTGACAGAGGCTGCCCATATCTCCGACTTTTGACCTACAAGGTTCCCCACAAACCGCTTAGATTTAGATGCCATAGAAGTAGATATGGAGCAATAACAGGACAATCCTTGCACTCTGAAAGTCAAAAGCAAAAGTTGCTTGTTGGGCTTGGGTTGTGGCTCAGTGGCAGAGCACTTGCCTAGAATGTGTGAGGTACTGAGTTCAATTCTTAGTACGGCATATAAATAAATAAGATAAAGGTTCACTGACAGCTCAAAAATGAATTAAAAAAATTTGTTTATCTTCTCCACAAATAATGACTCAATTGTCTTTGGAGCTCAAAGTAATAGCTACCTGTGACCCATTTAAATTTACAGGAGCCGAGTTACTTGTTGATATCCCCATTTACAAAAAGGTACTCTCTTACTCTGGGTTTCTCTCTCCCAATCAGACTGATAAGGATTAAGTTAGGTAGGAATACTGGGTGCCCATGATTTTACTGAGAGTCCTTGACAGTGAAGGAGTTATCTATGTCACACAGCCAGTGCTACTACAACCTGAAACAATGCAGTGAGTCTCAGGATTACTAGGAACCCAGAAGCCACGGACCAAAGTGTGCAAGAGAGCCACCTGGTGGAAATGGAGTATAAAGCCATCAGAATATTGTCAGTCATCTCCAAGTAGAAGAGATTTATCAACTTGTCTAACTCACTGCCTAACTGCTAACCTTTGTGAACACTAGTGTTTCTGAGTAGGCTGTGATTGCCCTGGGATTAAGGACTGACTGAAAATATAAATGCAATGAAATTTACATTGAAAACTCACAGACTCATACAGCTTCCCTGTTTCAAGATTCAGCAGTCTTATGTAAATCCTTCCACCACAGTCCAGCTGCAGGGCCTAACCTTGGACCCTCATGGAGGAATGCTTATCTTACTCATTGTGCAACAGGGAAGTCCTAACATTGAATGCTATGTTTTGGGACACAGTGCTGTCAGAACACTGGTAAGTGCAATGTCCTTGTTCCTTCGACAAGAAGTTTTTCCCCTGCTGGTGTGGGGCTGGACTGCCTCGTAGCCAGTTTCTGGACTCTCGGTGTCTTAACTTCTGTAAGGTAATATGTATGTATTACCCCTGGCTTATCATGACTGTTACAGGTACCCATATAAAAGCTATTCTTGCTGCACAATAAAGTAGATGCTGAACCAGGAGACTACTACTGGTTCTCTAAAACCATTTCTGGACGGGTTTTTCTGTGCCTTCAACCTCCCCACTGTTGATGATGGAGGGAGGGTTAAGACCCCCAGCACAGTCCCATTTCTGTACAGTGTCCATGTTGAATATAACAACTGTATGAATTTTTCCCACACCAGAAAAATTTTCCTTTCATATTTCATGAATAATTTTAAAGAATAAGGAACGGATAGCGACAAAGATATTGTACAAATTCCGTGGGAAATCACATGTAACCAGTAAACAAATTTGTATTGCTGCAACAAGTGAGAATAGGTAGGCCCGAGGGAACAACACAAGTCCTATTTAACAAAATGAGAACTACCCTCAGGTCAGAGGGTGCTGCCAGCCACAGAGCCACTTACCTGGAGTCTGCAGAGGGTGATGGCGGGGAGGCAGCCATCCCTCCATGAGCATTCTCTTGCCCCTAGTTCTTGCTAGGAGACGAGATACAATCAGGAAGGAAGCCTTGACGGGTTCTGCCCTGTGAGGCTCAAAGCTTCGTCAGGTCACTCACTGGCCTGCTGATTTGTTCTGTGCCTGTCAAGTGCTTCTGTTCAGTTCCTCACCTTCTGTTTTCTCTCCCCTTGCTCTTTTACTTCTTTCTCATCAAATCCCTCGTTATACAGACTAGAAAAGTGAGATCCAGATGGCTGAAAGGTAAATGAGATGGGAAAACATCTATGTTCTGGCACGTTCTCCCACCTTGCTCTGCGGAATCGTCAGTAGCCACGGGACGGTCTCTTTGTCTAAGGACTCTGACGGCTCAGGTCACCAGCAGTTCAGTTCTGTGGGTGAGCAGGCTTGGTGACCACACAACCAGATGAGGCCACGTGAAAGGCTCTGACACTGAGAAGTGCCGGATGAGTACTCTTTTTGACTTGGACTTTTGAATTGAAGACTAACTTAAAGCTCACTTTTTCAGAGGTTAAGTTGTGCCCTGGAGAATGTGATGGGCTCTGAGAACCTCAGATTAATTCTCATTCTTTCCTCAAGAGTTCTGTTTTCTTCTTTGGACTATGTTTGTATTTTCTGACATCCTATAGATCTTTCTTCGCAATTATGATTATTACTATGATAATTTTTCCATACTTGAGTGTCTCTTCAGCTTTAGGCAATTTGCATTTTATTTTAAAAATGATCTCCTGTCTTATGTTCATACGGTCTCATTGTGGAACCTCTATTAGTTGAATACACATTAACCAATATCTAATAAAAGTACTCATAAATCACTCTAGTGAGATCTAGAAACAGTATAGATCTTTGCTAAGATATAAATATTAGTGTAATCCAAATATTTTTGTGAATATGTGCCAACAATGCTTTGGAATAGGTAAGTGTGATTTAAGAAAACAAGGGGCAATCAGAACAAACTTGTCCTTTTTGATTCTATCCCTTTCTCCTTCCTTCCTCCCTCCCTCAGCAGGCTTAAAAAAATTGTGTAGATTCCACTGATAAGCTATTTCAAAATTAACATATGACCTTCTGCACCCACACAATCTTTACTTATTATGACCATTTTTATTAACTGTATATTAATTTTATACATAATTCCATTAATAGAATTCAGCATGATATTTCTACACATGCATACAACATGACTATACACTTGTTGACATTCTTTATTGGTGCACTATAATTGTTCATAATGGTGGGATCTGTTGCTACATATTTATACATGCACATGATCAATGGATTTCACCAATGTCGTTCTCCAGTATTTCCCCTCTTTCTGTCCTCTTCTACCTGGTCCCTTTCCTCTCCTCTGTTGACCTCACTTCTATTATCATGAGATATTTACCCATCTTTATTTTCTTTTGTCCTTTTTAGCTTCCACATTTGTGAGAAAATTTATGGCTCTTGACATTCTGAGTCTAGCTTATTTCCCTTAACATAATGTTCTCAAGTTCCATTCATTTTCCTGTAAATGAAATAATTTCATTCTTCTTTATGGCTGAATAAAGACATATCACCTTTTCTTACATCATTTATCCACTGAGAGACACCTAGGCTGGTTCCATAGTTTGGCTATGTGAATTGTGTTGCTATAAACATGCACATGCATGTGTCACTATAATACGCTGATTTTAATTCTTTAGGATAAATACAGAAAAGTGGTATAGTTGGGTCATATGGTGGTTCCATTTCTGCTTTTTTGAGGAACCTCCATACTGATTTCCATGTGTTTAGACTAATTCCCAATCCCACCAACAGTGAATTTATTGTTTGTATTCTTGATTGCTGCCATCCTAATTGGAGTGAGAGGATATCTCAGTGTGGTTTTGATTTGCATTTGCCTAATTGCTAAAGATGTCGAACATTTATTCACATATTTGTTGGCTATTTGTATTTCTTCTTTCACAAAGTATCTGTTTAGTTCATTTCACATTAATTAACTGGGATTTTTTTTTTTTGGTGTTAACTTTTTTGAGCTCTTTATATAGTCTAGATATTAATCCTCTGTCAGAAGAGTAGCTACTAAAGATTTCTCTCCCATTCTGTAGATTCTCTCTTCACGTTATTTTCTTTGTTGTGCAGAAGCTTTTTAATTGGATATAATTCCATTTGCTAATTCTTGGTATTAATATCCAATCTTTTTTGAATAGAGCATTATAGTTATACATACTAGTTGGGTTCATCCCGACAAGATCATACACGCATGAAATCTAACCCACTCTATTTCAGTCCTTGTTCCTCTTCCCTTCCCCCTCTCTCCCTCATCCTTCTATTCCACTCCAATGATCCTCTCCTTGCTTTCCACACACAAAGAAGTGAAATTCCCTGTGGTATATTTATATGTGGACATAAGATTTTGTTAAGTCCATTCTGCATTTTCTCCCCTTTCCCATCCCTCTTCCCTCCCTCTCAATATCCTTCTTCTACTCCAAAGATCTTCCCTATATCTTTATGATATCCTATGACTCTTCCTGCTGTTTCCCTTATTTTGCTCTAGCTTCCAATATGAGAAGCAGTCACCCCAGAAAACATCTGACCCTTGATTTTCTTCATCTGGCTTATTTCACTTAGCATGATGTTCTCCAGTTCTATCCATTTACCAGCAAATGCCTTGATTTCATTCTTCTTTATGGCCAAGTAAAACTCCATTGTGTACATACACACATTTTCTTTATCTACTCATCTTTTGACAGGCATCTGGGCTGATTCCATAATTTGGCTATTGTGAATTGTGCTGCTATAAACATTGAAGTGGTTGTATCACTATAGTGATTTTAGTTATTTTGGATAAATACTAAGGAATGGGATACCTGGATATATGGTGGTTCCATTCCTAGTTTTTCGAGGATCCCCACACTCCTTTCCCCAGCCCACATAGCCTTTAATCAAACAAATACCTAATGCTGTGCTAGTTAGCTTAATGGAGACAAGAAAGAATCTGGGTATGGAATACAAGGGCCAACAAGACACCAGACCCTATGAAACAGGTCCAGACTTTTATTTCAACTTGTTGACAGGTGTGAGGCTGTGGAGGTCACTGATCTAAACGAAGATGTCTCCATCTTCAGTCTACCTCACAGCCACCTCACCTAACAACAAGGAACGACAGGCTTTCACAGAGTTAAATGTTCTGTCTCACTTTAACACATTAATACAAGAATGAAAAACTACCATCTCCAGCTTTGCCATATCCTGAGCAAGTGTGACACACAGAAGCACCGCCTGAGCCAGCACAGGGCTCTACTGGACCTGGCTGTACCCTATTACTCAAAGGAGCTGGAAATTGAGCAACCCATTGTAGCAGTCACCCCAGAATGCTCAGAGCTACGTCTCAAGCTCTTTTCAGCAAAGATAAAAGCTGAACAGTAGCTAAGACAGCATCAGTAAGATCTGAAAACTATCTGCCTTAGATCGAAGGCCTGATTCTGTCAAAACACATTTAAAGGATGGGTGTCTAACTCTTAAAGAATGCACATGGGAACTGTGCATTTAGTTCATGCTTTCAACAGCTTGGAAATTAATACCTATTTCAACTGGTGCTTGCTATTGGAATAATAAGCACAATAGCTTTCACACAAATGACTTGGATCCGATGACTCTGTGGCTTAATCCGAGCACAAAGACCATGTCATGCAGTGAAACCCTCTTGTGATTATGAATCAGAAGAGTACTGACACCTGCCTTAAATGCTATTTGTATAAATCATTATTCAGCTTAGTTCACCAAATGCTGACTTAGACATGCTCTAGCAAGCACTGGGCCAGGGCACTTCAGGGAGGGAAAAGCTGGCCACACGCACATCTGTGCAAGTTTGCGAATATCCGTTTGATTGGCACAACAAACTTGTTAGGCCAGGATTACTGACTCCATAAGGTAGAGAGGGAAAAGCCCTGAAGAAGGACCACACAATTAGGAGAGAGAGAGAGGGGAGAAGACATGTCTTTGTCTGTGGGGAGGATGGGTAAGAAGAGTTTGAGAAGCCTGAGATTTCTCCAGGGAGGATGGACCTGATCATAGTGGATGCTGAGCAAAGGCCTGGAAGCAGGAGGCAAAGGGTGGGCAGCAGTCACATGCTGTTGGTTGGCTAAGGTGTATATTGGAGGGGGAGGGTTGTCAAAGAGGCTGCAGCCTGGGGCAGTGAGTCTAGAAAGACAAACTAGACTCTGCTAAGATCAGATGATGGTGGAGGACACCCCAAAGCCTTTACTGAGCAGTGCACTAACTTGGCAGTAACTGAGAGGCAGGGGAATCCTGGAAGCCCAAGGCAGGCACAGGGTGGTGGGAGCTGATCAGGTGCCCAGGGGCAAGGTAACAAATACAAAGAATGATAGTAAAAGAAATCTGAAGTGATAGAAGCAGAGATGATGAGCCTCACCACAGGCCAAGGGGGTCACAGTCAATTCTGCCCCAGTGTCTTGAGACCCACAGGGGTAGGACCCTGATCCTTTCCCTTACCTGGTCTCAGTTGGACTTGCTACACTTGCTCTGCTACAGGCTGAGCTGACTGGCCATCCTGCCTTCCCTGCTATGGCTGGTAAAAACTGCTGGTAGGCAAGACAGCCAGAACCTGAGAGTGCAATGTATGTTTATTAGGGTTTGGACGTGAGATGTCCCCCCAACACTCACATGTGAGACAATGCAAGAAGGTTCAGAGAAGAAATGATGGGGTTGTAAGAGTCTTAACCCAATCGGTGATTTAATCCCCTGATAGGGATTTACTGAGTGTTAACTGAAGTGGTAGGGTGTGGCTGGAGGAGGTGGGAATTAGGGCGTGGCTTTGGAGTATATATTTGTGTCTGGAGAGTGGAGTCTCTCTCTCTCTGCTTCTTGATCACCATGGTGTGAACTGCTTCCCTTCGCCACACACTCTGCAGCCCGGAGAAATGGAGCCTCTGAAACCATAAGCCCTTACATTAATTTTTCTTCCTCTATAGTTGTGCTAGTTGGATCCTTTAGTCACAGCAGCAAAAAAGCTGGCTAAAACAATGTTGTTTGGGGAATACACTAGTATTAAATTATTTAGATATTAGACATATTGTTGAAAGAAAAAAGCCACCCAAAACCATGAAATAGAATGGAAGGAAGGATGTGCTGCCCTGGGAGGAAAGGCTGATGGGCACAAGGGGAACACAAGATATGCAGGGCTTCCAGTGAAACTGACCAAGTTCCTTGCAATATTTTCAGAAATAGAATAAAGAATTTAGGAATGGCTTATTCTCGTCTTCCCCAATTCTCCACAGAAGTGTGGTTATCCAGAGAGGTATACCAGCCTAAAGGGGGTGGCTGGTATGCCAGAGTGATGAGTGTGTTCCAGCCTGGCTCTATGTCCTGACCGTGGGCATCTGGCAACTCTTTGGGGTAGGGCTTATGGGAAGTACTAACAGGTAGATGCATCTCACAGGCACGGGGAGTAGATATTGGAGGGACTACGGCAACTAGACCAGCCATGCAAGAGGGTAAAAAAGCCTTGCTTATTCTGCTGTGTCCATTATGATGGAGAAGAAGTGGAAGCCATCCTTGGTTACAGGCCTCGAGGTAAGCACTAGGTAAGTAGCTCAGGGACTGTTTTGCTGCGGCTGAAATTAAAGATATAGAGACTAGGTGACTCAGGATCTTCTGTCTCCCCATACTTTAGAGTTCACAAGGTTCATAAAATCTGTTATAAGAAGAAAGGTGGGCACCATCATGAAACATAGCAATTAATATTGGCCATACAAAAAAGTAGTTATTTGAGATAGTAATAACTAACCAATTTATAGACTGGTAACATGGCAATTACTAAAGATAATGAAGCTTTTATGAAGAAAATAAGGAGAATGAGGGGACAGCTGGAGAATTCTAGATTTCAGTAGGTGGGCAAGAGGCACCCTGGTTTCTATAGGGCACATGCTTCATCTGGGCATAGCTATGGCTCTGTGACACCTGAATGCCACCAGATGGGATGTGATACTGCCATCAACTGCATGAGCAGACAGACCACTGCCAGGGGAGACTGTCCAGCCCCAGATGCTAAGATGCAAGGAAAAGGGGAATTAATTTACTGTAAAGATGTTTTCTAAGTTCACTGAAGAAAATCAACAGATAATGCAATAGAAGGTGCTGAATTTAGGTAAATGATTTTTTCTCTTCCCCCTCCTCGTTTTTTTTTAAGAGAATGTATGACATATGACATGCTCTCCTAAACAATATATATTTCAAATGGATCAAATGTTTTGTGTGAAATATATAAAAATAAGGCACCACATGAGGATGATTTATATGTTTATTATCACAATTGTTTTTTAAAAAAATATTTTTTGTAGATGGACACAATACCTTTATTTTATTTATTTTTATGTGGTGCTGAGGATTGAACCCAGTGCTTTACACATGCTAGGCAAGTGCTCTACCAGTGAGCCACAACTGCAGCCCCACACAGCAGTCCTCCCTGTGGTAGAAATGGCCCACATGGAGCATCCCGGGTGCTGCCTCAGCAGGGAAGGCGGATGGCCAGCCGGCTCGGCCTCTAGCAGATGTCAGGCACTGCCATTTCAAGTTGGTTCATTCTATAGGGGTGATGATTTTTCTTATTGGTTTTTAATAATGTGTTCTATTTTAAGGAAATTAACTTATCTACCATGTAACATGCAAATATTTCCTGTTTTTGTTTCTTTTTCAACTTTGTTCATAGTGTCCTTGGCCATAAAAAAATTTTAAGTTTCTTCATGGAAAAGCTGTGAGTTTATAGTTGTTAGAACTAGAATCCCCCCGGGACCATTTTCTCACATGAACATAGAGGGGATGTTCTGGCTAAAATGTGAATTCACATTTTAGGAATATAAATTGGGACTGCTGTTCCAAAGACTCTAACACCTTAAAACCTGGGAACCTACTTCCATTTCTAAGAATTTTCTTCAGGAGGTGATCAGACATATCTGTAAAATATAATGATGCATACATGCCTGTACAAGGGTGTTTATATACAAAGGTGCTAGCGTAGCACTATAGAACCTTATGAAGGTTGATCAATAGAGAAGAGAAAACTAGTTATAAACCAAGTTATTCTTAAAATATACTTAATCCTTCTTGAAAAAACGATATATCTCTATATACTGAAAAGTAAAATCCTCCATATGTACACGTAATATGCATGGGGCGAGACTTTAATAGATGCTGTCTCAAGCCCTGAGGTGATATCTCACTTTATGTATAACCTCTGCAATGCTTGATTTTTCTTTGATTAGCATTTTTGTGATAAACAAAATATTCTCCATTGTAGGGAAAACAACACCCCCTACCCCTGGCCCCCAAAGGTCAGAGCATATAGAAAAGGAAGAGCCTTCCTTCCTAAAGACTTGCTTGTTTTTTAGTTTAAAACAAAACATTCTGGAGGGGTTCCAGGACTTGTTCTGGCACCATCTGCAGGCAGGGCTTGTGCCCTTTTCATTATGAGACCAGCCTCTGCAGCCACTGCTGTGAACAGGTCCTGTGAGTAAGCTCACCTCTGGTGGCACTCAAGCTAGCCGCCCCAACAAATATGCCTCAGCTCGGTTTCTTCCAAATGACATACGTTTGTCAATTAGAGAAAGGAAGGATGTGTGAAATCAGTAAAGGGAAACGAAAGAAATAGCTAATATAAGTATTTACTTTAATTGGGGAAAAAGGATATGAAAGTGGTGGTCCTGACAGATGCATTGCAAACCAAGTGAACACACTTCAGGTACTGCCAGCTCAGGATCACCAATGTTTTCAACAGTGCACATGCAAGACATCAGGCTCCACAACTGCCTGAGGGTCCACTGGAGAGCTAGAGTTGAAATTAAAGATCGTAGTCATGACTCTGTTTCTAAGGAGACGGAAGGGGATCAAGGCTTGTTGCTATCTGTTGCAAAGCTGACTTCTCAGTCTAGCTACTCATATGTGTTAAACAAACATGGGGCAGAGCAAGCAGCACAGAATGAGACATGAAGATATAAATGTAAAAGGCAAATCTGTCATAAAATGAATGTGACACAAGGCTGACTGAACACAGAATGTTCATACTGGGAGAAGAGATGAAACAATGAAGGTCCACAGAGCTTAAAATTAGACTTTATTGGAGAAGACAAGAATTCTACAAAGGAAATGTGAAGTTATTTCAGTCACAAAATAAAATGCATCAGTTATTGGAACAATACATAATTGTTTCATACCAACAGAAAAACAGTTTTATGAAATACACAACTCATGCAGTGGAAATGCAGTATCCAGTTCTGTTTTCAAGACTGCTCTCCTTGACTTGACTCACTGTGATAGTTTAAGTACAAAAAGATATGCATTCTGATGGTCTTGATGAGGCATGTCAAGATTAGGGTGTGGGAACAAACATACACGTTCCGATGTATGTTCACACACAAGTACATGCCTAACCCTTGCTAGCGAAAGAGGATGCAGAGACAGGAGTCACCATGGCTCAGAGCTACACTGGGTTTGAGCACCTCAAGGCTTGACATAGTAATAATGAGTAAGGAGAGCAAAGATGGTGTGACACTGGATAAAGCTGGAGGGGCAAGACACAGGTTTTCAAACTCAATGGAGATCTTGAGGAGGGAGCTCAAGTCTAGTTAGAGTCCAGGAGGCCAACCTGCCATAACTAAATACAGAAGAAGCATTCTCCATGTAAAATGTGAATTGCTTAATGACGGGAGCTCATGAGAGTTTACAAAAGACTTTCAAAAGCTTCTCCTCTAGTTTTTAAAGATCTTCTTTCTTCTGTATCATGCTTTGTGTCAGACACCCACGCAAGTGGGACCATGCACAGACTTGGAAACACAGAGATATGATGTTCTCCGGAGGGGGCTTCATTCAAAAGCAAACACCACCACCTCCCACAGGGACTTTCACCTCAAGGTCAGAACTACTTGCTCACCACCCACATCGGGAGACACCCCTAACAACTGCCACCATGTCTCCTCTGTGTAATAGTTAGATACCCTGGTGCCATTCAAGCTCTTTCCCTTATTTATTTATTTATTGGTACTGGGGATTGAACCCAGGGTGCTTAAACACCGAGCCACATCCCCAGTCTTTTTTATATTTTATTTAGAGACCGGGTCTTGCTGAGTTGCTCAGGGCCTGGCTAAGTTGCTGAGGCTGGCTATGAACTCACGATCCTTCTGACTTAGCCTTCCCAGACGTGGGGATTATAGATGTGCACCATCAGGCCCAGCTTTCCCTCATCTTATGCTGGCAAAATGTCACTAGGACTAACAGCTCCCACCTTGGAAACCCTTCAAAACAGTTCTGTATTTTCTCTATCACTTGGTGGGCTTCTCATTTACTTCCCCCGGAATGAGAAGGTCTGGACTACAAATATGGTCCTGCTACCCACTGGACTCACAACGGGGCATGGATTCACACAGCAACAGGACAAATCTATGCCTCCTCCATGTGGAATACACATAGCTTGTCACTCTTCTACAAAGTTTTCTTGATACCTCTGCTCGTGAGTCCTCTGTGTGGTCCTGCTTCCACCTACTGGCTGACTTGTGCTTTGAGATCAGCATCCCAGGCTCTGCTCTGCCTTTTTCAGACGGGGCTCCCAGGCTCCCTCCTCCTGTTCCCTCAGGACCACCTCTTCTTTGACAGCTCACCAGCCACTACCATGATGGCTTGCATATGAACCACCCCAACCAGTATGACCACCTGGAAGGCAAGGTTCCTCTTTGCCATCTTCATATCATCAGGGTCTAACATAAACATCTAAAAGGCACTTAATAAAGAGAACTAGTTATGGAACACTGATGATTATGTGTATTTCCAAAAAGGGAAAGACGTAGCTCAGAAAACTTAATGTCTTCAGGAATTAATCTAAAAGGAATGAGTTACATGATTCAAAGGCAACTATCAGAAAACAGAGGTCAAGGAAAAACAACTGCAAATGAATGAAAACAATGAAAGGCTAAAGGCTGAGCTTCCCAGTAGCTGAAGAATAAAGGGCATCAACAAGAAACACACTCATATCCAATAAGTAGCAGTATACCAATTCACAAAATCCAAACATTTTTATGAATTTTTATGTAAATGTTAGTGATTGCACAATGCTCAGTAATAATTTTTTTGTAGGGGGGCATACTGGGGATTGAACTCAGGAGCACTCAACCACTGAGCCATATCCCCAGGCCTATTTTGTATTTTATTTAGAGACAGGGTCTCACTGAGTTGCTTAGTGCCTTGCCATTGCTGAGGCTGGCTTTGAACTTGTGATCCTCTTGCCTCAGCCTCCCAAGATGCTGGGATTATAGGCGTGCACCACCACTCCAAGCTAAGTAATAAAACTTTAACAGATCATTTTATAATAAGCAAAGAAAAAGAAACAATAAACATTCTATGTCTTTAACTGATCTGCAATAAAAGATGAATATAAAAATGAAACTCCAAGTCAGTTTTTTTTTTTTTTATGGACAGGTACAGTAACATAAACCAGGTATATGGCTTTCGTATGGTCTGACTTGATACAAAGAACACATTTCCAAAACCTAATGAACTTAATAATTCATGTTTTCTTTGAACTGAACTCTCAAATACTGGAGTTGGACTTTGGATGAAAACTTGACAGCTCACCAATATGCACTTTTGTTGGTGGTGTACCATTTAGGAATGCTAAGGATAAGAGATATTTTCTTCTTAAGTGATTAGACTTGTATCTTACTCAGCTGCTCAGGAACATGCTTCTGGACAGTAGTAAGGATGGGACACTTTCTAATCGGCAGCTCCTACCTGTCATGTGTATCTACTAGACATCATCTAGAGTCTCCAAATCCTGTAATGTGATTCACCCAGAGATGAATGTGATTCAGTATATTCTGAGGACAAACATTACTTATGATTCTAGCCACCCCAGAGGAATTTTAATATAACTGCAATAGATTATATAACTTCATGTAGGGCAGCATCCTATGAATGTTCCAAGACAGCGAGCAAAGCAGTGTTCCTGCCAAATAAATGAGTTAACATGCTAAAGAAGGTTGGTGTGCATTTCCCACAGAAAATATGCCAAAAGGAAGGCTTTCTTTTGGTATAATCTGTGGAGAGAATTGTTCTGTCACTAGTAGCCAAGGGTTCACAGGCTCTGGAGAACATGAAACGTGAAGAGAAATGATGCCCTGTGGAAGAGGAAAGAGCAGGAGCCTCCATTTACCTACGGTTCTGCTGCAATTTAAACCACAGCCCAGGTGGGGAGAGTTCTCCAAACAAACCCCATTTGCATAAAATTATGCATTTTAAGACTGGAACTCAGGTTTAACAACACCACTTCCCTTTCCTACACTTCTGCCCACCTGCTCCTAACTAATGATAAACTTGAAAGAAATCAGAGTCTGTGAAAGACAGGAGGCAGAGTGGAATGAAGTGCTGAAATCTGGGTCTTGTTCTGGCTTCTGAGCACCGTCCTGTCTTCATCACAGATACACACAAGCCCTGGAACAAGTTTGATAGAGTTAATAAGCACTGGATTCTGACTTTTCACAAGGCCCTGGGCCAGGAACCAAGGAAAATGAGACAAAGGACATAGTAGAGTCCCATGAAGCTCAGGACTGACAGATGCGAATATGGGCCTAGAGCAAATGTTATAATGAGAGGCCCAGACTAGGGGTTCAAAGAAGGCTTCCTGGAAGCAACAGAGGAGTAGCCCCTGAGTGCCATGAGGAATTCAGATGTGACTGTAAAGGCCAGATGGGTGGTAGGGGTGCTAAGGGCAATCAGTGTGAGCTGCCCATGGACTGGTACTTACAGAACAGGTCTGAGCAAAGCCCTGAGCACAGTAAAATGTGGAGGAAACCGGCAGGGGCCAGAAATGGTAGCAGCAAAGGCAAACATGAGCCAGGTCTTATCTTTCACAGTCTTTAAGAAGTTACCATCCAGGAGATTAGTTGATTCTGGAAATTCAAAATAAAATCAACGACTGGAAGTACTTCTTTGAAAAGTAGGAACACTCTGACATTTTCTTTTCCAGCTTTAGTCCTCATGTTCTCTTTGCTTGAAATTGCAACTGAAGAAATTCAGAACCTCCTCTTACTCTCCTCTTTGATGTCTCTATGTCTTATTCCTGTATGATCCTTGGAGGTGGTCAGAAAGAGGTGTATATCCTGGGCCCTGACTTTTTCCTGCTGCAGGCTCCTAGCGAGCCCCCTCAAGGCTCCAGGAAGGCAGCAGGACTACCTTGGCATCACCCCCACCAGCCTGATGTAGCACAGTGCAGAACTCTGAATATTCTTTCATTATGGAGGACATAGGTAAAGTAAGTAAGCACTGCTGATTCATACCTTTCCTCCAACCTTATCTAGTCCAGTGTTCTTAAATGGTCCACTTCATGGGGGTTACAGTAAAAAAAAAAAAATATGAAAATAAATAGACAGTAAAAAAAAGGGAAATAAACATATTTGGAGATAAGCTATAAGCATTCAAAATATCAACTTCCCAGCCCAACTTTGATTAATAAGTGGTTTAAAACTGTTCTGAAAAACTGGGTTAATGGTTTCAGTTCATGCTAAGTTATTAAATTAACTAATAGGACCTCTTGTAGGAGCTATTCCATAGAGCAGACGGCAACCATCCATGCTCCAAAAGGTCTTCTGAGGACAGTGCCAGATGGTGAGGGCAAACACAAAGTTGGGATCAGGTCAGGGAGGTTCAGAGGCCCCATCTGAGGAAACAACTGACAGGTGTGGGCCTGCTGCCAAGCCCTCATGCCCTTGCCCACCCACTCCACGGCAGTGATCATTATTCACCATTTCCTCCTAAAAACAGAAAGCCTGTATTTACAGCTCCCAGGGGCCAGAAAGCAAAGGAGAAAATGAAGTAAGAGAATTATTTTGCCCAACAACTTCTAAAAAATGTTACTTGTAACAATGTATTCAAAGTTTCAATAATGTTACCATTAAATGTGCCTGGGTGCCACAGCTATTTAAATATAATGAATCCTAATTGCTCAATTCTTCTGTGTTTTTTTTTTAAATTTTGTAGTTGTAGACAGAATGCCTTTATTTTATTAGTTTATTTTTATGTAGTGCTGAGGATCAAGCCCAGTGCCTCACACATGCTAGGCAAGCACTCTACCACTGAGCTGCAGACCCAGCTCTTCTCCTCTGTTCTTTGTAGAGCGATTAGGTTTGTTCTCCCCAGCCCATAACTGTTCCCAGAAACCTGTCTGGAGGAGGTGGCAACAGGCTACATAGGCCATGGGAAGAAAGTAATTACTTGAGGGACCAGGACCCGTGATCACGATGAAACAGTTTAGGTAAGAGAAATATCTGTCTACGTAGCACTAACACCTTTCCATTTTCCAGACGTTTGGACAGCTTAGTACCACCAAACAGCTTGGGAGGTGCTGTTAGCTTACAGCAAAGAGAGGCTTTCTCAACCAGAATCCCTGGGGCCTCTCGAAAACAGGCTGCCTGCAGGGACATCAGCAGCACAGCTACCTTACATTGTTACAGAGCACAAGTGAGGGCCAACTATATACAACAGCATATGAGTAAATCAACTGCATACAACAAGGGCAAGGCTGAGAGTCAATTGCATTTAAAGTGTATGAAAACCAAGTATACATGAAAGCAGGTGAATGAATGATTGAATGAGAGTTAAATGTATGTGGTAGCAAATAAGTGAGAGCTAAATATACACCACAGCACAAAAAAAGAGAGCCAACTGTTTACAAGGGCACAAGGATGAGAGCCAACTGTGTACAATAGCACATGAGAGCTAACAATATTCAACAGCACATGAGCCAACTGCATATATTGCCAGGTAAATGAACTAACTGAATACAAAGACATGAGTGAAATAATTGCCAACAAAAATGTGTGAATAAGAACCAACTGTATATAATAGCATGTGAATGAACCAAACATATTTTCTTGTTCAACACATTAAGTACATAATGAATTTACTCACCAAGAGTAATTTATATCCATAAGAACACAGTTAAACTTTCTAGTTAAAGAATTTATCTAATAATTGTATTTCAAAGATTTTCAACAAAGCTTGAAATAAATGAATACACAATGCCTTAGTTATCCCACTTTTGATTTTATGGTCTCTGACCCTTTAATTAGGAAGGCAGAAAGATCCATATTAGAAAACTAGATTTATTTCCTTCCTTCCCACCTTCCTTCCTTTCTTTTGGGTACCAGGGATTGAACTCACGGGCATTCAGCCACTGAGCTACATCCTCAGCCCTATTTTATATTTTATTTAGAGATAGGGTCTCACTGAGTTTGAACACATGAGCCTCCTGTCTCAGCCTCCCAAGCTGCTGGGATTCCAGATGTGCACTACCACAGCTTACATTTTCTTAATATTCAAATTAATTAAGGTTTATAGTGTAGACTTTCTTAGTTTATACTTGCTAAAGTCATCTAGGGAAATTAGATGTATATTTTTCCAAAGACATACAAAATAATTTCTTTCCTTGATAATAAAATTTTCAAAAGCTTGGAAAATTAAGAAAAAAGTTCTATTAATAAAGATAAGTACTATTCATATTTTGACGTATTTATTCCAGACTTCTAAGTTCCCCCACTAAGTATTTTTTCCTATTATTACAAGTTCTTTTATAATCATTTTTTTAATATACCAGGGATTGGTATATTACCAGGTATATACTAGGGATGCTTAACCACTGAGCCCATCCCCAGCCCTTTTTAATGATATTTTATTTTGAGACAAGGTCTCGCTAAGTTGCTGAGGCTGGCTCTGAAATTGTGATCCTCCTGCCTCAGTCTCCTGAGCCACTGGGATTAAAGGTGTGTGCCACCCTGCCTGGCCTATAATCATTTTAATAGTTGTAAAATATGTATCTGTACATTATGTGGTTGTTACACACTGATATGGTTACCCATATCCCTCTAATTATAAATTTAGATAATTAATTTGTGATTCTAGAAAATAAAGATTTGTCTGCAAAAATTTTCCCCTTTCTTCCCACACAACATTTTACCTTCTGCATCTGTACCACTGGAGGCACTCTCGGAATCTGTGCGGCTGCTGGGCTCTGGCAAACAGGGAACATACCCCTCAGGAGGCAAACTAACAGTATAGAGCCGTCGTTCAGGTTGGATCTTAATGTCACCATCTGTAAAGAAAAAAGGGAAATGATGTGCACTGGTAAATATTACATAATGTAACCACACATTTATTTGTCCTGACTACATGAGAATTGTTTCTCCAAAAAAATTCAATGAAGATAAAATAACAAATAGCTCAATAAAATCTAACCACTGACATAAATACCACTTTTAATAAACCAAGAATTTCACCAGAAAAGTGAGTCAGTTATATATCTAGCCAGGAGAAAGGAACTTCTATGATTATTTAAATGCACATTAAGTTACTTATAAACTTCTGAGTTTTCATAAGATAAAAAATAAAACTATCTCATGAATATGAAACAGAAAATATAATAGTCCACAAAACATACCATTTATTATCATGTCATGAAACTTTCAACATTTTGGTGCAGGTTTTCCAAACCTTTTCTCCATATGTATTGATAATGCATATATACTGGGTGTACATACCCACAAACAGTCATAGACAAGCATGCACAGACATGTATGTGCACTCACACAGAATATATGCAGACACAGACACACACGGATGCATACAGATATATACACACATCCAGACACATCAATGCCCCCTAAAGATATACACACTTGCATAAATATATAAACATAGAAACATATGCAGACACATAGGCACATAATATATACCTTCATGCGATCATGCCACATGTATTATACATTTTTATAGATTATAGTTTAACTGTTCTCTTAAACTCTGCACATGGAGGCAGACTAGGCCTGTCATGCATGGTTGCTATGACCACCCCTACTGCATACTCTTCTGCACACCTGGCCACTTAGTTCCTTCATATAAATTCCTACAGATGGAATTATTGATTTGAAGGGTATTAGCCTTTTGCTGACTTTCTATATGTACCATCTAGAAAGAAAACTAACTATAAGAGGGCTGCTTTCTTTCATACTCTTTAATATTGGGTAGTATAAATCTTCTTAATGCTCACATTTTCATGTAAAAATATGGCAAAGTGACTCTCTTATGTTTGGCAAACATGCATGAATATCCCAATTAGTGTTTCACAGATGAACATTTTATTTTAAAACAAACAATAACAAAGATGAAGCAAAATCACTGAGATATATAATAGAATATATGGTTTCAAGATATTTAATATAAAATATTAAAAGTAAAAACTTTCAAACATTTTCAAATACCTCTGCTATCAATGTATTTCATTCTCTTAAAGCTAAGATGCCAGAAATATAGTTAATTTGATTCACCACAGTTGATTAATTACTATGTCATTCTCTGCTAGAATCAAGGGCAGATGGAGACATGCTTCCGAGTATACTATCTCTATCGGGTACCATCAACATTTGATCATTTTTTACAGAATATTTTTGGAAGCTTTTAATCAGCTAAATCTTTCTTAATAAGAAAGTTAAATAGAACTTAGAAATGTCATTGTTCACTTAATTATTAGGATGAATATGGGAGGTATCATGGAAGTGAAGCATGAGATGATTCATGCAATGGAAAATTACAATGAATCTAAGAAAAAGTTTTCGAAATGCATCATGGTAGGCAGACAGAGTCTTCTGGGAAGCCACATGCTGACTTTACAAGCTAGGCTTTTGAGCTGCAAATGACAACACTGTCATCATCAGAGGTGTCTAGGAGAGGTAGGCAACTGTTACCCAAGGTCTTGGTCTGCTTTTCTGTTAGTAAATGTGATCAGGTAATCTATAGTAACAACTATTTCTACGTCTATATTCTTTCCAGGGAAAAATGATTTGTTGTGATGACATTCACCCTTCCAAATGTTAGCCATTACACTCCACAGTTATAAACAAGGAAGAGATGGGTCACACTTTGTGTAACAGCCAACAGCCATTTGAGTCTCCAACCCACCATCTTCACCAGACATGTGGAACATTCAACATCTGAGCTCAGCTTTTGGGGATTGCTAGTCTTCCAGGGGAGTGATAGAGACATGGAGAGGGCAAGAGGGATACACTTTCTGCTTGAGGAAAGTCAACAGTGGCATATCCCTAAGAAAATACACAAGAGGTTGGAAGTCCCTAAGTGTTAGAAGGGACACACTTTGAGCAGCTCTATTGGTTTTCTATGATACTGCCACTTGGCTTGATTTAATCCCACAACTCACTTGGAACCCCAACCCACTGATTCAACTTCTTCCACTATCCCCAACCCCCACCCCTCTTTCCAGCTGTGATTTGGTAGAAACCCTCCTCTGCTTGTGTCTACAGAGCAGAGTTCCTTTCTCTCTCTGTCCACCTGGCCAATACCAGTGCTGAATACCACAGAACCCTCACTTCCTCTCAGTTCTGAGAGCTTACACTGTCACCTTAAGTTCAGGACCAGGCATCTTTATGTCCTTGGTGCCACATGAAAACCATCTTCCTATCTTCTCTATAATGGCCCTTTCTCTTGTCTCACTGTGAAAATTAATAAAATGAGAGGGTTGGGGTTGCAGCTCAGTGGTACAGTGCTTGCCTAGCACATATGAGGCAATGGGTTTGATGCTCAGCACCACATAAAAAATAAATAAATAAAATAAAGGTATTGTGTCCGTCTACCAAATAAATAAATAGATAAATAAATAAATAAAATTAGGAGAGTTACACAGATGTCTGCCCACCACAGTAGCTGCCACAAGAACTTTTCATCAGACACAGTGACTTCCAACTTGCCCTAGGCAAGGTCATCTCATCTCCCCAGAGAGCACTCTAGTAACTCCTCACCAATTGGCCATTCTTCTCCAAATTCCATAAGGCCACAAATTCTTCTTAGCCACAGTGGTTTCCAAGTTTTATAAAACACACAAAAATAAGTACTTCTTTAGTAAGGTCAAGAGTCAGTCACATTACCAGGACTTTCACCAGTTTCTGACCTCTCTTCTTTTCCCTATCATCCCTGCCTCCTAATCTAGGTTCCCTTTGTTTTTGCTAAAACACACTGGATTGTTTTCTTGGTTAGGGTCTGTGGGTGGTAAAATCTCTGGTTTGCAGATATGACAATATCTTTCCCTTGGTCTCTATGTAAGACTTTATTCCTGACATTTACTTGATAGACAGAACAATAGTACAGCTCAAGACTACACACATGCCTGATAAGTCTCCTTGCCATCTCCGCTCCGGGCTGATTCCCTCCCAGGAGGAATCAAATACTACTATGTATTGTGGATTCTTGTAGCTATCAGAATTAATTCAAACAAATAAATCAACATATAACATTCCTTTTTTCCCCCCAGAGATTAAACTCTCTCACTGCCTCATACACCTTCCTACTCATTTCTGTAAGTCATGAAGGGGCTCAGATCCCTTTTGTTGACTGCATATGCTTCCAGAGGACAAACGTGCCAAAAAGCATTTCACCATCCTCTCACCATTGGAAATTTAGACTTTCCAAATCCCTCTTTATTCTGAACACCACCATAATGAATAACCTTGAGCATGGCAATTCTGCATATGTGTTACTCTGCAGGAAAACTGGCTGGAAGTAAAACTGCTAGATCCCAGGTGTGTGCATTTGGAGCTAACGATGTCCATGGTGTATGTTCAGGCTTCAGACAGTCAGGTCTGCTCACCTGCCTGCTCCTGACCCAGGGCATGAACGAATGTTTGATCTATGACAACAGGGACAGATAGAAATGGGATTCCAACACACTCTTGATTTGTTTCTATTATAATCAGAGGTAGAGCATCTTTTTTCAGGGCTGAGAGATTTGTATATCTGTCTGTGAATTGCCTCTGATGCTGCTTTGCCCAGAGTTCTTCTGAACTTGTAGTCATTTTCTTATTAACACGTGAGCTTTTCATACATTAAGGAAATGAACTCTTTGTCAGTACTAATATTCAAATATTTTCCTAGTTCACTGTTTTCTGCCTTCACGGCCTTTTGGCAATGCAAAATTTTGCATTTAAAATAGTATAATTAGAGCTGGAGATATAGCTCAGTTGGTAGAGTGCTTTCCTTGTATGCACAGAGCCCTGAGCAAGCCCCAGCACCGCCCCCCCCCCCAGAGTATAATTAACAATCTTTCCTTCTATGCCTTTAGGTTGTACATGAAAACTCTACAGGGAAAAAAATCCTCTAATAGTTTCTTCCAGCACCTTTATGGTTTCCTATTCAAACTGAAGATTCTGGATCCTTGTGGAGTGTTGCTGAAGGAGTTTCAGATGGTGAGGTTCAATTCATTCTTTCTCACATAGCTATGCAGGGGCCCCCAACAAAATCGTAAAGTAATCCACAACCCACTAATTCCCAAGTCCCATTGTGCTCTGTAGACTAGAGAGTCCAGCAGCATAGAAATGTCCAGCCTGATAGAAATGCTCTATACCTGAGTGTCCAATTACTCCAGGACCAGGAAGTTTTTGAAACACTGTCAGTTTAACAGGAAACATAAGTTTTAATCTTCAATTTTCAAATTAAATAGCTAAATGTGGGCACAGGCTGTTGTCAATAATCAACCATCCTGAGCAAAGGGAAGACCTAGTAGTCTGTCACCTAACTGTCGGTCAGAGTCTCACTGTCTCCTGACCCAGACGATAAAGTCACCTCACTGTGGGTAAGGGTTTCACTATCCCTTGGCTTGAGTGGTCAGTCTTGCTCATCCTCTTGCTCCATCTGCCCACACTGCACTTCCTTCATTTGATACAGTACACCACACTCTGACAATAAGCCTGTGCAAGCTAGTGCCTCTGTCAAGAACAGCCTGAGGACTAGGTTTCCATGGGCTCTGCACCTTGATGTTCTTCATTGTGTGTTTCATTCAAAATGTGCCTCTGTGACCGCCTCCTGCACTATGCCATCTCTTTATAAGTTCCTATTAGATACTCTGGAAACATTTGCAGCCAACCATGTGCTGTGCATGGCTTTACTGTACTTTTTCATATTTTGCAGTTATTCACAGATTTTATCATGTAGTCCCAGTAGAATGTGAGTTTAATCTTGGCAGGATACATCCATTGCTATTCTACAATCAGCAATCATCATCCAATATCTTACTAAATGAATCATTGTCCGATTGGTTATTCTCAGTGTTGCTTCTGTAATACTGTGATGGATCTGAGGTGCCCTGATCCCTAGGAATCCATTGCTCTAATCAACTCATCAGAATTTATAAATCCATAACCTGCAGCAGCATTTTGGCAAGGCAAAAACCTTCCCTGGGTACAAGATGAGTCCCAGCTATAATGTCACAGCTGGGTTAGGGCAGGGTTTAATCCCAACTAGCCTGGTAGTGTGAGACTCAGCTTCTCCATTTCTGGAATAATCATCTCTCCCATAAATGACAGCTGTAAGATTGGATGATGTGTTCTATGCCTGGCATGTGGCCCAGCATCAAGGACAGCAACCAGAGGGTGTTGGTAAGGAAGGAGCAGCAGCAGCACTGGTGAGAGGGACACCGGGGCTCTGACTGCTAGTGGGGCTACAGCCAGTTCAGAGGGTACCACACATGAGTGCTACGGTTCCCTAGGCTTTCCCCAGGCCTAAGACAAGCTCAGGTGTAGTCTAGTGAACACACTCAGGAAGGCACAGCTCTCTAAGAGGGTACTAGGGATGTCATGAAGACTCTGATAGGCAAGACCTCCATCCCACAGAAGTGACTTCCTGAAGGGACAGAGAAGAGACAAACGGGCACATATTGTGTCACAGAAAGCTAGGTGACCTGAACTGATCTAACAGTGGGAGAGGGACACCAACCCTAGGGGACAGACTCATTGTGCAAAGGCGTCAGAGTTTCCTGAAGTGATTCTGGTCAGAATCCCTAAAGGCTGAGTCGTAGGCTCTTGGGCATGTGTGTCTGTAGGAAAACGAAGCTCTTACAGTCCACATACCCTGCAGTTACTTTTCCACTCAAATTCTCCTTAACACTGAGGCTCATTGAACTGATTCATGGCTTTAAGGAGCTTGTAACATTCTATTAAATGAACATACCACACTTTGTTTCTCTACTTTTTAGTGATGGTCACAGGGATTAGCAGGGATTTTTCAAACCCATTTTAACAAAAGCAGTTGGGTGTTTTCCAGTTTTAGTGTCTTAAAAGACCACAATAACAATAATAAACATTAAAAATGTTACAGTAAGCATGTAATCAACCAAGGAAGAGAATAAAAGTATCCCATAGTTCCATCAATAAGTTAGCAACTATTAAAAATCTACATAATTTTTCCTATATTCAATATTTTAAACTAAAGTTCACGTGACTGTAATACATTTTTCCCACATTAAGGACACTGGCAATATCTACACACATCTTTAACATCTGACTTTAATGGGTGAAAAGCATTTCATCTTATGAATACAGCACATTTCATTCAACCATCTTCAACTATTAGGTATGTAGATTTCCAATTTTCAGCTCAAATAAAAGTAACATAGCACAAGGTGGAGGTTCAAGCAGGAATAGCACAAGTTTGAAGTCAGCATTGCCAACTTAGGCCCCCTCTCAAAAATGAAAAGGGCTAGGGATACAGCTCAGTGGTAGAGTACCCCTGGGTTTGGTCCCCAGTAACAACAACAAGAGACAATTCTGTCTCCTGGAGAATTAAGAAAATTGGCACATGCTTCGAATCCAAGGACTGTGATTGCCCAAAGCCTCCATTAATCTGCACACCCAGAGGCAACACTTTCTGGCATCTGCCCTATTCTGGTTCCTTGTGGTTCCAGCTGTGTCTCCTATGTTCCTTGCTAAGCCAGATGGAAACCATCATCATCCACACCTGAGAGTTGAGTGATTTTAATGGAAACTTGAGAGTTGGGAAGGGAATCATATAGCAGCCTGCCCCATCTTTGCCATTTGGTCTCCTGACCCCTCTTCCTGCATCTCCTCTCATCCCTATGGAAGTTGGGGTCTGCCAAGATACGTGCCCCCAGCCATTCAAACAGTCAGACCTCTGAGAGGTAGGTAAAATATGGCAGTCAGTAACACAGGGTTTTCTGTGAGAAGGGGTCAGATTTGGGATATGCTGATGGCAGCAGATGCTGAG
>NW_026000224.1:4801673-4826785 GCF_001458135.2 Marmota marmota marmota | reverse complement strand
GGGAGGGGGGAGGGGACTGCTGACTGCTGGTTTGGGCTTGAGCAAGTGGAAAAGGACACCACTTCCCTGAGATGGGGAAGTGGGAAAGCAGGCTTTGTATCCTGCTTTACAAAGTTTTCCAGCACAAAAATCCCTGAGTTTGCAGACAGCTTGGAGAGTTTAGTTTAGGAGCCATAAGATACACATACATAGGAGGCATAAAACACTTTAAATTCCCTAGTAAGATGGCATGGTTGAGGGAAGAATTTGAGGAGTGAGTTGTGGGGTACTCCAACATTTGGAGGTTGTGGATACAAGTTATCTTAACATGTGGAGGGGAATTATTGAGTCAAAGATATAGACTTTAATATTTTAATAATGCTATAAAACTACCCTCCAGCAAGGCTGTACTAAGTGATATTTCTACCATTAATTTCTAAGATATTCATTTTTTCTGAGTTCTCAATGACAAGGTGTATATATGTACTTATGAAAAACTCTGTCAATTTGTGAGGCAAAAGTAGCATGAGGGCTCATTAGCTACATGTTTTTAATTATGCAGAGGTTCTGTCAGAGTCATCCTATAGAGGGAGCCACAAGTTCCAAGCATAATACGTCTGTATTAGTTCTAAAGTTTAAATTAGACACTGCACATTTAATTGCACTCTACAATTATCTTAATATGAAATATTTTAAGTAAATTATTCTCTGAGGGAAAATGGCAAACAGTATTTCCTATCTGTGTGGGATAAGTGGAGATGCTACTGTAGGAAATTCAGTCCCATGAATGGCACCAGAGAAGTAGGCCCAAACCACATGTCCTAGCAACACTTTTTCTTTCTTGGTTTCCTTATATTTCAGGTACTTAGATCTACAGAAATATGTGGCCACAGAACACCACAGATTATTCTGCAGAGGTAAAATTGAGGTACAAATCCCCCAAAGCCTGTGCCAAGAATGCATGATGGGATGTCTCCAGAAGAACAAGAGCCTCTCACAGCAGTCAGGCACTTTGCTTCAGAGTGCACTATGTCTCAGTGACCCTCTGCACCTTTTCATGGAATTCCTCAAGATAGGCTTTCAGTGGAGAAGAGAATTGCTTTCATTGTCCTTCTGATTTTCATTAGATTTAATTTAATGAATGCTGGTGTCCAACTTCTCAGCACATGCACACACATGCACATATGCAAATGCACACATCCATGCAAGTGTACATGTGCACATACACAACCCACAATCTCATGATTAATTTTCACTTACCCAGCTTCCACACTACAATTTCATTACAGCTATTTTATGTGCTCCAAAGTAATCTATGACAAAACAAAGCTTTTTACTAAAGCTTCACTGCCTTGTAATTGTTCATTGAAAGTACTTAGCCCTGGAATAATATCTGCCATATAATATGGATTTCTGAGCCACTATTGCTGAAACAGTGAACAATTAATGTGGAATGACTAATGTGGCAAATAGTGCCATATCCAGAATTTTATCATCTCACAAAACATTCCCACTTTAGTTTTAGTTTCAAACTGTATCTACCAGCTTTGTCACATAGTGCCAGCACACACAACTGCAGAACCAAACCACTTCAAAGACACTTCCCTCTTCATACTATTATTTCCTAGAAAGCACATATATCCAAACACTCAAAGTTCAAGATGCCTATTCTTTTTTTTTAAAAAGAGAGAGAGAGAGAGAGAAGAGAGAGAGAATTTTAATATTTATTTTTTAGTTTTCGGCAGACACAACATCTTTGTATGTGGTGCTGAGGATCGAACCCGGGCCACACGCATGCCAGGCGAGTGCGCTACCGCTTGAGCCACATCCCCAGCCCAAGATGCCTATTCTTTTTTTTTTTTTTAATTTTTTAAATTTTTAAATTTTTATTGATTCTTTTTTGTTATACATGACAGTAGAATTCATTTTGATATAATTATACAAGCACTTATTCTAATTAGGACCCCAGTTTTGTGGCTGTACATAATGGTGAGATTCACTATGGTGTAGTCATAAGATTGTATGTCTTTCTTTTTTCCTATCTCCCCTCTATCCTCTTTATTCCCCTTTGTCTAATCCACTGAACTTCTATTCCTCCCTGACCTCCCTTCCCTGATTTTTATTGTGTGTTAGCATCCAGGTATCAGAGAGAACATTCACCCTTTGGTTTTTTGGGACTGGCTTATTTCGCTTAGCATGATAGTCTCCAGATCCATCCATTTGCTGACAAATGTCATAAAGTCATTCTTCTTTATGGCTGAGTAATACTCCATTGTGTGTGTGTATCACAATTTCTTTTTAATATTCTTTTTTTAAAAAATTCTTTCTTTATTTTCAGTCATACATGACAGCAGAATGAATTCTGACATATAATACATACATGGAATGTACATACATCAATCATATTGTCAATTCTATTCTGCTTCCCTTCCTATCCCCCCTTACTCCTCCCCTCCTCTCCCATCCTTTCTCTCTATCCAATCTAATGTGACACACTTTTTTTCTTTTTCTCATTACAACATCATATATGTATTCTGTATAATAATGAGGTTCTCCTTCCATCTTCCGTGCAACTCCCCTTCTCCCTCTTTTCCCCTCCCACCTCTCTTCCCTATTTAGTGGTAGTCTTCTTCTCATGCTCTTCCTCCCTATCCCATTTTGAGTCACCCCCCTTATATCAGAGAAGACATTCGGCATTTGTTTTTTAGGGATTGGCTAACTTCACTTAGCATAATCTGCTCTAATGCCACCAAGATGCCTATTCTTAAAGACAAAATGCAAAACTTATTAGCTGCTTGATTTAAATCAGTTTTTTGTTTTTGTTTTTTTGGTCACTGTGACCCGAAGACCTGACAAGAACAATTAGAGGAGAAAAAGGTTTTTTTGGCTTATGGTTCCAGACATCTTAGTCCACAGATGGCTGACTACATAATTCTGGACCCCAGGTGAGGCAGAACATCATGGCAGACGGGTGTGAAGCAGGAAAGCAGCTCAGGACAGGACAGAGAGGAAGCAGAGAGAGAGCTCCATTCACCAGGGACAAAATATAAATCCCCAACACTTGCCCCAGTGACCCACCTCCTCCAGCCACACTCTACCTGTCCACAGTTACCACCCAGTTAATCCATATCAGTGGATTAATCTACTGATTAGGTCACACCTCTTACAATCTAATTATTTCATCTCTGAAAATTCTTGACATTGTCTCACTCATGAGCTTTTGGGAGACACCTCATATCTACTGAATGTTAATGAGAGAGTGAGGCAGATCATGGGACTGGCTGCCACCAAGCCTATTGCAGACTATCATTTGCTCAGTTAACCAGTTAATCAGTCAGGGTAAAATGTTCCTACATCAGAAGTTTCCATTTCTGGTGAGACAGCAGATAAGAAAATATGAAAACCTTTCCATCCTAACAGTGAGAAACACCCAGTGAAATACAGCAGACGTCCCTCCAATGCCCTGTCATGCTCCTGAGACCAGCGCAACTCCAGGCCACCGATCCTGAGAGTTCAGTGCAAGAGCCAACATTACTGAATGCAATATGAGGGACACAACTGATTCTCTCCAAAGTGATCTGTGACAATGCAAATGCAAACAAAGTTTTAAGAGTTTCCTTTTTTCTTTTTGGGTACTGGGGACTAAACCTGGGGACAGTTTACCACTGAGCTGCATTTCCAGCCCCCTCTCCCCCTTTTTAAATTTTAAGATAGGGTCTAAATTGCTAAGGCTATCTTTGAACTTATGATCCTCCTGCCTCAGCCTTCTAAGTCACTGGGATTACAGGTTTACACCACAATGCCCAGCTAATTTTTAAGTATTTCTGTATGCGACTAATCTGATTTTAAAATATATACATATGAACTCATGTCCTTCAATTTTGGGACATGTGCTTGAATTTCATAAAGATAATTTCATGTATTTCTTCCAGGAAGCTGTTATTTTAAAGGCACTAGAAAAGCTGGATATCACTATGGGGGAAAAAGAAAAAGTCACAAGCCTATATAATTGCAGACTTCAGAACTGATTTGAGATGAAACAAAAACATAAATGGGAAACCTGAGTGATAAATGTTCTTGGAAGGAAACAGAAGACTATCTCCACTGCCTGGAGGTGGACCTCAGATTTCTCAGAGGGGATGCAAAAAGCTCAGATGATAAATGAGAAAAAATTGGTAAGTGGAATTTATCAAACTAACTTTCTGCTCTTCCAAATATTGATTAAAAATGAATAAGCAACCACTGGAAAAAATATTCATAGTAATTATGTATGGCAAAGGACCTGTGCTCAAGATGTGTAAAGATCTACCAAAATTGATAGTTAAAAAGACAATCCAATTTTTAAATGGGCTAAAGATGAAAAGATATTAATAAAAGAAATATAAACAATTAATAGCACAAATAAAAAGTTAACAAAGCATTAATCAATAGGAAAATGAAAATTAAAACAGGAAGATTCCACTTCCCATATGTAAGAATGTTTTAATACATAAGATTCACAAGAGCTGGGAAGGTAGCTCAGCGTCAGAACGCGTGCCCAGCATGTGTTAGACCCTGGGTTTATCCTGGCAAGGATGATGGGTCTTTCATTCATTGTTGGTGGGAATGTCAAGTAATAAAATCACTTCAGAGAACTCTTAGGCAATTTCATAAAACTTTCAAGCATATGTCTACTTCATGACCACATAATTCTACTCCTAAACATTTATCCAAGGGTAAAAAATATGACCATCAAAAAAAGTATACAGATTGAGTTTCTCTTACCTGAGCTGTTTGTTAGCAGAAGTGTTTGGATTTAAGTTTTTTTTATTTTTGATTGTGAAATATTTGCATAGTCTTAATTAGACATCTTGGGGAGGAGACCCAAGTCTAAACACAAAATTCATTTGTTTCATATATTCCTGATATACATAGTCTGAGGATAATTTTATACAATTCTTTTAGTGAGCCTGCATTTTGACTGTGAATAGTCACATAATATCAGGTATATATCAAGTATACATATTTTTCTAGAATATTATAGTAGAAAAGATAGAAAATGAAGGAGAGGAAATTATCAAGGAAACAATCCAACAGCATCTGTTTCCAGTCTAAAAGGGCCATTGAGTATCTGAACAATGGATAAAAATAGACCTACACTTAAAACCTCAGTGTCAAATTCCATTATATTAAGGCCAAAAAGAAAAACCCAAAACAATCTTGGGGTTGGGGAATGATTCCATCCATGGATCCAGAATCAGAATGACAACTAACTTCTCATCAGTGATATTGGACATTCAAAGTAAAGTCTATGAAAATAAGAGAATGATTTCTAACACATAATTCTATACCTGTGAAACTTCTAATGAAGTGTAAGAATGAAGATTTGACATTCAAAACCTCTAAAATATTTATCTCCCCAAAACTCTTTCTTAGGAATCCTGTAGCTTGCAGTGTTTATAGATAGTTTTTTGTTGCTATGACAAACACATGAGGAAGATTTAGAGAAGGAAAGATTCATTTTGGTTCATTATTTCAGAGGTTTCAATCCATGGTCAGTTGACTTGAAGGCACAAACGTCATGGTGAAAGGATGGAAGGAGAAAGCTGCTCACCAAGTGGCAGCCATCAAGCAGGGAGGAAAAAGTGAAGAAGGGGCCAGGGACAATTGTACCCTCCTTTCAGGGCATGCTCTCAGTGACCTACTTCCTACAACTAGGCCCAGTCAACTCTTTAGTTTCTACTACCTCTCAATAACGCCATCAAATACAAATCCCTCAGTGGACCAGAGAGCTCTCATGATTCAGCCATTTCCCCAAATCCCCACCTCTGAATACCGCTACGTTGGTAACCAAGGCTTCAACACATGAGTCTTTGGGGGATGTTCAAAATTCAAACTCTGATACTTGTTTTTTTCATTCTCTTTATAGTGTATTTTACAGATCAGAGCTTTTTAATTTTAATGAAATCCAAACTTATCAATTCTTTTTCATCAATCATGCTCATAATAAAAATGTCATCACCATACCAAGATTCCCAAGATTTTCTTCTATATTATCCTCTTATTGGCTTGCATTTCACCCTTAGGTATATAACTTATTTTGTGCCAATACCGGCGTGTAAGGTCTGTGTCTATCTATATTTTACATGTGGATGTCCAGCTGTTACAGCGCCAATTATTGAAAAATCTGTCCTTTACCCAACAAATTGCCTTTGTTTCTTTGTCCAAGATTGGTCAACTATATTTGTGTGCATATATCTTATTGCTACCTAATCTTTTCCATTGAACTATTTATATTTTTCCCCTAATATTAAACTACCTTGATTAATGTAGTTTTATAGAAAGTCTTGAAGTCAGTAGTGTCAGACCTCTTACTTTGTTCTTCTCTTTCAATACTGTGTTGACTATTCTCAGTGTTTTGCTTTTTTTCCCATAATTTTTTAGAAAGTTTATCAATATCCACAAAATGCTGGTATTCTGACTGAGATTCCATTGAATTCAGAAATCAAATTAGGAATAATTGACATTTCAATGCTATTGAATCTTTCTATGCATAAACTTGGACTATCAGTTAACTTATATAGTTCTTTGTTGACTTCTTTCATCAGAATTCTGTAGTTTTCTTCATATAGAAGTTATATAAATTTTGTTAGTTTTACACCTAAATGTTTTTTGGGAGTGCTACTGTAAATGGTATTGTGTTTTTAATTTAAAATCCCACTTGTTCATTGCTGGTATACAGGGAAGTGATTTTTATATATTATTCTTATATCCTGCAACCCTCTCTAGTGACTTATTAGTTCCAAAAGTTTGTTGATTCTTTCAGATTTTCATTACCTGCCTTTTTACACTCTGTTATTATTCTGATTTTAAAAAACTAGTAAAATAGATATGCATTAGTTTTCTAAGACTGCCATTACAAAGTACCATAGACTGGGTGAGTTAAATGACAGAAATTTATTATCTCACAGTTCAAGGAGCCAGAAGTCCAAGAATAAGCTCTATGTTGGTTCCTTCTTGGGGCTGAAGGAAAATATGTTCCTGGCCTCTCATTAGCTTCCAGGTGGTTATCTTCTTGGGTCATTCCATAGTCTTCCCCCATGTGTGTCTATTTCCTAATCTCCTCTTCTTGTAAGGACACCAGTCATATTGATTTAGTCCATCCTAATAACGTCACTTGACCTTAATTATCTTTTTAAAAAGACTTCCCCCTCTCCAAATATAGTCACATTCTAAAGTACTGTGGATAAGAACTTCAAAACATGTGTTTTCAGAGAAAGTGATTCTGCCTATAAGAGGAATATTCATTGAAAAGTAAAAAATACATTCAATGGCAGTCATTTACTCCTTAATTCAAAAAACCTTAGGAGTTCATAAGATTTTTAAAACATCAAGTCATATGAGAAAAATACAGAAAGGGAATGGGGGATATATAGGTTCTTTAGGACAAATATGTCAGTACAGTCTCATATCTCTAATAAGAAAATGTCTTCCTTCTCATCTGTCTTCTATCAACTCATTCCCCAAGCCAGAATGGTACCATAGGCATTCATTATATTGTAAGTTAAATAGGCTTACTGAGCTTACCTGGAAATCTAATCACAATGCATAATGTTATTTCCCTGGAAAAATGTGTTCCAAGGAAGTTGGAGATCTGACCTGTGGCGCAGGAGTCTGACTGTGGGACTGCTGGGTCTGCCTGTCGAGATTCAATTGAGGGAGTGTTATATGATATAAACACTGGGAATTAAATTTCTTTTCTCAAGGTTCTTTAGCTGAACTAACAGATCAATCAGCTTTCAGCAATAGAATCATGTGAATGACAAATACCTAGTGAGAAACTATTACTAAAGAGATAGGGAACTGATCCTTAAAATGGAAATTCAGGAACCCAGTTTGGTTTGGACTAACACCTATACATTCATGTATTTATTGGGAAAAAAAGCAGCTCTACCCATATGTGTTTGTATTTCATGTGGTCTATTCGTTTGACTCTCATACAGTAGTTTCCCATTAAGTTAACATAGCTGCATTGCTAGGAAACCAGAGTTGGTAGTACTCTCATTGTAGACACTCCTACTGACCAAGTGATCTTGGGTAGGGCTGTCAGTGGTACAAACATATGCTAAAGACCAATATTCAAGGAACATCAAGCACTGTTCCCAAATGGTACCAAGGTCATCCGGGGTCAGTACAACCACTGAGGACAGATGACAGAGATCCAGGCTACTTTCTCATTCTGGTTGAGCCCAAACCTCCTACAGTCTAACCTCTTCATCCAGAAAAGAACATGCAAATGAACTCAAGACACTGAAGCTTAGTGTGTGGCTAGGGAGTGCTAATACTGGCTTTCCTTTACAAGTTGATTCTGAACACACCAGAGTGTGTGTAGAATGATACCTGTCCCATTGACCACTGCTGTCAAGACTTTTGCAAAACTCGATCACCAAAGAGAAGCCCGAGGCTAAGAGGATACATTTTCCTGTGTAAATACAAATCACTGAGGAAAACCTGAGTATCTAAACCATCCTTACTTACAGACAATCTCACCTGTCAAATGATGAATATGGCTGTGTTCCACTTTCTCAGAGGTTGTCTTCCGGAATGGTGTTTCCAAGGGCAAAAGCTGGGGTGTTTCCTTTTCTTGGTCACTGGGAACATTAGGAAAAAGTCTCTTCAGCACCTTTTCAACAAACACTATAAAGGCAAGCAAATAATAAAATAAATGCTTTACTATGTTTATTTAAATCAAACAGGGCTTTCATTTGAAATAAAAAGAAATCCTCACCACTTGAGAGTCAAGCAACTGGCTCCCCACACTGGTCACTGGACACTAGGGAACACCTAAACACAGACTCTCAAGCCACCACCGAGACATACTCTGGAAATCACCTCCATTCCTTGCCCTTCAGAAGATATCCACTTTGCTGCCTGTTGGTGCCCTACAGGGCACACCTCACAGGCCATCAGGGAGGCCAGGCCTACCCCAGGTTAAACGCACAAAGATGTGCACCTGCTCTGCATAGACTCTGATCTTTCATCTTCTGTTGAATTTCTCCTATAGTGCAGCTCCTGAACCACCACAAAGTGGGGTTTGGCTCTGGGAACTAGGTACCTTCTAGGCTGGTCAGTCTGCATGAAGGCCACACAGTTTCTAGAGTCAGGCATAAGGCAGACCACCTCTAAGGAGACCAACAGGGTTCTGATGGGCACCACCCTCTCCCACCATATGTTTTTCTCCTGGCAATCATAATCAAGGAACAATTTTATAAAGGTCACATGGTTCTACCATGTATGTGGAAATTCTTCACTTTATTTTAGTTTACATTCTGCTTTAACTGGAGGTGGGATGGGACTATCCTAATGAATACGTCTTTACACATTAACTAAATTGTGGTTTATAAACAGCTAAGACCTCAAAACAGTATACTGGAAAAGGTGAAAGAGGAAGGCTGATAAAAGGAGTTCCTTTTTAACCTCATTAAATTTAGAAACTTAAAAAAAAAAAAAAGTAGCTTCGGAATCACCACAAATTCTGTGGCAGAAGTCAGAGGGCCTCATATAGGTGTCTCCATGTGCACAGCGGAGCGGTAGGTAATGATCAGCAAAATGAAGTCCCAAGAGAGAAAATGAGAGTGGCTTCCAGGGAAAGTAGAGGGGATTTCCTGGGTTCTACACAAGAACACTCTACTTAAACACATCAGTCTTCCTAATTTCATCATCTACTCAGAGAATGTGTTAGAAGTAATTCCTTCAACATGTGTTTCAGCTGTAAAGAATACAATGTGGGTTTAAAAAACAAAAGGGCTCTTTGCACCCTGATAACAAGAACTTCCAGTGGCTTCTTGTATCATCTATTAAAACACAAACTGCTCAGTGAGGGACACAGGTAATCACTAACATCATGAATACAGAATGGCTAATAATCTGAATCTCTACAGCTCAGTGGATTCTGATGAGTAAGAGGGTTCCTTTCAGTTGGAGCAAAAAAACCTCTAGTTAGGTGTAAAATGTGAATTTAATGATAACGATCACTTAAGCACTCAGAACTGATGAGGTCCTGGCAACAAAAGAGTGCCCACATACTATTAAAAAAATATTATATGAAATCATTATTAGCATACAGAACCTTGCCAAAGTGTGGTTTCCCATACAATCTACGGAGGTTGAGCAGAGTCCAGGACAGAAAGGCTTCATGTTGAACAACCCACATGAAATGTGATCACCCAAGCTGGAGAGCACACCTTGGTCATGGGGAAGAGACAGGTGGTCTGTGCAATATTTTAAAAAATGTACTATAGTTCTCAAAAGTATATCAAAAGGAAAGTTCAAAATTCCACACAATAAAAGTCATGTATATTTCCTTTAAATGGCAAAGAAGAAAATGTCCCAGGGGCAGGGATTGTGGCTCAGAGGTAGAGTGCTTGCCTAGCACGCATGAGGCACTGGGTTCAATCCTCAGCACCACATAAAAATAAAATAAAGATATTGTTTCCACCTATAACTAAAAAAATAAACATTAAAATATAAGAAAATGTCTCATTTCAAATGACAGTGACAATCTCTAGAGGAAATTAAAAGCCGATAAAGTATACTTTATTTACAGACTATCACTGAATAAAAATTTTCATGAATTAGAACAAATTCTAAGATAAAACGTAAAAAGGCATTGGTTTTACAAAGGAGGAGGGCAGAGAAGCTTAGAGCTTAAAAGACTTGCCAGAATGGCAGCAGTTAAAAAAGACATCTAGCTGAAATCATATCTATGTTACCACTTCCTCCATGTGCACAATTCATGTGCCTGTGCATGCAGGAAATTATGAAAATATAATGGTCCAGCAATTCCAAGCAACACCTGTGGCCAACCAGCTGCCTAGTGCAGAAGGATGCAATACAAAGCCTTATAACAATCCCAAAGAAAAAGCATAGTTCCAGTCTCTGTGGGCAAACAGATCACCACTGGGAAACGCTGAACCAAAATTTTGCTTAAACAAGAAAGCCAATGCTTAAAAAAACTGTAAAACACAGTATGAGGACAAACATGCAACATCTGGCCCAATTTGTCTACCAAGGCTTTTGACACAATTTCTGGGTTGAAAAACAAAACATAAGAAAATGCTATATAACAAAGATTAAGGAGCATTTTCATTGAATTCAATTTATTACCCCAAATAAATTATATTTACAGCCTAATTAATGGTAGTTTTCCAATAAAACTACTAAATACTCCAAATTAAAATATTTAATAAAGATGTATCAACATCATAAAAATTTTAAAAGTAAAAGTCATGGGGCTCAGGCTGTGGCTTAGTGGCAGAGCACTTGCCTAGCATGCATGAGGCACTAGGTTCGATCCTCAGCACCACATAAAAATTGACAAATAAAACAAAGGCATTCTGTCCATCTACAACTACAAAAAATTTTTTTCAATTTATTTTTTTTATTTATATATGACAGCAGAATGCATTACAATTCTTATTACACATTTAGAACACAATTTTTCATATCTGATTGTAGATAAAGTATACTCTTACCAAGTCGTGTCTTCATACATGTACTTTGGATAATAATGTCCCTCACATTCCACCATCATTTCTAACCCTCTGCCCCGACACCCCTCTGCCCTATCTAGAGTTCATCTATTCCTCCCATGCTCCCCATCCCTACCCGACTATGAATCAGCCTCCTTATGTCAGAGAAAACATTAGTTTTTTTGGGATTGGCTAACTTCACTTAGCATTATCTTCTCTAACTCCATCCATTTACCTGCAAGTGCCATGAATTTATTCTCTTTTATTGCTGAGTAATATTTCATTTTTCTTATCCATTCATCTATTGAAGGGTATCTAGGTTGGTTCCACAGTCTAGCTATTGTGAATTGTGCTGCAATAAACATTGATATGGCTGTGTCCCTGCAGTATGCTGTTTTTAAGTCCTTTGGGTATAGACTGAGGAGAGGGACAGCTGGGTCAAATGGTAGTTCCATTCCCAATTTTCCAAGAAATCATACTGCTTTCCATATTGGCTGCACCAATTTGCAGCTCCACCAGCAATGTATGAGTGTGCCTTTTTTCCCCCACATCCTCACCAACACTTATTGTTGCTTGTATTCTTAATAGCTGCCGTTCTGACTGGAGTGAGATGATATTTTAGAATAGTTTTGATTTGCATTTCTCTAACTGCTAGAGATGATGAGCATTTTTTCATATATTTGTTGACTAATTGTATATCATCTTCTGAGAAGTGTCTGTTCAGGTCCTTGATTCATTTATTGATTGGGTTACTTGTGGGTTTGTGTGTGTGTGTGTGTGTTTAGCTTTTTTATATTATTATTATCTACACATAACATTCCAATGATCTTGGCAATTCATACATTTGTATCATTGGGGTATAATTTCTCATTTTTCTAATTGTACAGATTGCAGAATCACACTGGTCATAGAGTCACCTATATATACCCTAGAGATTATATATCTTTTTTTTTTTTTAATTAATTAATTTATTTATTTTAGTTTTCGGCGGACACAACATCTTTGTTTGTATGTGGTGCTGAGGATCGAACCCGGGCCGCACGCATGCCAGGCGAGCGCGCTACCGCTTGAGCCACATCCCCAGCCCGAGATTATATATCTTTATATACCCTAGAGATTAGTGCTCTATCCGATGTATGAGGGGTAAAAATTTGCTCCCAAGATGTAGGCTCTCTGTTCACCTCACAGATTGTTTCTTTTGCTGAGAAGAAACTTTTTAGTTTGAGTCCATCCCATTTATTGATTCTTGGTTTTGATTGTTGCACTACAGGAGTCTTATTAAGGAAGTTGGGGCCTAATCCCACATGATGAAGATTAGGCCTACTTTTTCTTCTCTGGTTTTATTCCTAGGTCCTTGATCCATTTTGAGTTGAGTTTTGTACATGGTGAGAAATAGAGGTTTAATTTCATTTTGTTGCATATGGATTTCCAGTTTTCGCAGCACCATTTGTTGAAGAGGCCATCTTTTCTCCAGTGTATGTTTTTGACGCCTTTGTCTAAGATAATTTTAATTTTGTGGGTTAGTCTCTGTGTCCTTTACTCTATACCATTGGTCTACCAGTCTGTTGTGGTGCCAAATACCATGCTGTGTTTGTTACTATTGCTCTGTAGTATAGTTTAAGGTCTGATATAGTGAGGCCACCTGCTTCACTCTTCCTGCTAAGGATTGCTTTAGCTCTTCTGGGTCTCTTATTTTTCCAGATGAATTTCATGATTGCTTTTTCTATTTATATGAGAAATGTCATTGGAATTTTGATTGGAATTGCATTAAATCTGCATAGTGCTTTTGGTAGTGTGGTCATTTTGACAATATTAATTCTGCCCATCCAAGAGCAAGGTAGATCTTTCCATCTTCTAAGGTCTTCTTTGATTTCTTTCTTTATGGTTCTGTAATTTTCATTATATAGATCTTTCATCTCTTTTGTTGATTCCCAAGTATTTTATTTCTTAAAAAATTTAAAAGAAAAGTACAAGTCATGATAATCTTAAAATCAGTCTATATTCACAGATTGACGGTTGGTGGGAATTTGCCAAGTATAATCAATAGGAAATATCACTATGGGAAATCACAATCACTGCCTTCTGTAATGCAGGCAATTCTCTCAGATGCATTCTAATCTCAACTATATGTCCTACAGAACCTAAAAGTCAAGCATAAATTTGCTAGCTTGCAAAGATCATGGAATCCACGGCCTTTGGAATCTCAACTTATTTGGTGTTGTAAGGGTAAAAGAAATTGAAGTTAAAGTGTAGAAGTTAAAGTGTAAAAGACCGGGCATTATAAAGTTTCTAAGCTGTAAGGCCTGAGTTAAAAAGTAAAGAACCAGGTATTGTTAAGTTCCTATGCTACACCCAAAACCTGAAATTCCTGTAGCTGTTAGGACAATACCCGGAACTGCCCAGTAAATATTCCCCCTGACCATCTGGTTGTTTAATAACCTAGGACCCTGTGCAGCCTGGTACGTAGGCATTCAGGGCCCAAACCAATCAGTTTGAATGTATCCCCCCCCCCCCGTCCTTAGGAGTGACCTATCACTCCCGCCCAACCTGATCCCACCAATGAATGTACTAATTGTGTTTAAGAATTGTTGTTTGATTTTCCCACGGTGTATGATGATTTGTTAAAGGAGACTGTGATGTATGCAAAGCCCCCGCCCTCCCCAAAAAGTGTACTTAAACACTGTTCAAGCCCTGCTCGGGGCTCTGAGCTGCTCTCCCTTGTTGAGTGAGCACGGAGCCCCAGCACACTGGATTGGATCCTCAATAAACCCCTTTCGCTGTTGCATGAGCCGGTCTCTTGGTGGTCTCTTCCTCCGACGTTCGCCGGACCCTTACAGTGTCTTCTGTTTTCACCTGCATGATTGCTGTGGGTGACTGTATCTGTCTAGAGGTTCAGGACAGGTGGTTCATTCCTGAAGGTCAAGATTAGGTCTGGCCTGTTCTGGACCCCACACCTCACCTAGTCCTCAGGTCTCCTTACTTCCATCAAGGGCATTAGTTCCCCCCAGTCTCCTTGCTCTTCATGACTTTAATACTTATGAAGAATTCCATCAGTTATTTTGTAGGATCTTCCTAATCTGGGTTTATCTGATGTCTTCTCGTGATTAGATTGAGGTTATTTAGGCAACATCATCACACAGTGTTCGTCTCTAATTTTTAATTGTAGATGGACCCAATACCTTTATTTTTATGTGTTGCTGAGAATCAAACCCAGTGCTTCACATGTGCTAAGTAAGCACTCTACTACTGAGACACAACCCCAGGCCCCAGGGGGTTTTTTTCAATGGATGGTTTCAGATATTGCCCTGTCCTATCTCTGCTTCCGTTAAGCTTGACCAAAACCAGGTGCAGGGATATCTGTTAGATTTCTTCTTGCAAAGTTACTATTTTTTCCATTTAGAATAAACAAACATTTGGTGCAGATACTGTGAGACTATACTATGGTTCAGATGTGAGGTGTTTCCCAAAACTCATCTATGAGACAATATTAAAAGCTTAGAAGTGAAAGGATTGGGTTATAAACCTTAACCTAATGAGTGTCAATCCACTGCTGGGATTAACTGAATGGTAAGTGTAGGCAGGTAGGGTGTAGCTAGAGGAAGGGACCATGGGGGGTGAGCCTTTGGGGTTTACATTTCAATATGGTGAGAACTCTCCATTTCCTCATGTGATGTCCTGAGCTGCTTTCCTCTACCAAACTCTCCCGCCATGATGTTCTGCCTCAGCCATCTGTGGACTAGGACTTCTGAAGCTGTGAGCCCTCAAGTAAACTTTTCTTCCTTAAAATTGTTCTTATCAGCTCTTTTGGTCACAGCAGCAAAAAAGCTGACTAAAACAGGCAACATCCTTTTCTTAATTTTATCCACTAAATTAGCATCACATGTGGGTCCTGTCTGCAGCACACATGGCTGTGGCATTTCAATGGTGGTTTTGTGTTTCCCTCATTCCTTCTGTATCACATTGATCTCTCCTGCAGGGAAGCTGTGCCACTTCTTCATTTGTTTATTGGATTATTACTTTTTACTACTTATTCACTTCTGGATGCTTGAATGTTTCAGTTATTCTGAGAGTTAAAATCCTATATCATTATTGCATATTTTGTTGCTCAAATCATCCCACTGCTGGCTACCAGTTCTTCAGTGTGGATCCAGTGCCCTCTGGCAGGCCCATGCTCTCCTGCAAACAGACTCTCTGGCCCCACAAGATGCATCAGCTCATCCTACATTTTCTCTACTCCACATCTGGAACCAGCCCCTTCTACCAGGAGCAGGGTATTTAGCCAGCAGGCCTGGGGTTTTCAGATGCTGATTGCTATTACTTCCATCCTTTTAATCACAAATCTCATCATGCCTGGCCTTTGCTTAAAAATCACCAAGTAGCTGGGCATGGTGGCACATGCCAGTAATCCCAAAGGCTTAGGAGGCTGAGGCAGAAGGATCACAAATCAAAGTCGGCCTCAGCAACTTAGACCCTGTCTCAAAAAAAAAAAGAAAATCACCAATTATTTTGCATAAATAAGCCACTGGAGTCTGAGAAATGTCTTGGCCATCCTTAAAGACAAATAAAAAATCTGAGTAATAGGGGCTGGGGATGTGGCTCAAGCGGTAACGCACCCACCTGACATGCGCGGGGCGCTGGGTTCGATCCTCAGCACCACATAAAAAAGTAAAAAATAAAGATGTTGTGTCCACTGAAAAATAAATATTAAAAAGTTCTCTTTCAAAAAAAAATCTGAGTAATAAAGAGAGACAGCATACGTGTAATCAAAAGTAAAAATGCGGAAGTGCCTAAAAGACACATATCCACATAACATCCCTCTATAAACATATAACAAAACTGACAGAATGAAATAGGTAATCATAAAGAGTATGTAGCAACTTAAAAGTTTTTAAATAAATATAAACACAGTTTAAGCATGAAAGTTTTAGCCTTTGAAGTTTAAATTCCACTTTTTGTTGAGGGTGGGGAAGAATGCCATATAACTTCAAATGTGTTAATTCATAAGGATCAAGATGTCCTCTATAGCTTACATTTGATCAAACAGGAAGGACAATTTTCCTTTTTAAATTAAAATTGAGCAGTGTCAAAAAAATCTTTCCCTGGGGCTGGAGTTGTGGCTCAGTGGTAGAGTGCTCGCCTAGCATGCGCGAGCACTGGGTTCGATCCTCAGCACCACATAAATGTAAAATAAAGATATGTGTCTACCTAAAACTTAAGAATAAATATTTTTAAAAAAATCTTTCCTTATCCCATGCTAAATTGGGTTTAAGTGACTTGTAAACACAAGTGGACGAAGTGATTTCCACCTTACACAGTGTTTTACAACCTCATAAGCACAAACCATCTTTTCCTTGTAGGCCACACATGAGGACCTCTCTGGCATCCATCCACTTCCCTGTAGCACACACCTGTTCCATGAGTGCAATGAATTTGTGAAGTTCATCCCTGTTCATTCTATTTGTTATAAATGTTATTACAAAAAAAAAATGAGCATTTAATAAACAATTCCTTTTCAGCAGGAGTGAAGGCATGACTTTCAGATTCAATACTGGCAGATGTCATCTGATCCATGCATCACTCCTAAAATGTACTGTAAACAGCACAAACAAATGTGATCTCAAGCAGATGTCAAATGGATATCTTGTTATTAATGTGGGGCTTTTGTCTTTAATGAGAATTTTTATAAATTTTAACCTAATTACAAAATCTAAAAATAAATTGGCTGACAAATACATCTAAATGCTTTCATTTGCTATAGAGCAAAAAGTATTTCTGAAAATAATGATTTTAATTTTTTAAATTACTTAGAAAAGCAAAGTTTAAAATTAAAATCTCATGAATTACTTTCTACTAATATTGCTGGCAGATTCATTGATGAATTTCATTAATCTCAGCATCTGAGATAACATCGTAGATATTAAGACTGGGAATAAGATTTTGTGGGATACAGTAGCACTTGAATCTAATATCTGAAAACCTGTCTTCTGGGTTGGGGGAAAAGCATTTGATTCTCCACCCTTAATTCTCCCTTCTGTAATAGTTAACAGTAGAGAGTACATAATCCCTGTATATTCATAAGAGAGGATGCAACCACAGCACCTTGATCCAGGCAAACAACATCTATGCATCATAAGAATAAAAGGATTGCTGTTTTGTCACTAACAGTGTTCATGTCATTAATTTAAAAGAAACAATCAGCTATTTTAAGCCAAAAACACTATATAGCCAACTAACTCTCACTGTGTCCTTCCAACCTCCAGTTATGAATAAATAACCTGAAAACTGCTTAACTGTTTCCTATAAATATGAACTTCTTTAGCAAACAAAAGATCTTCAACTGGCCAATTCACTTTTTGATCAATATTAAAAGCAAAACATTTTTTATTTCAGATACTGGGACACTGTATGCAAGTCTGTAGTATTTTAGTTAAAGTAGTTGTCATTTTTGGCTTTTTGAAATGTTCCTTTTGACCTGATGTGTTATTGTTTCTTTTTGTTGTTGTTGTTGTTGCTGTTTTCGTGTGTGTGTGTGGTGTGTGTGTGTGTGTGTGTGTTTTAAACAAAAAAATTTCTTAAAAACAGAGCTGGGAGATCAGGTTCTGGGAGGCAAGCTTTTGCGGCAGGACCCAAAGGATTTGAGCTACATGCTATCATGCGGACCAAATAAAAACTGCCTAGTGGTCATAACCAGCACTCCACCACCTCTACCAGGCCAGAAACCTGAGGCCAGTCCCCTTCTCCTTTTTCTCACACCTCATCAATATGCTCTTCTTCCAGCAGTGGAAGCAAGTTTAAACTTGAAACTCTATAGTGTCTGTCAAAAAGCAATCACCAGAAGACAAAAAAGCAGCGAATGGGTGTTTAATGTCAATAGGAAAAAAAAATAGCCTGAAGGAAAATAAATATAATTACCAAGCAGAACAGGCAATCAGAATTGAGAAATGATGGGCACAATAAAAGGTAGATGTGAAGAAAAACATCCAAGTTAAAATTAATATGTTGCAATACCAGAGAAATTAAGTTTTCTTTCCAAAGGGGAACTGAGTTAATTTATTAAAATTTTCAGAAAGGACTGCTGCCTACACTTGCTATTTCAATTTAAAGACAGAAGCCAAATAAAAATCTTACAGTAAAGCATTCTTTGGAAATTGGACACTTAGGAAAAACTGTGAATATATGTGCCTCAGAAAGAAATGGAAGTTTGGTTGCTGGCGGTAAAACTGTTTATTTCTACACTCTTCTTCAAGGCAGATACTTGGTTTAAAATCTAACAATTGGGTACCAAAAAAAATTTGTTCCATTCTAACAAAGGTGTTAATGGCAGCATTTCAATGAATTTTTTTTTTCTATTTTGTCTAAAAAGCTTTTCCAAGACATAGGGCAAAAAAATTCAATGATAAAGTGTCACATTGGTTCTGGAATTCTTCTTATTCCAGGTATTTTTTCTTTTTAACGGATACATAATATTTGTATATTTATGGGGTACAGTGTAATAATTTAATACATGTACATAATATATAATGATGAAATCAGGTAATTAAAGTCTCCATCTTCATGTCATTACTGTGTTTGGAGCCTTCAAGCTCTGGTCCTCTGGTTTCTTGTGAAGTATAGAGCTGTTGCTAACTACAGTCATCCAACTGTGCTGCAGTTAGAACACTAGAACCTAATTACATTTTGGTACCCATTATGCAGCCTCCTTCTATTTCCTTTTCCCTGGTCTCCAACGACCACTCTTCTCTGAGATCAATTCTTTGAGATTTCACAAATGAGTGAGAATATGTAGTATTTGCTTTTCTGTACATGTCTTATTCACTTCACATAATGTCCTTGATTTCCATGTTGTACAAACGACAGAATTTCATTGATCATGGGAAAATGGGTGTACATTCCATTTGACAGGCTCTCATGGGAAAAAAAACAGAAACAGAAACTTTTGTTTTTAATAATATTCCTTTCTGAAAAAAGGAAAGTAAAATGAAAAATATTTAAAGCAACCATGATCTTTGAGACCACCAATGCTACCACCCATTAACGTCATGAATATTTTTATTTTCTTAAAAACATTTTAGGGGTTGGGGTTGTGGATCAGTGGAAGAGCGCTTGCCTAGTACATGTGAGGCACTGGGTTCGGTCCTCAGCACCACATAAAAAAATAATAAAATTTGAAAAATATTTTTAAGAAATTTTAGATTGGAAAAGTAACATATTTTCTCCTTGTTATCTATGAACATAATACACTTTAGTTAAAAATAGTAATGTTTACATATTTCATTTTACTGAATATACACTGTACATCTAGAACATTCTTTGGTGGAAGACTTTAGGAATGATGTTCATTCGTGTTTCTCTAACCAAAACTTTCAAAACATTTATCATTCCTATAAACTAGTGGAAAAGTGAGACTTTCATGGGAAAAAAAAAAAAAAAAGAAACACGTACAGCCAATTTGGGGATATGAGGAAAGAAATCAGTTAAAAGAAAAAAACACTTTCAAAAAGTGAATGTTCTTCAGGTACAGTGGCACACACCTGTAATCCCAGTGGCTCAGAAGGCTGAAGCAGAAGGATCTCAGTTCAAAGCCAGCCTCAGCAAAAGTAACGTGCTAAGCAACTGAGATGCTGTCTCTAAATATAATACAAAATAGCTCAGTGGTTGAGTGCCCCTGGGTTCAATCCCCGGTGCCAAAAAAAAAAAAAAAAAAAAAGTGAATGTTCATGGGAAATTATACAATTGATTGGACATACTTACAAAAATCACATTAAAATAAAAGATATATAAATACAACCTGTTAACTTAAAATGTGACTTTTACTTGGGAGGCTGAGGGAGGAAGACTGTAGGTTTGAGGCCAGCCTGGGCAACTTAGAGAGACTGTGTCAAAATAAAAAATAAAATAAAAAGGGTTAGGGATGTAGCTCAGAGGTAGAGTACTCCTGGGTTCAATCCCCAGTACTGCCAAAAATAAATAAAATGTTCCTTTTTTTGTATTTCATTTTGAAAGAAAAACATACAGAACAAATAGGTTTGTGACATAACTTTTCAAGAGTTTTCACTTAATAGATTTTAATTAGATTTTGGAACAAGAGCGAACAGGCTTTTAAAAATCATATTTAAATGAAAACTTGCTACTGAATATAAGACCAAGAATGACCATTAATAGGAATTTTCAATGTGGCCAGTTTGATGTTATTCCCTCCTCACCTTACCCTGTTGTATTAAAGAAATCTCCCCAAACATAACTACTAAAACCATAAAACAAAAAACAAACAAAATTATTTTTATCAGTTTAAACTATGAAAAAAAATCTCATCTCAGTAAATGCCAGGTTGAGTCATTCCCTTTTTTGTCCTGACAGGTATCTTGTTTAAGAAGCCACTTTAAATTTTCCTAGGGTCATTGCATTTCTTGGAAATCTAATACTTTGAATTCTCTCTTTGCAGTAAAAATGCTATTTAAATGCTGATTAAATACATGCCTGCCTTCCCATAGATTATCTTATCAATCTGACATGGTATCCTCAAGTAGAAATACACTAGGTATTTGTTTTCTACTAAAACCATAGTACTTATAAAAGAAAAAACAATTCCAAGCAAATTTTGCCCCAAACTTTTCCTTATAGTTTTTCAGTAACTTTTACTGTCTTATCAACTGTTCATAATGATTTTAAATTTGTGTGAGGCTGCAACTGTTTTCATTATGGATTGGTAAAATGCCCTGACAGAGGAGCAAGCAGCACTATTTGGATGTGGGTACTGCTACAGACCAAAATGGGACCCTGAGGCAAACCACTTAGCTGTAATGGCTGTTTTCTCACCATAACCGGTTAGGCTAAAAAATGCCAGTCAGAAGGTAATTTAGAAAGTTGTCTTTATTATAATCCAAAGACAGGGGTAAATTATAATTTTTATTCCAGTTTCATTAACATTGGCTTTTCTATTACACAGATCCTAACTTCTAAGCAAAGAACGTGTAACAGACAGGGTGTTCTATACCAACAAGACCCACCTCATTCTCACAGGTTCTGTGGCTCAATGACGGGAAAGCTATAGTGGAAGAAGACAAATACTCAGAAACAGCTGTCACTTCCGCACCTACTCTGCCTTGCCATCTTTTCCAGAGGCAGACAGAGCTGCAGTCACCTACCACGTGCAGCCTCAAACCATCATGTTTTATGGAATCACACTCCTGGGTCTTCGACGCAGGACCTTGTATTTTCTGGGCACTGACTCTCTTGTGTCTCAAACACACAAGCATCTCTCTCACCTTAAACAAGGTAACACAGGCTTCACCTGCTTGATACATTATCTGCACTGCTCTTTCCTTATAGGCAAAGTAGACCCCAGTGCTTTCTTGTCTCCTCCCAGGCCTTAGGAAACAGAAACAGTGACAGTAACCAGCTGGCTGCCTCCAATGTACATTACTTGACTGAATCCTCACAACTCACCACTGTGACTGTTTTACAGATGAGGTGCCCAATAATTACAGGGAATTAGCTCCAAGGTATTGGATCAAGTGGGATTGAACTCGGGGCCCATTTCCCATTATAAGCATGGCCTTGAGTTCCTGAGCAATGGGTCACTAGAGAAGGAGTCCATGGCACTGCACCCCACTTTTCTCAGGCTTCTTCTCCTTCTATAGTCTCTACCCACACCCAGCTTTGACTCTTGCTCTATCTAGAAGCTGTCTGCCACTGCCCCTGAGCATCTGCTGCAAGTCTTAGCAGCTTGCTCATCACCATGACCAGCTTTTCCAGGGAAATATTTCTACATCCATCTCTCCCATTCCTTCCTCCAATTGTCACCATTTCCACTTGAACACCTCACCATACACTAGCTGGCCTTCCCATAGCTGCCCAAGCCCCTTCCCACATTTATCGTTCCCACTTTTAGGATTATCTTTCAGGGACTCAGCACTTGCCCTGTTCTACTCAGAACCACATTGTCTATCACTACTGACCAAACTGTCTCTACAACTAGGATCCAACATAGCATATCATTTTGCCAGCATTTTTTAAACTCCCTGGTTGCATAAAGCTGGCATTTTCCTCCTTCCTCTCCCTCAGCCTATTTCCTTACCTTTCCCTCTGTTCCTTCCTACCTTCAACCTTTCCCAAACATGTTTTCCATCCTTAAAGATCTCTGGAAGGGAAAACAATTCCTGTTCCAGTGTGAAGGTAATACATCATACCAAGCAGAAAATATCATAGTAACAAACACTGCTGAGCTTTTTCCGCAGGTAAATGAGTATCTAACTACACAGAAGCCACTGACTTGACAGAGCAAAAGCTGTACCTCAACAGTGTCACTTGCACCCTGCCATCAAGGACAAAGAAGTAAACAGGTAGGTTGTCTACAAGTTACTTCATGACATATTCCACTCCCAGGAGCTAAAGGTGCCCAGAGAGGCACTGGGGAGTCACCTGGTAAGGAAGTGGTAGGAATGCTCAACTGGACAGACAATCCACACAAGTCATTCATTCCTACTTTACTCCTGTTGAGGCAGGACCCAAAGATGACTGTAGCTGGGACCCTTCCTTGAAGAGCACATGGCCCTTGGGGGAGCTGCAGTCACCAAAGCTTCCCTTCCACTGTGACTCTAAAATTCTGCCATGGACTTTCCAGAGTTAGCATTTAGTTGTACACTGAACACTCACCCAATCTCCCCAAAAAGAATGGTAGTCACTTCAACCACACCTCAGACATGGTACTTTTCTCCTCAATTAAGGAGGTTCATTCATTGTTAAAACTGCCTGGCAACTCTCAGAGCCTCAAGAAACATCCCTTCATCACTGTTCAGACATTTTCTAGCATAAAATAGACTTACACCTAAAACCTTTTCAAACATCCTTCCCATTAATCCTGCAGAATTTTGCTCTAATTGTAACAGGAGAGATTTTTCCATTAGCCAAAGCAATCAACTTTTGGGAAAACAAAACACACGAACAAACAAAACCTTAGAATCATTGCTTCAGACTCTCTGTTCCCCTAGTCAGACCATGACAACCTGGCACCTGGCTGGAGATAGAGGCCGCCCATTTCAAGCTTTCTGGTCCATCCCAAGGCCCAGTGAGAGAACAGTCTGGCTCCCTCAGACCCCCACCATAAATCAGGGCACAGCTTTATACTGCACCGGAGTCTCAGCAGGAAGAGGAATGGGATTTGTTTGTTTGGTCCCTCTGTAGCCTTGTGTCTGGAGCAACTGATTCACTCAGCAGACACTGGCTGGCTGAATAAACACTCGCTCAGTTGTGCTACCTCCTATTCAAGGAAGCCCACTTGGGCTGCGCAGTATCCTTGCTCATTTCCCCCATAAACATACAAAGCCCTGTCACCTCTCCCATCTTCTGGGACCCAAGGTTCTTGAGGAACAGCTGGACAGTGAGAGGAGATGTCCTGAAAATCCACATCCAGTCCAATTTCCTCCATCGGTCATACATTTTGCTACTCCTAATATTCATCACAGCCACACAAGAGGGGAAAATTGCTGGAGAGATCAGCTCTGGTTTCAGGCTTCAACAAATTATAAGTGCATAGAATTTTTACTCCAACTCAGAACTCCCAGAAGTGTTTCCCAGCAGATGGGCTCCTCAGGTGACCTTGTTGAGATGCAGAAAACTAAAGTTTTTCACTTTCGTTTTCTAATTTCAGGATTTATTAATCCATCCTTCCAAATCATGGTGCTCTTAAATAACATGATTTACCTGTGTCACTTATTTACTACAAAAGAAGACTATTTCAAGAGAAAAGATTTAAGAACTGATTAAACCATCTAACTCATTTTAATTTAGGGATATGAGAAAGGTTTTTAAGTTTGACTAAGTATACTACAAATGATATAATAATTTCATGTGTAGGAAAGAGCATTTAATTTTATATTTGGAATGTCACAAACATAAGCAGGAATGCAGGAAGAGTGGGTGTGGAATCAACCCAGAAGGCAGGAGACAGCTTTCAGGTCTGTTCTGCAAACCTTTAACATTTAACCAACAGAGCACAACAGTCCAACCTCTTCCAGTGGAGAGTTGTAAAAATAGTTTGCTCATTAAAGTATGTTAATGTCCCCTTTGGAGCCTAAACATCTGATTGTTCAGAGACTGTTAAGTCGTTTTTAATATGTGAGATATTCTGGGTTTTTGCAGCCAGCAGAGAAGGTGAAAGTCAGAACTCACTGGGACCCAAGAGAAGGGGAAGCCCTAGCATGTTTCCAAGAACAGCAACACAGATGGATGGACTATTCTCCATATTCTGGGTTCCAGTTAGTCTGCTCCCTTGGCAAGCAAATACCTGTTCACTACACCGGCTTTTCATTTCAAAGGCAAAACCGGGGTTCAACTAAAAGGAGAAGTTCGTCACAACCCATCTCTCTTCCCAGAGCCTTGGAGAAGATCCTGTCCGAGCCTGGGGCCTCGCCCCCGACTGCAAACAGCGCCCTGTCAGCCGCGTCACCAGGCGGCGGGACACTGCGACTCGGCGGGCACTGGGAAGGAGCAGCACCCACCCACTCCCGCACTGGGTGACAAACGATTCCATCTCAAAGTCTTCACCCCTCCGCGGCCCCCTTTCCCACGCTCCCTAGCCCTGGCACGCTCTCCCCCACGTCCCCTCCCCCTCGTCAGCCCCTC
>NW_026000224.1:4798156-4801621 GCF_001458135.2 Marmota marmota marmota | reverse complement strand
CCTTGGGCTCTGCGGGCCGCGGAGGCCAGCGGCGGTCGGTCGGCGGCGCAGTGGAGAGTTCCGATGTGCCTTCCAGAGGTGGTTAGCCGCCGGCTGGAAGCCGACTTCCCTGAGGGGATTGGGAGACTACTTTGAGTCAAAGGCAGTAAGAAAGATGTCATCGGCTCGCATCTGTGTTGTGCCTGGAGGTTGTGGCAAGAGGTATAGTGTGGATGTGTGCGAAGGCAGAGTAAAGGAAGTTTACTGGCTGATCCGAGGGGCTGTGACTTTTGGAAAAAGGGAAGTCTAGAATGGATCCGAGATTTTCTTCTGGAAGCTGTAAAGTTGGAGTTGCCCAGATGAGGTGAAACCCTTGGGGGATCTTTTTTGGGTGATGGTGTGCAGCTTCAGACAGGTGACATTCCAGATGCTCACAGGATGCATACACCCTAGTGATCAGGAAGGACATGCCCCAGGAAGACCCCCAGGCCGACATGTCTTCCAAGGACAGCCCTTAGGGCCTCAAACCTTTGGAAAGTGGGGAGATGAGGAGGTCCTAGCTGCAGCCCAAGAGAGGGGGTGTGGCCAGAAGAGAGGGAAGAAGAGGGAGTATCACTAAGCCAAGTCAAAGAGATCCTTCTTCCCAAATGATGCTGATAGGTCAAGATGAGGACTGGCCACGTACAGTTGGATTTGTCAAGGGCAAGCCATTGATGACTTTGATCACAGTGATTTATTGGAATGGTAGAGGCAAAAACTTGATGGTATGCACAAAGAGAATTGTAGGGGAAACCCTGAAGAAGCTGGACCTAGGCTACCCTCTAGTAGGGCCAGGAAAGTGGCTGGTGGCTAGAGGGGTTTTTAACACAAAGTTTGTGTGCCAATTTGGCCTGCTCAAATTGATATTGGAAAGTAAGTCCTGTAGGAGAGAGAGAATAAGTGCTGGGATAATGCCCTTCCTTAGGTTACCCTCAAACTTCTTGTTCTTCATCTCAATCATTCTCACCAGCATTCAGGCCTATTCTGGACCTTCCTATGTTTCAGCAAAATCTTCCCAGGAACCAAGTATTTTCCTCCAGCACTGCTTCTTCAACCATACCCTATTCTTGAAAGACTTGACTACAGAGTCAGTGTCCATTTTGACATCTTCAGTTGACTTCGTGGCCCAACCCATCTTTTCCCTCCATCCAGTCAGTCACTGTACCTACTTCAGCTACAGTCCCCAAGGACTTACATGTCACCAACTCTAGCACAAACTTATTGGTCCTCCTATAACACTGTTCGCAGAAGCACCATAAGCCCAGCTGCCACACCAGCTTCTGGAGACATCATTGCTTCCTCACTTCCTCCTCTCTTCCCACATGACCCATCCAGAAAAATCTCAAACATCCTTGTAACATTCCTTACTTCCCCTGCCAAATTTGTGTTTTCATCATCTCTCACTGAGATTTCTTTAGGCATTTAAAAATTGATCTCCCAGGTCCCACTCTTCTTTTCTCATTCCCACCCCATCACCTTCTTTTCTCACTGCAGCCAAAAAGATCTTTTAAAAATTCCACTGCCATTTAAAATCCACGGTAATCCATCACAGCAACAAGGCACAGAAGAAAAATCATACAATCTTAACAACAGGTATAGAGAAAACTTTTGATAAAGTGTAACGTCTGTTCATGATTGCAAAACAAAAAACAAACAAACAAACAAAAAAACCTGAAACTCAGCTAACAACAAATAGAAGGTGACTTCTTCCACTGGATAAAGAACATCTATAAAAACTCTAAAGCTAGTAATAAAAGACTAGCAGGTTCTCTACTAAGAACTAGAATCAGGAACTAGAATGTTCCCTCTCACCATTGCTTTTCAACACCATACTAGAAAATCTAGCTAATATAATAAGACAAGAAAAATAAATAAAAGGTATATAGATTGGAAAGGGAGAAATAAAACTCTTTTTTTTTTTCTGCAAAATTGCCCTGCTCAAAATCATACATTGGATCTTCACTGTGTGTATGACACAATTCTAAGTCCTTAAAATGTTATAAAAATGCTACTCTCTCCCTTACTCACTTAGTTCTGTTTATTCTAATTGGTCATTTAGAAGAAAAAGCACTAAGTCTTCAGGCCTGCTCTTCTGTCAGGAACCCTTTTTACAACCACTGCCTAAATCCCTTTCTTCTTTAAAGTTCTGACATGCCAATTTCTGACTTCTTCTCATCTACTCACTTTTACCTAGAACCTTGCTGGTAGTTCTCTTTGACGCTGTGGGGCTATGGGTATTACTGGGGATGTGGAGGTGGAGGGAGTAACCCTTGATCTTTGGGGGATGGAAGTCATCTGAAAACACATCCCACCTTCCCATTCTCAGGTACATTCCATGCTGTGCCTTAGAGAATTCCTGGGGAGATTTAGGCCAGTTGCCTTCAGGAATGACCAGCCTGCTAATGCATCTTCCACTAGCTTTTTTTTCCCCTCTATTTCCCTGTCTCTATTTCCTCTATTTTCTGGGGATCCATCTCTCAAATATAGTATCTGCACTCAAGTCCTTGTCCTAGGTTCTCCTTGGGGGAGAACCTAGAGGAAGATTTAACTTATTACTTGCTCAGCTCAAAGAGTTCTTCCCCGACATCACACACTATTAACAGCACTTTTCATTCACCAGCAACACTCTTTATCTTTCCTTCAGTGAATCAATTGTATTTGTGATTGCACATCATTCCTGTGACTTTTAACATGACTTCATACCTAGACTGGAAGATCCATGTGTTTAGTGTCTCTTTTTTGGTTCTATGGTAAAGGGCATCTCATGAATCTAACCAGGATCTATCCCGACATGGCCTCTGTTGCTGAATTTGCCTGATTGCTGTGGGTTGTCAGTACAACTTCCAGGAGATGAATTCTTTTCCCCTGGCTCGGGCCATCTATGTTCAGCCTTATCAAGCAGAACAGGGTCAGAGCGTCTGGACCAAATTCAATAATAAAGAGATGTTGTCCGTGGGGTCCCAGGGCACCAGGGGTGGATCCCTCTTTCCTAAGAACACTAGGACTAGCCGGTGGATAGTAGGAAGTTCCGTTTTACAGTGCCTACAGTCATGGCATGCTCTAAGAGCAGCTGAGTGCCTTGAAGACACTAGAGGACGTATCCTGTTCTGTACTGGCTCTCTATGTCCAATAAGCCCTGTGGTGGTGGTGGTGAAGACCTCACACTGCAAATCAGTTCTTATGAATGCGCCGGCGGGTCCCTAATGTCGGTTAAGCACTGGCTGAGCCTTCCCGGGTGTTGACTGATGTGTGTAGGTAGGTTCCCAGGCTAACTTTCAAGCAAGTTGAACGGTTGTCCTGTGTCCCAAGCCACCGCGGTCTCAGAGCCCTTGGTGTCCCCGGGTAACCCGCCGCTCCTGGCGCAACAGTTGGGTCCGGTGGTGCAGCCGCCCTTGCGGTCGAGCTGTGCGCGCGCTCCCGGGCTATGCGCGCCTAGAGACCAGGCTG
>NW_026000224.1:4776207-4797640 GCF_001458135.2 Marmota marmota marmota | reverse complement strand
GATGTAATTATTACAGCCTGCGCTGCAAGGGGGTGGGGGGCGGCGAGCACCGGCTCTTCTGCCTGGCACTGGCCAGGTGGGGCCGGGCGGGGTGGGGGCTGCTCTCGCTCCTCGGCGTCCTCCTAGCGCGTCTGTCGCTTGGAGCGAGCGGGACCAGGACCTGGGCGGGGGCTCTCAGGAAAGAGTACAGAGGTGGGGAGGGACGGCAAGCAGAGCGCTCCGCTAGAGATGAGGGGTCGCAGGTGCAGAGCCGAGCGCGGCGGCTGTGGGGTGCTTTGCATCCGAAACTCCACGTCTCCTGCGTGGCTTTTCCCCACTTCTTAGCGAACATTGTGCCAGCCACCCGCTTGTCGCTTCTCTTAAACGAATGACGATTTCCGCTAAGGTTGGAATCCGAAAAGCGTGACTTATCAGCAGCGGCGGTCTCGAATCGATTAAAAATAAAGCGATGGGTAGCCAGTCCATCCTCTGCCTTGGCTGATCTGCCGGCCCGGGCTGTGGGTGGCGAGGCACACCGCGCAGCCGCTCCCCTGGTGTCCGGAGGGTGCTCCGACGGCACGGGGCCTCGGGCTCACTCTCCGTGACCCGCTCACGGCCCTTAACTTCCTATCTGAGTGGAGCCACGAACCCAGTGATGTGTCCGTACTTACCGAAGACTCGCTGCAGAAGGTGAATCAATCACATTTGTAATTAGAAGACAACCCAATGTCTTGGATGGCCCCAGGGGAGTTCGGGCACCCTTTCAGGAGGGCTCCTCCTACGTCTCCAGGTCCATCTAGCCTGGGAAGTAACAACCCTGCACCAGAAGTTAAAGTGCACCTCAACACCATTCTGCTCTTACTCCCTTCACGTTCTCTGTGGAAGGTAATAGAGCGTAAAGGGAAAGAAAGGTGAAATGATGAAAAAGATGGTAAATTTTGGCAGGTCAAATTGTTACTTTGGTGTTTAAAAAAATGTCATTAATCAGGATTTTTCAGTAGCCAAATCATCTTGTGCAGGCAGCTGGGTGACTCACAGAGTTGGCTCCCATGGTAATTGTAGAGTATATGTACTGTTTCCTTTTAGATGGTGTGACTTTTCATTACTTGGACGAGAACAAATTAGAATGTTTTATACCCCACATCTGGCTGCATGGCTGGGCTCAAGCACCCAGAGCTAGGAAGATGGTGGAACTGGTGAGAGAAAGTAGGAGGAGTCCTGCCCTAACCCTGTTATCCACTTCCTATTACTCAAGGTCTTTCCCGAGAAATGTGGGATTTGTTCTTAAAGACAAGCTGTCCGGGCACTGGCACTGTGTCTGTGAGCCTTCTTCCTGCCCCTTTGCATCTCCTGCATCACCTGCCTCCTGGGTTCTTGGTGAAGAGGTCAGTGGAGGGGCAGTAACTTCAGTTCTTGAGGCATCATGTGAATTTGTATGCTGCATTTTAGGTTAAAGGGTAAACTTAGTAAGCAGAGTACCATGTCAAATAATATAAATTGATGAAATTAAAATTTTCTCTGAACAAGGATTTTTTTTTCTCTCAGAGAAGCACTCTAGGTCGACTTCACCTTACTAAGCATTGTTCCCTTTCCTTTTAAAGAGCTTTGCATTTACTATCCATTTATCCAAAGTGGTGCTCCTTGAGGCAAAAAGAAGCATACTTATTTACTTATGTTTTTGTATGCCTCAGGCTACCTGTGTTCTGGATGGGATAATAATGATGTTTTTATAGATTTCAGATCTCATTACATTTTTTCTCCCCAATGACATGTATGTCCTTCTATGGCAATTCATAGCTTTTCCAATTTTCATCCCCTTTATTTTTGAAATTGGTGGAAATTCCAAACTGAATATTAAAGGCAGATATATACTTCACAAAATCTAAATAATATTGAATTCTGTGTGCCTGAAACCTGATCAATTCTGAAATTTGAGGAAGATAATATTTTTTAAGTATCAGAGAATTTGTTATTTTCATCTTTTTTTTTTTTTTTTTGTACTGGGGATTGAACTCAGGAGCACTTGACCACTGAGCCACATCCCCAGACCTATTTTGTATTTTATTTAGAGACAGGGTCTCACTGAGTTGCTTAGTGCCTCACTTTTTGCCAAGGCTGGCTTTGAACTCACGATCCTCCTGCTTCCGCCTCCTGAGCTGCTGGGATTACAGGCATGCATCACCATGCCTGGCTGTTTTTTCCCCTTTAACACATTATCTCCCATAATGTTGAAATTGAGGAAATTTCATAATTCTTTTATAATGATATTTGAAGTAAAACCTCTCAGATACCCAAAAAATAGCTTGAAATGCACTTTGATCATAGATTTATAAGGAAGTTAATTAAGTATATTATCTATGGACCTTTGGAATGGATATTCCATGGTCATTCAATGGCCATGATAAAATCACCATGATTCATTGTTTGGCCAGATGGGAGTCATATTCAAAGCATCACAGTAGGTTGCTATAAAAGAATTACAGCCTACCACACAGGAAGTTGGGAGCAAAAACATTCTATGCAGTTGAAGTATTCTTAACCACAGTTTTACCTAGTAGTTGTTATTCATCATAGAAGAATTCCTGGCTCATTACCATTTTAATGGTATGTTGTTTCTAGGTGCTCGGTGTGTATAAAGCTGAGTATAGTAATTCGAATGTCTCATGACAAAAGCACTCTGGTTTTCAGGAGGTCAAGCATCTGGGCCGACTGGTCATGGGTTGTAGGCTGTGCAGACTCCAGTGTAGATCTGCAGCTGCTCTTGGTCAGCTCCCCTTCTAGGTGTTCAGAACAGAGGCAGACAGCAGATTTGGATTCCACATTAATCTCCTTGACAATGGCAGCTGGCATTCATATGTGAACCACTGATTTTCTTTTTTCCTGCCATTGTTCCTTGCTTTGACTTCATCTACCCATGAGAAGGCTTCTCCCACCATCAGCTCTGGGTTTCCTCTCACTATCCTTCCTCCTAGCTCCAAGAGCAACTGCAGCTTCTTTTGGCTGTTCTCCATCCCCCACAAAGGGCACTATAGGTGCTTCTAAGATGCACTCCCACCGGGGTGCCACTGGTGATTTTTTATGGGATACCAGTTCTTGAACATTGTATCTTTCTTTCCTGATGTTCCAGGAAAGTTAGGTTAGGTTTACTGGCCAATTACAATGAGTTCTGGTGTATTTGTGCAGTATGAATTTATTCCAAGACCCTTGGAAGGAGGATCCCCAACTCGGGGTATGGCTCTGGCAGGCCAACCTCTTGTGGTCACAGGAGTCTGTCCTTCTCTTGAGTCATTAAATCATCAGAGAACAGACACTCCACTCAAGCCTATAATTTTATGTGTCTTTTGAGGAGAGGAAAGTGTTAGGAAATAAGGCGTGGAGATACTGCGATCAGTACACAGCTTTACTTGCCAGAACACAAAGCCAACTCTGGGCCGGCACCTGTCTATAAGAGAAAAGGACAATGCCCATAACTGGAGATGGTGACCTGACCCTGATGGCAGTCTTGGCCAAGTACAAACCAAAGTACACCAGAACCGTCACTACCCCTTGATTTTAAGTTATGTGAACCAGGAAATTCTCCCTTTGAATTGGGTCTTCTTCCCTGACATCCAAATGGGGTGGGTTTAGTTTCTTCAAAAGTTTCCATGTCAAAGCTTTCATTGTGGGGTAAAATTTGTTCATTACCAGGTGATATGTATATATATTTTTTTATCCAGTATGCTTCTTATGAGGGAAAAAAGGAACAAAATTTAAATCAATCATTTCTGGAAATGAATAGACATTTGGAATCAGCTCATCCTTAAAGCTGTAGCAGCAGTTTTAAAAAGTAACCTTGTGAAAATAATTGGTCATTGTTTTAAAAATTATATCCCAAGTCAGGTGCAGTGTCCTATGTCTATCATCACAGCAGCTCAGGAGTCGGGGCCAAAGGACAGAAATTCAAGGCCAGTCTTACCAACTTAGCAAGGCTTTAAGCAACTTGATGAGACCCTGTCTCTAAATAAAATCTAAAAAAGGACTAGGAATGTAACTCAGAGGTAAGTGCCCTTGGGTTCAATTCAATAACAAAAGATACCCCATACTTTGCACACAGGAGGGAAGCTAGATAACAGGTTCCAGAATACAGTTAAAAGGAAAAAAGTGGGAATTACCCCCTCAGTCCCATAAAGTACATATGTTAAGCCAATCAACATTAAAAAACCAACCAACCAACCAACCAACCAACCAACATGCTTTTGTGCTTAGTGAACATTTGTCTTGCTATTTCTACAATGCTGATGAGCAGCTTTCTGTCCTGTCCGCACAAGGCAGTGACTGTGAGGCAGGTCTTCTGTGGGCCTGCCTGGGCTGCTGAGTGGCACTGAGAATCCCTTTGGCCTTGCTATGCTTCAGTTTCCTCCACACTCAGAGAGGTGCAGTGTTACCTTGCTAGGTAGCTGTGGGATCTTAGAAGCCTTGAGAACTGTGTAAGTGCTCAGTACTGAACTTATTTAACCCTGCAGCAGTGAAGCCAGGTTTCGGTGTGGGCCACCTTTGTTGGAGTTCCCATACAGCTTTACTGATTATTATGATTAGTCATCTTTTACTTATTTATATATTGTTTGACTATTTCCTTTTCTTAAGTTTTTTGACTGAGCTCAACCACAAAAAGCATGGTGAGAAATGTTAATAAAATAGAAATAGGAAGAGCCAGCCAGTGTGATGACCATGAAAGGAAATGCATTCTCCAGGCATCACATTTGACTTTGAGCTCAGCTCCTTGGGAGTCAACAACAACAACAACAAAACCCACAAACCCTCACTTGATTTCCTTATCAGGGTGGACATTCAAACTAATTTTCCAGTGGAAAAAAGTTTTCCCTAGTCTTAAATCATAAAATACTTTTTCATAGTAGATCTGATACACAAGAGTTAGACTTATATAACATGTAACACAGAAGTATTTTTCATGATTGTATCTTGTAGTAGACTTTGAAGGAAACCAAAAGTCAAACACATACACAACCTGCAGGAGGGCATGGTAATCTTTTTCTAGTATTTACACATTACCTCTGTGACCAGGTGGTAAACTATGGGTACAGGAGCCTAGTCTTCATGTCTTTGCACCACCCACAAATCTGTTGTAGTTACTGTTAAAGACACATGAATTCATGCTGCGAATCTTATAGACCAGTCAAGTTTCTTGAGTTTTCTGTATCTTCATGATCCCTAAAGACTTGGTCCGTAAATGCCCATTAAACCTGTTTTAGCTCAAGGCAAGTGCCCTTGCCATCCTAAAAGTGGCAGCATGAGGAGGGAGTCCCCCATAACTCCTAATGCTGCTGGACTGACCTCCTGAAAACTCATCATTAAGTGAATGTGCCATAAGAACATTGTACATTCAGCCTGCCGAACATCCCAGCCCCAGTCAGCTGCCTTGTCCATGCTCAGAACACTCATTAGAATCATCTAACACAACATGATTTTATAATACAGGGCTGACTATTTCATGTAATTTATTGAATGCTGTACTGAAAGAGAGAAATGGAGTGTTGTGTGGGTATGCTTTCAAACCATCGGTAATGGGGATGATCTGTGTCGTCTCTGGCCTGATACTACTTCCACTCCTTCTCTTCATTCCTGTCCCACACACTGGGAAAAGTCTTCCTTCACTCAAGGAGAACTCAGAGGCCATTTCAGCAGATCTCCTCAGACCAGATCGCATTGGTGTTTCTCTGCAGCTGCCAGAGACGGCACCCATGTGCCTCGTCTGCTTTGTCTTCCCAGCTCCCCTCTTTGAAGGGCAGCTTCATGAGGAAGGGTCTCTTGTCCTCATTGTGCTTGGCTCCTGGCTTAGGAGGTCCTGTTTGACCGTGAGTGGGTCAAATGCATGAGCAGAGCAGAACTGTGGTCTCCTGGGCACCTGTCTCCATTTCCCCAGGTCTGGGTGGTATCACCCTGCCCCTCCCTCCACGCTGTTCCTTGGGTCCTTATCTAGCTTCACGCCATTAGACTCCGTGCCTTCACCCTAGTTTAGCAATTTCTTCTTTTATGTCTTTCCCTCACATTTGTTCTTCCAGACCTTGTTGAAGGCTACTTCCCTGTGGTGTGTCTCCCAGGCTTGGTGCCAGATGAGGTCATCCTCTCAGCCCGCCCTTTGTGCTCTTGGAGAGCATGGTCTGTGGAAGTCATGGTGGGGTTCCTGAGGCAGGGCAGTGTCTGGCACTGTGCTCGGCACTGCAGAGATGGCAAGGAAGGGGACAGGACTGGGGCCCCTGTCCCCACATCTGCTGTAGAGCTATAGACCATACTATTCAGAAAACATCTGGGTGAATAAGTAAATCCACAACCATAGAAGACCCTATTATGGTACCCAGTTCCTCATCTGCACGTCTCATGCATTCTGTCTCAGTTGTGTTTATGTATGATCATGACAGGAAACTGTAAGCATATTGATGGGTTTGTATGTTTTTCTATTCTCTCTCTCTCTCTCTCTCTCTCTCTCTCTCTCTCCCCTCTTAATGTAAAACCTTTGGTCCTTTAAAAATAATTTCAGTTTTTATGATACTTTCTGAACAAATTTATGAACTGTTTTCTGACTGTCAAATGTTTAGTATAGACTGTATTGTAGATAATAAGGAAACTTGAATCCACAGTTGAGAGTTGTGATTTTGAATTTTTGTTGGTGGCCCTTCTAGTATATGACATTTCTGAGTTTAAAACAAAGTGTTCTAGTTTATCAATAGAATTAGATTCCAAGTTTTATTTTTGTTGTGAAAAAGGAACTATATATTTCTTTGAGGTAGCTAGACAGTATTTCTTATTCATCTACTTGCCTGCTTCTCAAATGATGTTATCCTAAGTACCAGAGATCTCAAAAGAAAACTTATGCATTGTACACGTATGCCTATATCACAACAAATCCCAACATTATATATGATTATAATGCACACAAAAAAAACCCTCAAAAAATCTTGAAATTTAGATTGGTCTCATAAAGATTGTAGTCCCTGGCCTAGCCTTTGAATCCACACTAGTCTGAAACAGGGCTCTACTTATTCTGGTGAATCTCATGAATTTGGGAGCTAAAAATAAAGGCATACATTTTTTCTCATAAATAACATACAGAAATTTAATTTTATTCCTACAATATGAAAGGATGTTTGTGAATTATAAATGTCTTTTGGGGATGGGGATATGACTCAGTGTCATAGCACTTGGTTTGATCCCTACTACAGCAAAACAAATATAAATAAATAATAAAGTGAAAAATAAGTAAAATTTTCTTTACATATAACTAGTCCCAGCATGTTCATGTCTGGGAACTTATCCTAAGGAAATAATCGTGAATTGGTAGGAAGTTATCTAAGCAGATGTTTGCTCTAGCTTTGTTTCATAGCATAATATTAGAAAATGGCAACAGCAGGAGACTGGATGAAGTTATTATGAGGGGCCATACTGTAAGAAACACACCCGTTAAAAAGACGAATGTTAAATATTAATACCACAAGATGTTTCTGTCCTGTGAAGTGATTGCAAGGTAGCATGCACAGCATCCTACATGCCCATGGAGCCCCTGAACTTGGAGACAGAGGGAAGACTGAAGGGTCCCCATCAGCCCAGTCCCAGCCTGTCTTCACAGTGGTTAGGGTAGCTGCACAAGGTAGTCTGTGCTGCCTTGCGTGTCCTGACTGGGCCAGCTGTCAACTCCTCTCCCCTTGATGATCCACTTTGTCCCTTCAGCTTCCAATTTCCTGTCTGGAGTTAGGGCCTTTACATAGGCTGCCACAACCTAGAGGGCTCCTGTGCACCATGGTTTCCTCCTTCCTCAGCTCCCTCTACTTTTTCCCCATATAGTGCTTCTCAGTTGACCTTCATGCTCTGGGCCATTTCCCTTGCTGCTTTCTCATGTGCTGTGTGATTTGCTTATTTATTCTTAATATTTGTCTATTAATGAATAGCATTGACTGGGCACTTCTTGTGTGCCAGGTTAATTAAGGCACCCATGTTGACTTATTCTCTCATAGCTCTGTGGGGTTAGGACTGCTGTTCTGCATGTTGCAGAGGAGACTGAGGGAGAGAGTCTGAAGTCAGGGACACAGTCTGGCCAGAGCTGCAGACCTCAACATGGTATGCTGCTTTAGAGCTGGAATTTGTAATCACCACCATGAATGTTGCTGGTGGAGATAGAAGCTTTATGAGGACAGGTGTTTGTCCATTTGGTCACTGCTTTATCTCAAGCATCTGAAACATGCTGGGCAAGAGGCATCTGGTCAGTGTTTCCTGAATCTATGAATGCTGAGCCATAATGATTTTGATTTTCCTGTCTGTGTCAATGTCTTGGGCCTCACATATACAGAGTCCTACAGATAGGACTTAAACAAGGATATCTGTTAGCTCCTATAGTAAAGGATCTCTGCAGGATGGGGTCACCCTTCTGCTCCATGGCTGTCACTACTGTGACATTCCCTCTGGAAGGCGTGGCAGCAGTAAGCAGAGGAGAGACTTGTTCCCTCAGCAGGGTTTGCCAGCCTCCATAATGTGCCTAGGTGGAACATGATACAAGTGGGCTTCTGACTTGTTCAAGTTCAAAATAGTTTTCCTTGGCTTGTGGTGGCCTTGCCCAGCACGGTCATTCTGTCCATAGGCCCTTGTGATCGATGGCTCTGTCATTGTCAGGAGAAGGCTCTGTGGTCACCCTATGCATCCTCAACCAGCAGGAGAGAGCATGGCGGGTGGTGTGTAGGAAGGTTTTTAGGCTTAGCCTTCTGCTCATACTGTATCAGCCTCCGTCAGTGTCACACATACCTACCTGCAGGGATGTGGACCCACACAGGCCATCAGCTGATCTCTGCGGTGAAGGAACTTTAGAAGTCCTCTGGAAGACTTTGCCTTACATCTTGGCCTATCTGCATCAACTATTGACCAGAGTAGGGTAACCAACATTTGGGGATTAGGTTAATCTTAATATGCTTTCTGGACTCAGCTGTCCCTGGTTCCCCTGTGGTCATGCAGTAGAGTTAGAACTGGAGAACAGCTGACCTCTCTGTTAGGAGAGGAGGAGTGGCTGGCTGCTCATTCACAAGCAACATCTCCTGTAACTAACTGTTCTTGTGTTCTGAATTGCCTATGGCATGTGTACTTTTGTAATTTAATGAAGCCTTACAGACTTCTTTTAATGTTCATCCAATATAAGGAGTGCAAAAATATTGTCAACATTGAAGCAGAAATCTCCTCTGAATATCCATTAAACTTGTTGGAAATTTCATTCATGACTTGTCAGTCATTTGTGCATTAACTATTGATTGGATTCAGCAGCTATGTCACTTGTGGGTCTCTGGCTAATGTAAGTGAGACTGACACTTTGGAAGGACCTGGGCTAGTGCACAGAACCAAGGGAAAGCTGAAGAATAGGTGCAGGAAGGTTGCAACCCTGGCAGCTCAATAGCAGGGCAAAAGGGCTGCAGCCACTCTCCATCTCTGCCTTGCTGTATTCACAATGCAACTCCATGGAGTTCCGTAGCTCAGCCAGCTGCTTTGTTTTAGTTGAGAAGTACCAGATACCTGGGAAGAGGGAAAGGTGTGAGTCACTCGAGACAATGGCAGTGCAAATACATGCAGTCGCGTACTGGGTGCAGAAGTCTCTTACCTGTCTTCTCTTCTCCTAGCAAAGCAATGTAGTCCAAGTCACAGAGGTGAGAGATATCCTACTTTGTATCATCTTATAATGCATTCTAGTATTTTTAAAAAAGAAAATACTTGCATATGTAGTGGGTAAAATCCAGATCCTTGGTGTTACAAATTCATTAACAGCATCACTAATTACTATTCAAAATATTAATTATCTGCAGCATGCACAATTCATTCTTTTGGTCCTGCCTGAGAGTCTTTGCTCTGTTTCTTTAAATTTTTCTTTTATAATATGTATAGGTGGTTCTTTGAAATTCATTCATTCTTTTCTCTTGGAACAAGAATTAGGCAAAACCCAGAGGCCTGTGTTTTATTGTACAGTGTGGTAATGCATTCCCTTGGTTCCCAGATCTTCTCTTCCTATTAACTTTCTTTGTGTTATTCATCTTTTTTAACTCTCTCTCTCTTTTTTTTTTCTGCAATGTACTCTGTCCTCTCCCTTACCTGGGGGTGAAATCGGAGACTAGTTGAACTACTTTTGTAAATTATCTCTTCCTCTTATTCCTCCTCCTTTGCCATATAATCAGTCAAATATTTAGAAATTATAGAGAAGCATAAAGTAAGATATTTACAGTCATCACTAATTCCATGATCCAGAAATAATTTAAATCTTTTTTTTTTTTTTTTTTTGTATATTTCTTTTCAGCCTCCTTTTCCTTTCTGTTTGCTTATTTGTTTAGGACTGAGGGTTGAACCAGGGTGCTCTACTCCTGAATTGCATCCCAGGTCCTTTTTAAAATTTCATTTTGAGACAGAATCTCAGTAAGTTGCCCAGGATGACCAATTTATCCTACTTTAGCCTCCAGAATACCTGGAATTACAGGTGTGGCCACTGCACTCTGACCTTCTTGTTTTTAAAACCCAAATTGGGAGCTATCCTGTTTTTTTCCCCTTTATATTCTTTGCTAAGAATTTTCTCATACATCCAAATTATTTTAATTTTTAAATTGATATTTAATATTCTCATATGCAGTATGAGTCAACTGTTTCCCTAATGATCAACATTTAAGTTACTTTAAAAAATTTGAGCTTTTACTCTGTGATATTTCCTGAAAATATGGACTATTTTTCTCCAGTAAATTCCTAGGAATAGTATGATTAGTTAATGGGTATGTTTAGTTGATTAGGGTTGCTCTAATGAATTACCACAGTGAAGAAACTTAACAGGACAGAAACACATTCTCTCACAGATCTCGAAGCTGAATGTTCAAAATCAAGATATCTCAGAGCTGTGCTTTCCCCAGGGGCTCCTGGGAAGAGCCTTCCTCCTCTCCCATTCCTGGTGCTTTGAGCATTCCCTGGCTTGTGGACCAGTGGTCCCAATTCTATCTTGTCTTCTCATGGTGTCTCCCCTCTTCTACCCATTTAAGACTCCCTCCCAGGGACACTTGTGGTTTCATGTAAGACCCTCCTGGGTACTCCAGGACCGTCTCCTCATCTGAAGGTCCTTAGTGTATCATGTCCATAAAACCCTTTCCAGATAAGACCACATTCACAGGTTCCAGGGATTGATGGGGGCTTCTCTTGGGACCACTGTGTCTGTGCCAGTGGACACTTTTAAGAATATGAAACCTCCACTCAGCTGTACTTTAAGCTGGAGGTTTCCACCAGCATCTAGTAAGTGCCTGTTTTGCTATAGCCGCAGCAGTAACAAGGAAGGTAGAGATAGGTGTGCTACAAGAAAAAGTGGCAAGGAAACTGAAGTGAAGGGCAGCAAAAGAAGGGAGCGGCCGAGCGGATGGGGATTTAGAGTATTTTCTGAGCCTGCTTCGATGAAACCATAATGCAGCCACTCCTACCCTTAAAGAAGGGTTAGGATCCTTAAAATATAAAGTTTTTTTCATGTGTGCATAAGAAGAGGCAAAGATGTAAACAGACAAGTCATAAAACAATCAGGATTTTGGTCAATAAGCATTTAAGTATTGTCCATAAGAAATGGTAATGAAGAGGCACATTGAAACTTTACTGTTTTAAACTGTCAAGGGGGGTTATTGTTTTATTTTATTTATTTTTTTCCTTTCATGCATCATTTATTTTATTTTTATTTGTAAGGGGGTTATTATTTTAAAATAATTAATGGCCGCACACTTTGGTGTTTGATTTTCAAGGGGACTGGAGCTCAAGGCCCCTTTCTTGCCTGCAACTGTCCTCTTCATTCTGGCTCCAGCCAATCTCTCTGCCAAGTGGGAGTAGGTACCCAGTGGGGCCACCTCCTCCTGTGTTTCCAGCTGATCAGAGAACACTGCGTTCCCTCCTCATAATCAATGTGAGCTTCCTATTTCAAAAAGCTTAATGGAATAGCATTTTTTTTTTAAAGAATTCAAGCTGGCTAAATTTAGTGTCTGAAAAATGTCCAGTCCAGAAATAGATCTCACTGGAATATCTGTGCCCAGGGCTGGCTCTTTGCAGCAGGAAGGGACCCTGGCTGGAAGTTTCTTCTGGTTTCCGTGTTGTCACACAGGTGTCACTGGACACAGTGATCTCTTGCAGCCCCTGCCAGCTGAAAACGTGTTCCCATGTAGTTGTCACGCTAGCTGTGGCCACCTCTCAGCTCTGTGCAGCTCTCTTCCCAGCGCACGGTCCTCTCTTGGGACATTATAGAAGGTGTGTTGGGAGGTTACACAGGGTGACTCCCCTTCTAGTTACTATCTATTTCTTGGTCTTTACAGTGAGTTTTAATATTTCTGCTCTGTCTGATACTTTTTGAAGGCTTATTATTATTATTATTTTAAAGAAGTAGTCGTCTACTCTTGGCATAGAAGGATAACTTCTAGGTACTCACACATGAAGCTGGGGTAAATCCCAGGTGCTTGCTCACTCGTTCTTTACTTCCCTGCTGCTGGGGTGGTACATACAGTACACCCATTCTGTCCTCCCACCACTGGTGTCACAGACGTCCATCACTGTCCACGTCTGTCACACGAAACTCTGAGGTCTGCGTGGACAGGTCTGTCTGATGGTTGCTCTGTTGTAGAGAAAAGAGGAAGAGCTGAGCATTGCTGGCTCCTCATTGTAGTCCATGGAAGATGGGCAGTGTGTGGCTTTACTTTACACTCATCTCCATGTGTCTAGATTGGGTCATGTGAGTGCTTAAAAAGCTGATCAGAGCATGAGGCACTATGTTTGATCCCCAGCACCACATTAAAAAAATAAGCAAATAAAATAAACATATTATGTCTATCTACAACTAACAAATATAAATATAAAAAAAATTACCTGATCAGACTTGGTCTATACCCTGTAGGCTTCTTGCTGAGTGGGAAGCACCAAATGGGTGATGATAGTGGTCCACACCAAGCGGAGGGTGGCAGGAGCCACAGCCCAGAGACATCTGTGGGAGCACTTCCTGGTGTGTGCAGGAAGGTGGGGCTGGGCTGGGTATTCCTGTGTGGGAGGGCAGCACGGAGGAGCCCTGACCTCCTGGCTTGGTACTCTGGGGCTACAGGCAGTGCTGTCTAGGAAGAGGTCTGGACTGTCTTGGATTTATAGATGGGGAGGTACAAGTGGTAGCCAAGAAGTGTTGGAATAGGGTAATCTTGAAGCTCAGGCTTGTACCCATAGAGGATTACTTGTAGCTGGATCTGTATGGTCAGGTAAATGGTGAGTCTTCTGCTGGACACTGAGCCTGGAGAAGGCAGGGTGGTCCTCTGAGCTATCTGGCTTCTGAAAGAGAATGCATCTCTTGAGTTTCTCAGTACAGCTTTCTTTTCAAATATTTTATTATTCTTTCATTGGCTAAGTGGACTCATCTTTATCCAGATTCCCATTTGTTACTTTTAGAAACATGGCAAAAATCATGGTCACTGTAATATGGTTCTCTTATACTTCCTCTTTAGAAGAACAGGGAAATTATAAGCAAAGAGAATGTCTTTCAATTTGGCATATTTAGATCAAGTATTACTATCTCTTCTGCGAACATGAAAGCAGAAGCATTGAAAAGTTAGGCCACCTAACTGGGTGGACATGAACCTCAAGATTCCCTTAGGTGTACAATGTAGTGTACATAGTTACTTCTGCAGGGGAGAGTTCAGTGTGTATTTTCTGAGACTTGCAACTCTGTATCTTAGAACATGAACTTTAAAACCATCTTTAGAGAAATGTCAAGTTCAGGGGAAGTTGGGAAGTCCCATTCCTTTGCTGTGGTTTTTGGCCAATGTGGTCATGGTTCCTGTACTTAAGTTTTTGATCAGGGGCCTCTGATCACTGGGATGAATAAAGGCTGTTTAAGTACCCTTCCTGGTGGACATTCACTTTTATAAAAGAACAGAAGGAGGTGGGCTGTAAGGAGGTGGACTGCAGGTTTGAAATTTCGGAGACGCCCATGAGAAATAGGGTGTTGAAGGTAAGGAAGCTGACGGAAGGCATGGGGCCTGTGGGAACGGGGGGCCACAGAAGGGGTAAAGGTAGAGGACAGACCAGGGGACACCATGGACCAGCTAGAAGTTTCTCTGAGTTCTTTCTGTTCATCAGTTCAGATGCTGTAGGTACAGAACGCATGCCAGTGCAGCAGGCGAGCACCATCTAGTCCTCGAGCACTCCATGTGGCCATCACTAAGACAAGCCAGAGTAATAAAGTGAGATGAATAAGCATCATTTCGCTTGACAAAGTTTTATTAAAAAAACTGTACAGAGACGGGCTAGGACTGTGGCTCAGTGGTAAAGCGCTTGCCTAGCATGTATGAGGCACTGGGTTTGATTCTCAGCACTGCATACAATATAAATAAAAATAAAGATCCATTGGCAACTAAACACACACACACTATATATATATATATAAAAACTGTATAGACAGCAGGGCATATGTTGCAGCCTGCCACAGGTGAGGTCCTGTCTGGGACTTGTGGCCCGTGTGACTGCACTGACATGCCCTTGTATTGCACCAGGATGTTGATGCTGCGGAGCGGATTGGCAAACCGTAGGGTGAGTAGGGGCACACCCTGAACAGGCTCAGAGCCTGGACTTCGCAGGTGTCATCTGCCTCCCTCTGCACTGACGCCTTTGTATAGGGTGGATTGAACTTTGGCTAGAAATAGTGGTTGCAATATTAATCTCTCTGTCCCTTCAGAAAGCAGTAGCTATTAATCAGGTATTCAGGCTATAAAGGAGGGTGAAAAGTGTGGCCGCTGTGTCCAGTGTTTATATTTTCAGTGCATGTGGGAAATCATCCTAGCAATTGATAGTAATATGGATAACTTTGGCTGAATCTCTGGAAACATGCTGATAACATGGTCCTTTAGAAGACATTTTTTTTGTGTGTGTTCAGTGGCTGCAGAAGGGGAGGCTCATTTACAATTTGTGACTGATGGGTCATTCATTCCCTCAAAATATGTATTTATGATTTTCCACGGTGCTGAACAGTGTGCTTGGCTTTGGGTATATTTTAGTAAGAAGGAAAGACTTTTTTTTTTCCTGTGTTGAAAGTCTATAGAGGGAGATAAATAATAAGTATACAATTAAATTGCTAAAAATGCTTTTTTATAGGCAAAATGACTCAGCTCTGAAACAGCTTTGAAGGAAAAGTTTGGCTACAGGGAGGATTGTGCAAGTAGCCAGGAGCATCAGGAGAAGCATGTTGAGGTGGGATCTGACAGATACACAGGAATTGGGATCAAGGGGTGGGGAATATCTCAGGCCTGAGGAAAGTGGAAACATTCGAGCCAAGACTTGGGGAATCTGAGGAACCCCCAGGCAGCCATGTGATGGGAGGTGGTGAGATTCTCTGTGTGTTGGAACTCTGGTAGGATGCTTGATGGCTGTCTGTTCAGACATCTTATCTTGATGGTTTTGGGAGAGCTTTTTTTTTTGTGTGTGGGGGGGTACCAGGGATTGAACTCAAGGGCATTCAACCACTGAGCCACATCCCTAGCCCTATTTTGTATTTTATTTAGAGACAGGGTCTCACTGAGTTGCTTAGCACCTCAATTTTTGCTGAGGCTGGCTTTGAACTCACGATCCTCCTGCCTCAGCCTCCTGAGCTGCTGGGATTGCAGGTGTGTGCCACTACCTGGCTAGAGAGCTTTCCATGGGGAGTTGTGGTTCTGGACCTGTGAGGGGATGGTAGTGGGAACCATGTCCCCAGGCCTGCCCTTTGCACCCACTGCAGACTGGGGGGAGCGAGGGGGTGGTGGGGAGTGAGAGGTGACAATGGCTTCTGCCCCATGTGGGTGGAGCATGCTGTGGTTCATGTACATGTGCTCCCACTGTGATGGGGGCTTGGGGACAGTGCCTAGGGACATCAGGTTCATTGCTATATTTTAGTCATTATTTGGCTAGGGTAGACAGGTACCAGACTTAGGGAAGCTTCAGGTCCTGCTGACGATGTTTTTAATGCGGTACCAGGTGGGTGAGTGGGGATGGACCCAGGAACACAGATCTGGAGCCTGGTCTTTGCAGATGTCATCTGTTTCCTTATGTGTACTGATGCCTTCCATGAAAACCCTGATGGTGTGTTTGGACAGTCTTGCTCATGGGTGTGCAAAGAAATAGTGGTTGAGGGCACCCAGGTCCCCCTGCAGAAGCCAGTATCTGCAGTGGGTAGTGCTGGTGGGTAAGATGTGGGGGATGCTGATGCACTCATGCTGTTTGGGAAGTGGACCAGACATGGCCACACTCAGATGGGGAGGAGGAGCAGTGGTTGCTCCATGACTCTGGCTCAAGCCAATGGGAGGGATGTGGTTGTCTGATGTGGGAAACTATTGGCCTATGACTTGGGAATGTTCTCTGATCTGTTTTTAGTGACTGTGACTGCAATATTACATATTTGAGGAGATTCAAGATGTAACAGGAGTGCATGGACCTTGATTTGCCAAAGCAGGGCTTGTGTTGGGAATGGAAGACTGGTTCGCTCTTTTTTTCCTTGACTTGAATTTGCTTCCAGCTTACCAGCATCTTAGAGAAGAAAGAAGTCTGTGAAGTCAGACGGTTCTGGAGCTGAACTGCTGTCTGGTCAAGCCTCACATTTCACAGATGGGGAAACTGAGGACGGGCTCCAGAATTCCTTGTTCCTCCCCCCAGGTTCTGTGCAACCTCGCCTCCCCACACGGTGCTTGAATTAGGAGAACATTCTTTTAGCAGATCTCCCCGCCTCCAGTCTCTCTCGGCTTGAAACCATCCTACACACAGCTGCTGGGATCATCTTTCTGAAGCCATTTTTATCATGTCACTTCTCTGCATGCTGTTTTCTGTTGCCTTTTGTCACATCCAGATTTCTTATTTCTGGTTCTCAAGGCTTTCTGCAAATGTCCTCCTTCCTGGGGTTCATTAAGAGCCTTTGTGGGATGTTTGCCATAAAGAGTTGCTCTCTCGAGTTCCCTGGCCCTGTTTTTACCATTTCATGCCACTGGGCCTTTGCATGGGCTGTGCCATCTTTGGGACATTCTGTGTCAACCCAAGTCATGTGCTGTTTTTTGTTGCTGACCTATGTCCCTTTCCTGTCTAACTCAGAGCCCCTTTCTTCCCTGAACTTATTCTATAAATTCTTTCTTCCCTCCAACTCTAACCATCCCTTTACCTTTTGGTCCCCTTTAGCAATTATCTATACAGTGTGTAAAAGCTTCTATAAACTATCTTAGATGAGGACCCTCTTGTTGTATAAGGATTAACTAGACATCTGAAAACATACTGAGTACATGTCACTGAGGTTTCTTTGGACAATGGCTTCCATCATGTATCGGTGTCAAGGCAGTTATGTGAGGTTTGGCCTATTTCACTTGTGTTTTGAGGGTGCTGCTCTGGGGGCTGAGCTGCACACCTATCTGAGTGGCTATAGGGCACTCTGGGGGTCCCTGGGAATGGCTCCTTGTCTCCCCTGGATCCTTTGCTGGGTTCCTTGAGGGTCCCCTTCATGCCGTGTTCCATCCTGGCAGTTGGGAAGTGGAGCTGAGTCACTGCCAGGAGGTCCGCAGGCAGAGAGGCGGTTCAGAGCCACGCAGTGCCACATCCAGGCTCAGATGGCTCTGATTTAAAGGTTGTGTCTTTCATCTTCCTATTTTGAGTTCATGATTCTAGCAGAATTTGGGTGGTGGTGGAGTTGTTCAGAAGCCGGATCCAAATCCTGGTGCTCTGCAGTAAAGGTGCTGAGCCATCAGAGGCTGCGGCTGCCCTTTGTGTGTTCAGAATGTGGTTGGAGAGTACTGCTGCCTCGAGGGAGTCTTCCTTGCTATCCTCAGTTCTGCGTATGGCCACTTGACGCAGTGCAGGGTGGTGGACTTGCCATGCCATTGAAGCCTCTAGCCCTCAGTTATTTTATCTGTGAGATGGGGACAATGATCCTTTCACTAGCTTCTCATGTGTTTGTTATGAAGATCAACGTGAAACCCAGGTTCTTGAGGCCTAAGGAGACTGGCGAGCGGGGAGCCACGGAGGTCAGGACGCACACAGTCTCCTGCTGAAGGGGGCTGTGCTTGTCTAAGGCCCCTGTTTCCCAGCACTGGCTTCCTTGTGCATCTGGTTTACAGACACTGTGGAAGCTTTGCAAGCTAGAGGAACTATTTACAAGGTAATCTTGCAGACCCCTATGCATCAAAGAGCAAGTATCATTCACTTTCCAGTTGTTCTTAGCAACCTCTATGACAGACAGGTTTTTTATTTTGTTGATTCTTAAGTATTTCTGTTATTAGAAATCAGAAATAGCCAAGAATCTTACTGTCCGATGCGTAGAGACATCACTGCAAGCTGTGCGTCCTTTTCTGACATGCTGGAGATAAAGGGTCTTGAATTTCAGATATTTTGCCCAACATTTTGGGATATTTGCCTATGCATGAAGAGGTACCTTGGGGATGGGACCCATGTCTAAACATGAAATGCATTCATGCTTCACTTATTCCTCACATGGCTCACAGATGATTTATTCAGTGTTTTTAGTGTGGATTTTCCACTTGAGATTGAGTGTTTTCAGATTATGGATGTTCAACCTATGCACAGGTTTTCTTCAGAACTTTCACAAAATGTATGCTTGTGTGATTCTCTTGTTTTTTGCCCTGATACCTCTGTAAGGCTCCCAAACACTGTACATGTGTACTGCAGAACTTCATCCAGGTTCAGGGACACAGCAGATTGGGCGGCTCAGCTTCTCTGCCTGAGTGTAGCTGCAGGCTGGTCTGGTCTCTACGTGTCTGTTGTTCTGGCATTTTCCTTTTCCCAGTGCATCCTCTGCCAGATCTCCCTCTTCCTCCCTGTGCTCCATCGCACATGACTGTGGCCCTTCCGTTGATGTCTCTCTGGGCCTCAGGAATGTCCCTCCATGTGCCTCCCCAGTGCTGAAAGTCAATCAACTTTTCTCCTGATGGTATGTTCCCTTGTGTTTTCCAAGTAGAGGTTGTTTTACTAACATACACCCATCAATTACTTTGCAGATGGATGATTGGATTTACACACTGGCATTCCCATTTCCTCTTAAGATGGCCTCTTCCCCTGAAGAGCTGTGTTTTTCGTGAAAATCAGCCTCATTTCTGGGCTCTGGCTCCCAGTCCATAAGTGGGCAGAATTGGATTAGATGGTGTCTACAGTTATTCTGTTCTGAACATCAGCTTCTCTTCTGTATTTCTTTGGTCTTAGTTGTTCAGGAAGATTGTCTCTGGTTTACTGACCCTGTGAGGAGTTACCTTCAGACTTCCCTGTAAACGCCATGTCATGTACCAAAGAGTACAGGGCATGTTGCTCAAGGCTGCCTAGGTGTCATCTCCCTGTTCCTTGAGCTGTCAGAAATGCTCTGTTACCCACCTGGTTCACAGATGAGGCCCCAAAACCCCAGGCAAAGGGTTCTGAGTTATGGGGATCAGGCACTCTGCTCCCCTGCTGGGAACTGCTTGGGCTGGGAGGGGTGATGAAGAAGGGTGCTGGCACCGGGAGTCCTGTGGTGTGCCGCCCTAATGTTTCCTTCCAGAACACTCAGCTGTGCCACATTTGTACTTACTGCACAAACTTTGAGACAGTGATAATCATCATTTTTCTCTAGGTGTAGGATAAGGCTCAGCTCTTATTTCCCTATTATTGCTTTGCAGTATCGTTTTATATAAAAAGTTAAAATGGTTTATTAACATATATGGTAATAGAGTTTTAACTATTTGCACATAGTTTTAAAAAAGTCCAGTGGTGCAGAGGAATTTCAGTGAAAAGCAATAGCATCTTGCTCTGCCTCTCCCACCCCAAGGAAGGCTGGTGCCACTTTTTAAAACACTTTATCTTTAAAAGCAGTTTTAGTTTCTCAGCAAAACTGAGCAGAAATTATGGAGATTTTGCATATGGCCCCTGCTTGAAACAGCCTTCCCTGTGTCAACATCCCCCCAGGGAGTCTGTGGTCACAGTGGATGGGCCACACTGACAGGCCATCACATCCAGGTTCTGCAGGTCACGCGAGGGTTCGTTCTGGTGCTGAGCGTCAGTGGGTCTGGACACAGACAGAGGGACCAGTTTCCACTATTATAGGCTGGTGCAGGTGGCTCCACAGCCCAGCTCACTTGCAGCTGTTTCTGTGTGCAGGTCTTCACAGGGCAACTGTGGTCACCTGGTGGATCTACCTTAGACATTAGTCACTGACCATGGCTTCCCTTCCTTCTGTATAACTGATCTGTTGCATTTAGTTCATGCCTTTGCTAACTCATTGGCTTTAAATAATGAATTCCACCTTTTAATTCCTTGTTCCATCAACTCTGGGCAGTGTCCTTTATGGCCTATTTTCTGGTGGAGATGTTTGCACCTCTCTGCTTGCTCAATTTCTCATTTTACTTCTGCATTTGTCAAGGTGGATGCATTTAGATTCTGTTTAGCCATCATAGCTAATTTTGGTGCTTTTGCTGTAGGCTGGAAATTGGAAATACATGTATGTGTTTACATTATGCTCATATTATTGACAGCATGGACTGGTGTACTTTGTTTTATTTCTTAAATAGCTTCTTATTCTTTTTGGAGTTTCTAATGGCGTTTTATTGTATTTCTTCATTGCCTGTTGTTGTTGCTTCATGGGCTCGAGGGATTGTGTTCATTTCTCAGATGTGACTCCTTGGCTTTTCTCCTTCACTGCCAGGTGAACAGATCCCACGAGGTCTCCTTGGGACCTCTGCTCTGTTGGTGCCTTGGTTTTCTCCCGGTCAGAGCCCCTGCTTCTCAAGTTTTTTTTGTCTCGATTTCCCCCTAACCCTGTTGATGGTTGCTTTCCAGTAGTTCCTAGGGAACTGAGAGTGAAAGGCTAAGTTTTCTAATCTTACTTGTCAAAAATTCCCCTCTTGTGTAAGAAAGTTTGGCTGGATATACAGTTTTAAGATTGAAATGATTTTCCTAGGAAACGTTTTACTTCAGTGCTGTTGCTGGGGAGTCTGGCTGCTCTTCCTCTGCTGTAGCTAATTTCTTCTTTCTGGGCGCTTCTGGCCTTTCTTTATCTTGTGTTATGAACACTCGGGAACTTGGGCATGGCATGAAGTCCCTCGTTCACAGCACGGGGTGTGGGCTTCCATTTGTAATTGTGTGCACAGTTTTCCTCTGTGGCAAATTCTCACCATTATTATTGTTTTTTTCTGTTTTTGTTTGTTTCTTTTCTTTCTCAAATTTTAATTCTGCTATAGGACTTTCTCCTACATTGATTCTTAGCCATGTGTCTTTTCTGTTTTATACTTTGAGTTTTTTATATTTTATTATACTTCTGGCAAAATTTCTCAATATTTTATCTTCCAATACTTCTATTAAAAATTTGTCTCAACTGTTTTATTTTTAATTCCCAATACTTCTTTTTTGTTCTCTGTTCCCTTTTTCCCCCTGTGTTCCCTTTATCCTTGATATATATATATATATA
>NW_026000224.1:4719939-4776185 GCF_001458135.2 Marmota marmota marmota | reverse complement strand
GAGGGAGAGGGAGAGGGAATATTATCTCTGTGCAAACTATTTGTGTTTTTTAAATCAAGAACTCTTCTTATTCCCTTCAACATCCCTTTGTCCTGGGTGGCCTGTTGGTCACTTAGGCTCTGCCTCCATTGTTGTTATGTGGGCTTTTTAAGGTGGTTGGATAGTCAGATGGTGGCTATGCTGCTGGAGACCCATAAGCCCCTGATTTCAGGTCTCTGCTTGGACCTGAATGCTGGGACCTCCCAGGCAATGCTCTGGGTGGGTGGTGTTGCCTCGCTGGGCACTTCCTGAGAAGGCCATGAGGGCTGATAAGGCACTGGCTGAGGCCTAGTGAGTGGTGGTTTGGGCCAGTCCCTGATCTGACCATGTGCATTATTTCCTTTAGTGCATGCTTTCCACCTGAGACCTGAGTCTGTGTCTCCACCTGGGGTGTCCAGGCCAGGTGTCCTGGGCACTTGGCATGGTGGTCACTCCTTTCTTGTGACCTTTGGTTGCCTCTTGCCCATCCACTTTGCATTTCCTGTGAATTGGTTGAACTTATTGGTCCCCAACTAATCCTTCCATCTTCATGGATTTAAGCTCTTCTACTCTCACTTAATGGGGTCTGAGAAGGAAGAGAAGACACAGCCACCTTGAGTCTGAAGTACAGTTGTATTGTATTGTGGCTTTTGGTTTGAAATATAATTTTCTAACACCATCCAGATGATAATCACCAGGCATTTTGTAAGATTATAGTCTTTTCTGTCTCTATCTGGCATTAACCCCTCTCCTCAAAAAACTATCCGTTTTAATATTGCACAAGTGGACAAAGAAACCCTGAAAAATCAGTGTATAATGATTTCACCTGGCATGGGCAATAGGCACGTTGTGTGTTTGCTTACCTTTGAGAGCATCTTATGTTAGTGACATTTGAGAGCAGACATATCTGTAGCCAAAGTGGAGAGAGAACTATTCCTGTGTCAGGTGTTCAAGGGCATATAGAGGGCAGGCCGGACTGAAACCCATATCATGCACAGGTTTCCTCTTTTCCATAAAATTCATGCTTGAGGAGGTGTCTGAGGTCAGCCTTCCTCATGCCTTGTGTCTTATGGTGCCACCTGCTTGGCTGTGAACACCCCAGAGGAGGTGCCCACTGGGAATTGAATGTTGGTGCTATGTGTGGGAGAGCCGAGGCCCCAGGATCGGATGCATACTCTCTCAACTGAAGGAACTCGTCAGGCTGTCATTGGGTGGACTGTTAGTGACATCTACAGTGATTGAGCACTGTGAGTTGTCCCACAACTGATAGGGAGCTGAGGGCCTGAGCAGATACTGTAACAGAACTCTATTCCTCTCTACTGTGTGAAAGTGTTTCTTATGCTTGCATCTAGAAAATACCATGTGGCCCTGTGAGTAGTGTTTCAGTCCATCAGGAAGTGATATCAGACAAGACATATGGTCAGCAAACTTGTCCTCTCAGGTAGCAGAGTAGCACAAATGTGAAATGTGTGTGTAAGACACTAGGAATGGGCCAGAATGCTTTAACATGTATATCTTTATTACAGAGAAGAATAAAACCATGAACAGTAAGAACTTTTAAACATTTAAAATGTTTTATTTCGGGATGACAGTCTTTGGAGTGGATGTAAAGCAGGAATAGCACAGAATGCCCACTTAGTCCATGCATTTTAAGTAGAGGTCATCAGAATTGCCACTTTGCCAAGTCTCAGGGTCACAGTCCACTTTGTAGGGCACACTCCATGCAGTTTCACTGGACAGCCATCAGGTGGAGATGTCATTTAGAGCTCACTGGATGCCTGTGAAAGAACAAAGTAGCAGCCTTATTTGAAATGTCAGTAAGTATGGCATATTGGGACTTAAGTCATCTGCGGTGTTTACTGGTTGTTCAGAATTCTTCCAAGGGGTGAGTATTTGACTACAAACAGTGTGAAGACCACTGGTTTAGGGAAGCAGAAATCCAGAAACCTGGGAACTTTGGGAGCATGGGAGAAGCATTTAAGGGAATGTTGGAAACCCTTGCCAGACTTCCTTTCCCAGGGGAAATAGTGTCATGGAAGTGCGTGACATTAGCAGGATGGATGGGGTCAGCACCTGGCACTGTGTTTTCAGGCTTCTGAGGATGTCCATCTTTGAGGAGTCAGTTATATTCACACAATAAGCAGAATTCCTATTTCCAGTGATGATTTTGGCTCAGGTTGGGGAGCCACATGACTTTCTGGCTGTCATTGGCATGGGCTGTTCACCTGTCCATAAAGGAGCTGAGGATGCCGGGAAGGAGGGGCGTGGACGTGGCCTCTCAGATGGCGGTCCCTGATATTGTTTCTTTTTCCAAGACTACCTGTAAAAGAATTTGCCTGGAAAGATTTCTTAAGAATAAGAGGGGTGGAGCTGCAGTTTGTAATTGTAGAAACAAGTGAATGGCAAGGATGATTTGGGCAGATGAGCAGATGGCTGCAGGTCAGGTGCTTGTTAAGGAAGGGCATGCTTGCATGCAGAGGGTCCGCACACTCTTCTCAGAAGGACCTGATGCTCATGCAGATAGTTCCGAGGGGGCAACGCCTTGGTGCATGTTGTCAGGGAGCACCCCATATCTGTTAGTTGGAGAGATAAGACTGAAAAGAATCTGGGAGTCGGTGAAATAGAAAACCCTTCCCACTGCAGCCCTGAGTCTTAGCTGGTGACTTTCTTATTTAAAACAGTATTTAGAATTAAAAAAATGATAATATCATAAGTGACTCCAGTGGTGTTTGGAATGCTGGGTACTTTGCCATGGTGGCCATACTTCCGGAGTTTAATTGCAGAGCTTCAATTTAGGAGCCCAGTTTGTTCCAATAGTATATTTATGTCTTTAGCCTCCTGATCTATAACTAAGTTTATTTATTTATTTGGTTTAAACGTGCTGGCTGGAGAGGAACTGTGTCACTGTTCCTTCCTCAGACGCGGTGTCCATGTGGGGCTCTAGGGTTCATCGCCTTGTTTTTCTTTAGTATGCATGTGTCTTATTGAAAACAGCCACTGGTCTACATGAAGCACCTTTGTGACAGCAAGTGGTCGTAGGTTGGATTTAGATTTCAGAGTCAAAACATTTCTTTCTGCAGAAATACGAGGAAGTGAGCAGTACATTTTAATTTTATTTGCAATGCAGGGAAATCACTTCTATCACAAATCTTTTTAAACCCTTAGTGATTTTCCTGTGAATTATTCCATCCGTCCAGGAGAAGGAGATCAAAACTTACCTAAACACCCATTGCACACTTTTCTCCTCCAGTGTTCAAAGAGCTACCATTTTTATTTCTGAAGCTGGTTAGTATGTCTTCAGACAGAGGAACAGCTAGCAGACAACTGTGTCAACCTCACACTTGAGTTGGAGTCCTTTGGTTTCTCTGGTAGTAGGCAAAGCTGCCCACCTGCTGCTGACCAGGTTTCTAGCCTGCTGTGCCAGTCCCTGTATTCCCTCATAGTCCCAGTATGTCCTGGACAAGATGCAACAGTTCTGACCCAAATACCACAGAACTCAAAAAAAAAAAAAAAAAAAAAAGTGTAGGAATTCACCTGAAATCCAGGTGCAGCTAGCGAAGGCTCGGGGGAAGCATCCTCAGTAACGAAGCTGGTCCAGTGGGGGTTGAACCACCATTGCCCTGATTCACAGTGGCTGGTGGTAGCATTTACGATGCTTAGTGGGTTTGTGGGTGGCAGGGAGAAGCTTGAAAATTGGAGGAGCTGCCACCAGGGCACCATCTTCTCATTTAGGTCTCAGCCTGGGCTTCTCTGCTTTTATCTGTCTTCCATGTTGGGGTTTAGCTTATGAGTTTGTTTGAAATATAATTCCATTGGGGAAAAAAGGTAACAGGAGCTATGTGTTTTTCTAGGGCCCTACTATAAATAAAGTGATTTCATAATCTGTAAATATTAAATACTGTGCTTGGAAAACACTTATTTTCCTTTGGTATGCTCATGTTTTTTTTAATTAATTTCACAATAGAATGCATTTTGACATATTGTACACAAATGGAGCACAACTTCTCATTCCTCTGGCTGTACATGTGCACATGGCTTATTGGTAACATTCACTGGGCAACAGTAGCATGAAAGGAAGAGCAACAGAAGTCCCTCACTGAGTGAGACCAAGAGTGTGGGTGCCACGTGCTGGCATAAGCAGTTTCTGTTGATTTGTTATTGCTAGAAACAAAGCAGTTATTTGCTAAATATGTGGCATTTGGTTTAACTGAAATGACATTAATATCTCCCAATTTCCGGAGGCAGGTAGAGATCAGTCTGGATTGCATGGAATACAACATTTTAAAACAAACCCTGAAATAACAGTGACTTAAAGAGAGAAATTAACTTTTCTATAGCATAAAGAAGGGCCAAAATTAGGGCATCAAGGCTGTGGATGTTCCTTTGTCATCCACAAAGGATGACACCTTTGTGTCACTAGGGATACAGGCTCCTTCATCTTGGCATTCTCCCATTCTTAGCTCATATCTTCCATCTCGGGGACCAATAGGCATGCTGGGAGCCTACCATCTCTTCTGCTTTCTATCCAGGAGCAAAGGAGGACAATGGAGAAGGGCATACTCCGTGCTGCAAACCTATGTTTTAGGAGTCGCACACCACATTTCTGCTAATGTCTTACTGTCTAGAACTTGGTCACATGGCCATTATGAGCTTCACAGAGAGTAAGAAGAGGGTCTTTAACTTAGAAATGGAATATGAAAACTTTTATGTAGAGGGTCAGGTAGAAACTATTCTAGGTCTGTGGGCCATATAGTGTCTATTGCAGCCACTCATGTCTGCCATCGTGGTTTGGAAGCAGCCCTAGGCAGGGTATATGAGCACACATCATTATATCCCAGTAAAACTTTATGAACACTGAAATTTGTGCTCCATGTAATTTCCACACCATAGAATATTATTATTTTGATTTTAAGTCAGTTAACAATGCAAAAAATTTTAGCTTGTAGCCCTTATAAAAACAGGCAGTGACATTTGGTTTACTGGTGGGAATTTGCCAATTCCTGTTCTGTACTGCCTTAAGTCTGGTTAAAGCTCAAGCATTTCAGAAAGGACATCATCTCTTGATAAGAAGTTCAGTCCATAAAAAATGACAATCGTAAGCACATAGGCATCTAATAACAGGGCCCCAAAATATATGAAGCAAAAATTGACAGAATTGGGCTGGGGATGTGGCTCAAGCGGTAGCGCACTCGCCTGGCATGCGTGCGGCCCGGGTTCGATCCTCAGCACCACATACAAACAAAGATGTTGTGTCCACCGAAAACTAAAAAATAAACATTAAAAAATTCTCTCTCTCTCTCTCTCTCTCTTTAAAAAAAATTGACAGAATTGAAGGGAGAAGTGAAAAGTTCTACAATAATAGTTGGAGACTTTTAACAACCCATTTTCAATAACTGAACCAACACAAAGAAGATCAATGAGGAAATAGAGGAATTGAGTAAATGCATAAGCCAATTAGACCTAACAGATGTATAACACAATGCCCAATAAAGCAATTACACATTATTCTCATGGGCCTGTGGAACATTCCCTAGGAATATGTTCAACTCTAAAACAAACATTTAATAAACTTATACAAAATTTAAATAATGCAAAGTCTCTCTTTTTTTTTTACATCAGTGGAATGAAAGTAGAAATCAATAACAGAAGGAAAACTGGAAAGATGACAAATATCCAGAAATTAAACAGTGCACTCTTAAATAGCCAATGGCTTAAAGAAAAAAAAATCACAAGGGAAATAAACTACCTGTGGAGAAAAATGAAAGCAAAAGCACAGAATACCAAGCCCTAAGGGATGCAGCTAAAGCTTCCATCAGAGGAAATTCATAGCTGTCTACACCACATTAAAAAGAAGAGTCATTGCTCGCTTCAGCAGCACACATACCAAAATTGGAGTAATACAGAGAAGATTAGCATGGCCTCTGCCCACGGATAACATGCAATTCATGAAGTGTCCCAGGTGAGAAAAAAGGAGCAATCTTAAATCAGTAAGCTAATTCCAAACCTTGAAGAATTAGAAAGGGCATTGCAAACAAGTCTAGGGAAAGAAAAAGATTAGAATGGAGATAAATTAGAAAAATGATAAAGAAAATCAGTAAAACAAAATTATTTTGTGAAAAGATCAACAAAATTGACAAACCTTTACAAAGATGGACTAAAAAGAGAAGACTCACATTACTAAAATCAGAAACGACAGCATTGCTTATTGACAATAGGAATAAAAAGGATTATAAGAGAACATCGTGCATACCTGTATACCAACGAACTACATCACCTGAATGAAGTGAATAGATTCCTAGGAACATACGACCTACAAAGACCAAATGTGAACCCTGAACAGACCTGTAAGTAGTAAGGGGACTGAAGCAGTAACCAAACCTCCCAGCAAAGAAAAGCCCAGGACTAGAGGGCATCACTGGTGAGTTCCTACCAAACACTTGAATAATCCAGTTTTTCTCAAGCGCTTCAAAAAATGGAGAGGAAAGAACTTCCTATCTCTTGTGAGGCCAGCACTAGTGTGACAATCATAAGCACTAATGACAGTGATATCATGCATCCACCATTACAGTGGAATTTGTTCTTGACCAAGGTGTCCAATCCCTCCAGTGGGGAAAAAGTAGCCTCTTAAAGGTGCTGGGAGAACTGGACATCCACCTGCAAACAATGAAGTCGGACTCCTGCCTCATGACATATACAAAAATTAAAAGTAGTCAGAAGCAAAGCCTAAGGGTAAGAGCTAAACAGTAAAGTTCTTAGAAGAATTAAGCAGGGCACATCTTCATGATCCTGAGTTTGGCATTTTTTATTTAAAATATGACACCAGAAGCACAGGTAACAAAAGGGAAAAAAAGAAGATAAATTGGACTTCATGTTGGGGAAAACTTGTATGTAAAGGACACTATGAAGAGAGTAAGACAATTCATTCATAGAAGAAACCATTTGTAAATCATATGTTATAAGATTTAATTCTAAGAATATCCACTAAATCACCCCTCCAACTCAACATCAAAAGGACAAACAGCCTAATTAAAAACAGGCAAAGGACATGGATCGACATTTCTGCAAATGTGATGTGCAAGTGGCTGACATGTGCCTGAAAAGAGGCTCAGCACTGTTAGTTACTGGAAAAATGCAATCAAAACCACAGTAAGATGCTCCTCCACACAACAAAGGAAAATAATCACAGCGACAAAGGGAGATCACAAGTCCTGGGTGGGATGCAGAAAGTAGTGCCCTCACAGATGGCTGATGGAGAGTAAAAAGGTTCAGTAGTTCTCACAAAGTTCATGGAACAAACATTTCCATTCCTTCCTGTGACCCAGCAGTTCCACCTTGGTGTAAGCCCAGAGGAGTCCTGCTCACTGTGTCCATAATGTGGAAACAAGCCTGTGACCATCAGTGCATGGACAGAACAGCACCCTGTGGTGTGCATCTTCCATGAGGAGAATGAGGCTCTGACACCTGCTGCCACAGGCATGAACTTTTATTTATTTATTTTTTGGCAGGTGGAGGGTACTGGGGATTGAACTCAGGGGCACTTGACCACTGAGCCACATCCCTAGCCCTATTTTGTATTTTATTTAGAGACAGGGTCTTGCTGAATTGCTGAGGCTGGCTTTGAACTCATGATCCTCAGCCTCCCAAGCTGCTGGAATTACAGGCGTGTACCACCGTGCCCGGATCTACAGGCATGAACTTTGAAGATGGCATGCTGGAGGTAATAAGCCAGATGCCAAAGGATAGCACTGAATGTCCCTGATGACACGGAAGAGGAAGATTAAAGAGAGCATGGTAGAAGTGGCCAGGGCGGGGGGAAGCAGAAATGGGGAGTCAACACTTTTGGGGTACAGAGTTACTGTTGGGGTGTTGGACAGTCTTAGAAATAGATATCATTGAGATTGCACACTATTGTGAATCCTATTAGTGCTGTTGAAAGTGGCTAAATGGCAAAATTTGCTATTTATGTTTGTCTCTAGCACAAAAAAGTTCCTATTACTAAGGATCAGTCGGGAGTAGATTCCGGGACAGGTTTCAGTTCCTTGTGCTGCCTTAACTCAGCGATCCATTGATATGTCTCACCTGCAAGTGTTTGGGCTAAAAAGAGGAGTGGGAGCTTTGAAAATAACAAGCTGTTAGTTTAATGTTAAAAACTTAGATGCCGAATAATAGGGATGCTTTTAGTATTTGTTAGTAAGAAGACCTAAATAATTAATCTGCCAGGGCTTTTGAATCGGGTTCCCCCTATATATTGGCATCCATATGCATTCTTGAAAAAAAAGACTATATTCATCTATGGCCTCTTTCAACTCTGTCACCTTTCTCTATTCTCTGTCACCTATCTCTATCATCTATCCTATTACCAATTTCTCTCTTGCCTACCACTATCACCTATCAATCATCTATCACATCTATCAATCTATAACCTATTTCTCTCTCCACTACCTCTGTCATTTATCTATTATCATCTATCACCTATTTCTCTCCCCATCTCTATTGTCTAGCTAGCTATCATCCATTTGTCTTATCTATCACCTATTTTTCTCTCCCCATCATCTATCATTCATTTATCAACTTCTCTATTAATAATCTATCCATCATCAATAATCCATTTATCAATCACCTATCAATCATTTATCACTTGTCTCTCCCGTATGTTCATCTACCTATCATCTATCCATCTATCATCTATTTTTCTATTTATTCATCAATCTACCCACTTATCTACCCATCATCTATTTATCATTCATTTTTCTTTCCATCTATAATCTGTTTTTCTATCATCTGTCTACCCATCCACATCATCTATTTATTTTTATGTACGTCATCTATCATTCACCTGCCCATCGTCTGTCATCTAAATGTTATCTGGTCATCGATCATTTTGGTGTCCACCCACCCACTCATCCATCTCAATAGTGTTCTCTTTTCCTGCAGTTACTCTGGTTCCCAGGGCTCCTTTGCCCACAGGTAGGGCCCCTCCAGGTAACACTGTTCCTCACTGGCCCCTATTATTAACACATTAACACTCATTATGTTGGTGCAGTTTATTACTTTATGGGATGAGAAAATGTTTATAAGGTCTTTGAGCAAGATGGCCTAGATCAATGTCCCAGAACAGACGGCGAGAGTGGGAACGTAAAGCCAGGGAGTGCGCGTGAACTGCAGCTTTGTTTCCAGATGTGTCTGTCAGAGCCGCACGACCTCCCGTTCAGCTGAAGAGTGCCAGCACACAGCACACAAAGGCAGAGGTGCTGGGGAAGTGGGTGTGGGCACAGCCCTGGAGTGGCCCTGGGGGTGCCCACTGGAGCCACTCTGACAACAGCCTGTGCCTCTGTGCTGGCTCCTGTGCTGGCCTTCCTACACCACTGCAGGAGGGAGGCTGCAAAGCCAGGCTGAGTGGTGCAGTCGGCCACATCAGTTACTTGGTGGAGGGCTGGGGCCTAAAAGTGGGTCTTTGAATCATTCTGTGTGCTGTTTTCACCAGCTTCTACTTAATCCTTCACTGCTTTTCGAGTGTGCTCAAAGCCACAGAATTGTGCACTTAAAAGTGGTTAAAGTGGCAAATTTTATGTCATACATTTTACCTCTATGAAAAAGGTTTTGAGTCCTGGATTTTGTGAATAAATGTAGTTTTGTGAGAGCTGATGTAGTGAGGATTCCCCTCTCCAGGCACAACTTGTGCCTGGTGATTGTGGTAGCCAGGTGATAACGTCTGAGGGCAGGTATGGGTTGTTGAGGCTGTGGATTGGAGCATTCCATGGCTACTTTTATGCCATAAGTGTTAAATGATGAAAGTGCTGACTTACTAGCCATCCTACTGCAGTGTTTCTTATCTGTTTCTGTAGTTTGATCACACATACCCATCTTGAGGACCACAAGTCTATCTCTAATTAAAAACAATCATGTCTACCCTTTGTACCCAACTCTAAGTGGTTTTGTGTATAAAATACATTATTGTGCACCATCAGATGTATTAAGTTTGTGTCGTCACAAAAGGCTTTACAGACCCTTCCTACCTGGAGATCCAGTACATAGTTGTGGCCCACCATGATGATGACAGTGTGTGACATGGGACATGGGCAGTTGGCTGCTGACCTAAGAATGCCTCCTGTGTGACCAGGTGCTGCTTAGACCTGCCTCGGGCTCCAGTCACCACTGTGGGAGCTGCTTCTACAGAAGCGGGTCAGCACACCATGGCCCCTGCTGAGCACACAGTGCCTTTGGATTCTCATATGCAATGAAACCAGCCTGTGCTCCTTGGCTGTGGGGTATGCCCTGAGAGGTGTCACTGTGTGAGTTCCGTAGAGTGTGCTCACAGAAAGCAGTCCACCTGCCCTGCCCCTAGGCACAGTGGTCTTACCGGAGCATGCTGTGTTGGTGACCCAAACGTCATGCGCGGATGGCTGTGTGTGCTTTCCGTTACTGATGTATTGCTCCTGTGGCTGTGAACATTTTGGACCAGCAGTGGTATTAGGGGTAACTCTGTTGGTTCAAACTATGGCTTTTTCCTTCTTTGTTTTTTCTCCAAGGCAGCACTGTGATCTTCACCTTGCTGTGACGTTTCTCTGTGTCCTTGCCAGATAACGCAGAGCACTGGCTTCTCGGGGAGATCCTAAGCTCTCTTCTTTCTTCTGGAAAGCAGTGGCCATCTGTGAGGCTGTTGTGTGATACTGTTGGTCAGGCAGACAGTGGGTTCTTGTCGCATTGGTCACTCAGACTTTCTGATGTCAGGGGACTGCTCACTTGCTGGCACCCATCACTAGCCCTGCGGCTTCCAACAGGCCCTGCCTAGGGGATGCACCCTGTACCCAGTGGGGACAAGAAGATGGTGACAGCACTGTGATTTCAAGGTGGGTGCAGTGTTGAGGGTTGTGGCAGTGCAGGGCCATTCTGCAGGAGTGGCTGTAGGACCATTCCCTGTGACTCATTTTTTTGGGTCCCTTTTCCAGGTGCTTTACTTAAGACCTGGGTCGGTTTTGTTTTTGCCCTGTCCTCGCCTATCAACTGAGCATGGCTCACGGTTGCTGGAGGGTGGAAATCAAGCACTCGTGTGTGATCTCTGAAGCTTCTCATGCCCCTCACCACTACCTCCTCTGCAAGTTTCTTTCCTCTGCTGCTTTTCTGCAAGACCCTGCTGCCTGTCTCTGAGAACGCAGTGGCCTTCCTTGCCTGGGCTGTCTGGAGCCTGGCCATGTTGGCTGGAGGCTCATGCGCTCCCAAGGAATGTCTTCTCCTGGCCTCCTAAGACCTATTTTCCTGATGACTAAGAAAAGGCAGTTCATCTGTGGTCAGAGCACAGAGTCAGTGCTTCAGCAGCGTGGACTGTTTCTGGTGGTTTGGGGTCACTGTGTTAAACAGGACAGAGGTAGGAGGAAAAGGCTTGCTCTGTCCCCACAGCCCCAGCATCCTTAGACTGAGTGACAATGGCTGGTCCTGGGTTGTTGTAAAGTCATCCCCCACTTACTGAGGGGGATACCTTCCAGGACCCCAGTGGATGCCTGAAGTCATGGGCAGTACAGAGCCCTGGATCTACTATGACTTTTCCTCACACATGCCTATTATTACGTTTAATTTGTAAATTAGGCACAGTGAGAGATGAACATAACTAATCATGGATGACAACTGCTATAACACTATGCTGGAGCACAAGCTGTATGGACACTGTCCCTGTCTCTCTCAAAACATCCCACTGTTCTGTACTCACCCTCCCTCCTATGGTGTGTGACGAGATGAAGGAACACAGGCATTGTGATATGGTGTTCGGACACTATGGAGGGGTTACCAAACAATCACAGCAAGGCTGTGGCATTCCATTTGATAATGGAGAAGACTGCTAGGTGACCAAGGTGGGTACTGGGTGTCCATGTGGATTCTCTGACAAAGGGGTGATTTGTGTCCTGGGTGGGTGAAGCAGGACAGTGTGAGATTTCCCCATGCTACTCAGAATAGCAATTTAAAACTTTTGAATTCAGTACTGAGATTTCCATGTAATATTTTCAGGCTGCGTGGACTGTGGGTAATGGAGACTGTGGAAAGTGAGATCACAGCGGGAGGGCTACTGTGTTTCTCCTTTGCATCTCCTTGCCCAGTCTATGTCCCTTGATCATGTGCCAGCTCCAGTAGGTGTGGCCACAGCTGCACCCACAGCAGCCACCATCAGGTGACATTCTCTTGGCTACACGAAGGTCAGGGTCCCCGGGCCCCCTGGCTGAGGCCTGTGTGGCAGGCAGGAACTGACATCCAGGCTGAACTTAGGAGCTCTGCTTATTTGCCATGCTCCTTGCCTTTCTCCACCCTTAAAATGTCTCTAGAGCACTAAATGTGACCATGTCCTTCGTGTTTCTAGAACTTGCTGTGGAGAGGAGGCGTGAGGTGAAGAAGGACGCTGCTGGTGGTGGTGCAGAGGGGGCTTCCCGGATATCCAGTGGGACAGTGGTCACGGGCAGGAGTACCATCTGCTGGCTCCAGGGACAGGCTGCAGCAGCTGCTCTGGCCTCTGCTGGTGCTGCCGGGAGCTGCAAGCCTGGGCCCCTTTCTTTCCCTTTTTAAAGAGAAGCTATAAAGTAGTATCTCTGGTGTCTGAGATAAAACTGGCATCTGAGATCACAGGGGGGAGTTTTTACCATGGACAGCTTGTTCGTGTGATTTTTAAACATTTTGTGGACTGATGGAAAGTTCTGTGTGTCCAAGTATAGCCTGGACTGTGTCTGCTGAGGCTGGAGGGAAGGCAGATAGAGGGAGCTCTTCCTGAAGGAGCCCTGAGTAATCAGGCACATTGACTGCAGTTTGGGACAAAACCAGGTGAATCCTGGCCCTTTGCTCTGAGAACACCCACACTCTGAGTGTGCTTGACAAGACTCTGCTCTGGGCCAAGTTTCCTGTTTTGTTTCCTCATAATTTAAGCTTCTTAAGTTCAACTTGTAATCATGCATTTCATAACCAGGGGACGTGCTCTGAGAAACGTGACACTATGGTTTTCACTGTGCACAAGCCTCAGAGTTACTCACGCACACTGGATGGTGCAGCCTGCTGTGCCCGCGGCCGCACACTGTGCCCCCTGCCCCTGTGCTGGGTGCCATGGCCAGCTGTCCCACAGGGGTAGGCATCTGTGTACCTAAGCACATCCTCGTGTGGAAAGTGTGGTAAGCCTGCAGCCCGAGAGATCAGAGTGGCACACTGTGAGCGGAGCCTGTGGAACAGACGTGGCTCCCGTGAGTCAGTGGGCGAGCGTGCAGTGAATGTGAAGCCTGGATGTGACTGTGTGCGGCTGCAGGCTTTATGAATGTGGTACGTGGAGGCTGCACTAAATTTACTGAAATGTTTTTATTTTAATAATAAATCAACCTTGGATTACTGTAACGTGTTCAATTTATAAGCTTGTTAATTGAAAAAGATTGAGTCAAGATGACACTTAGCTTTACACACACATTGGACAGCTGTAAAAAATATTTTTTTCTTTACATTCTTATTCTGAAAATTTTTTCTATTTAATTGTTTGTTTTTTACCTTTTAAACTTTTTTATTAAAAGAAACAAAGACACACACTAGCCTGGGCCTTCCGGGTCAGGACCTTGGATAGTGCCATCCTCCACTGCCACCTCTCATCCTGCTGGCAGGGTTTCAGGACAATGATGCCACAGAGCTGTACCCCCTGTAGTGACAGTGCTTCTTCTGGAAGCTCCCGAGGGCCTTGCCCGAGGCTCCCCTGGAGGGGTCCTCTCTCCAGCAGCATATACTCAGTGGCTAGCTGAGTTGTGCTTGTCACAGGCTTGCTGGTAGCAATAGTGCACCACGAGCATTCCTCTCAATTCACGAGGACCTTTGGTGTTGGGGTCCACATCTTCCAACGTTTTAAAGACTTGCTGAGGTCTGCAAAACTCCTGCTGAACTCTTCCCCTTAATTTTCCTTGGGGCTTTTTCTTTTTCTTCTGCAGTGTGCTTTTCTCTCTTCTTCAGCTCTGTGCCCCTGTTCCAGTTCCATTATAAACTATGGAACCACTATCATATAAAGGTCCACTATCACTATTATATTATATTAACAAACAGCCTGGTACATTGTTCTAGACATATGGTACTAAGAACTTTGAAAAAAAACTCATTTATTCCAACTAAATGAAGACACATTTTCTGAACTCTTTAATTGGTGGCTGCTGTTTATCAGATCATAACCACAGGAAACAGGTTTGATTAGGGGATTCTTCTGTACTCCTCCACTGTTCCCTCCAGGCAAAGCTGAGGAAGGAGGTGCCTCAGTCCAGGCTGTGGCAGCTGCCTCTGCCCTACTTGCTTTCCATGTGTCTGTGCTGGGCTCTTAGCCCTTGCAGGAGCAGAGTATGAACTGGCAAAGCCCATGGAAAGTGTCTCTGTGCCCCACCAGGCCCTGAGAAGCTGGCTTGACGAGGTGATGCGTGGACCCCTGCAGTTCAGGTGCCTCCTAGGGTCTCTTTTGGGGGTCCTGCTGTGGCTGGTTGAGAGCCAGTTCCAGCTAGTACAGGATGCTGAGCAATAAAGGAAGCCTGACCATAAAGGGGTCTCTGAAGTGGCTCTGTGCCCAGCAGAGCAAGCTGAGCTGGCATTGCGTGATTCCATCCACGGGAGTTGTCCACAGACACAGATCAGAGTGGAATGGTGGTGCCCCAGAGCTGGGAGGAGAGAGGCATGAAGTTTCATTCAGGCCAGCTGTGCAGGTTGTGGCACTGCACCTGTGGTCCACAGTGTGGCCTGCTGCCCATGGAGGAGGAGAGTCCTCACCTGTGTTTTTGTCACAGTGAAACCAAGACAGGCATTCATGCATGCCACTTGCCCTAAAAACCACCTTTTGCAGATGCTGATTTTGCCTTTTCATTTTTTAAGATATTTTTTTTTAGTTGCAGTTGGACACAATACCTTTATTTTATTTATTGTTATGTGGTGCTGAGGATCAAACCCAGCGCCTCACATGTGCTAGGTGAGTTCTTTACCGCTGAGCCACAACCCCAGCCCCTGCCTTTTCGTTTTTAATACACTATTAATTTGTTTACATACAAATCAAGTGTTTTCAAGTTTGGTGCATAGTAATTTGTGCTCTGTAGTAACCTTGCAGATACAGAAAAAGGAGGACTTTCACTTTGCTGACTGTCTTGTTGTTATTCTGACATAGGCTGCCACTGAGGCTGCTGGGAGTTTTTGAGGAAGAGAGCTGTGCAGGGGCAGAGATAGGGAGACCCCTGCGGCAGGGTGAGCAGGGCATTGGCTGTCGCCCTCTGCCGTAAGAAAGTGTCCTCTCCCCTGAGCCACCAGCACAGGGCAGGGGTTGTGCAGACATTGGCACTTAGCAACGGGGTTTGCAATTCCATTGGAATATAAAAATACTGTTCCTAATTCTTTAAGTAGAGCTGCCTTTTGTTGGCAAAGGGAAGGTAGGTTTCTTTTCCAATATTTTCTGTTTGTTTAGCAATTTGGGCACAACATTTGAAAAATTAGTAATTTAGAAAATGAGGACAAAATAATTTTTTCCCCAAATTAAAATGTTAGTTCATCCTTCTTACTTGTACACATTGGTTGAAGCAGGCAGATTTGCCCACAGAGCGATGCTATGAAGACAAGCATCTGTTTATGGTTCTTTATCTGGATATGTCTGTCTCTCAGGTTGCTATAACTAGATGCCTCAGACCCTGGAGGCTGGAGGTTCAAGACCAAGATGTGTGGGGCTGGCTTCTTGGAGGCCTCCCTCCTGGGCTTGCCTGTGGTGTCGTCCACTGTGTGGTGGGTGTCCCTGTGTCTGTGTCCTGATTTCTTCTTGTAGGGACCAGAGGCATGTTGGGGCAGAACACCCCTTTATGACTTCACTTCATTAACTCCCTTCAGGCTCCATGTTCAAATAGTCACTTCAGGGGTCAGGACTTTAGTACGGGAATTTTTGGAGGACACAATTTATTCCAGAACACTGGTTAAAACACACACAATATGAGAATCTTCTTTCCACAAACAGAATGGTTATTAGTTCAACAGTGGAGAAACAGGTGCATCCATCGTGGTTGTCTTTGCAGATTCTGGTGCTTTAGTGGAATTATTCTTAACATCAGGGCATATTAACTACACTCTTGTTAAAAACAGGTGGAGGCATCATTGAGATTTTCTCACAGGTGTAGATGTTCTCTAGAGGAGGTATTCCCATTGTTCGGAGGATGGTGCAAATGACTGAAAAGTTAGCGGTCCAGTTGCAAAAGGGCCAGTTCATTTCCATGAAGAAACATTTCAGAACCGCAAGCCCAGTTTCTGGTTCTAAATCCAAACCCCATGTTTGTAAGGCAGAGACCACCCAGTGGACAATTCTACAGTCAATTCTTAACACTAAGACTCACTGAGGCTTTGTCACAGCACCTCCAGAACAGGAGTGTTGGGAGTGGGCCATTTCCCCTCTTTATAGAAGAGGAACCTGGTGCGTATAGGAGCTCTCTCTCGTCCAAGATCACACTGTAGCAGTGACATTATTTAAACATGGGTATGTTTTAAAATTTGTTGGTGTGATACTCAATTTTAGATCCTAAGTTTGTGCTGAAGGTGAGTCCTTGTCACCTGGGATGTGCCTCTCTTATGATGTGTCCCCTCTGATTTTCCTTGTGGCTTTGTCTACCTTGGTGCTGAGCATTGAGCAAACGGTGCTGCAGGGTTCACAACTAAAGGGAGGCTTAGGCAGCCATTGGTTTCCATGGAGACCAGGTGTGATCACATAGTTTGCTCTGGGTGCTGCTAAGGATTCCTAGAAAACGTCTCAAGGGCACATCCATGGACAGGCTGGACATGCTGTTCCACACAGAGAACCTCGCATCATGACTGTGCAGCCCCATCAGGAAGGTTTATTTATTCAGTCCTTGATAAGAATGGATTCGTGATCCCAAAGGTGATCTCAACACCATCCAGTTCTCAGTAAGGCTCAGTGTTAAGAATTGACTGTAGAAAAATTACAAACTCTTTGTCTGCGGTCGCGTGTGAGGGCCAGGGTGTGGCTCACTGTGGACTTCGTCCCTTTTCTGAGTCACCTGCCTCCAAGTCTGCAGCAGGTTCAGGTTACGCTGCTTCCCCTTCTCTGAGGCTTCCTCTCTTGTGTGTGACTCTCCCCACTGCCCTTTCACTCCACCTGGCATCTGATCTGATAATCTGGTGGCTCCCAGTTGGTCAGCAGCTGTCCCACACTTGGGTCTGCTTCTGGGTTTTCTGTTTCCTCTCAGGCAGTACGTTTGCTCAGGTGCTAATTCAGGTCTCAAGTCTGTCTCTAGGAAGTCCAAGCAGCACTGGCTATCACACTCACGTTCATGCACAGAAATCGGTGCACGACATTTGCAGGCACCTAGCTGTGAAGCCAAGCCCACCTGGGGGGCATGGGTCCCTGAATCAGGGTGTGGCAAGCTGGAGAGCAGCTAGTCTTAGGATCCAAACTAGTTATGGGATATGCAGGAGGCTCTCATGACTCTGGGGGAATATGGGTTTTGAGGTTCATTAAAACTGGCAGCTGGATCCCTGTAAGGAGGGAATGGGAAGGAACTGTTATTGCTTTTCGGAAGTAGATCTGGGGGAACAAACACCCTGAGTAATCCCTTAACGGGAGGGGAGTCGTCCTAGCCCATGGAAGAGCCAGTGCTACCACCCCAGGCGCATCTGCCGAGCAGCTGGCTCCCTGTGTGCTGCAGGAGGCTCTGGGGACATGGGCTCCCTTGAGAACTCAGCACCGAACTCAGTGAATACGTTTGCAAGTGAGCGAGTTCCAAGGAAGCCCAGGGCAGTGATTGTTTCTGGACCCGGTCAGGAGAGGAGGATTCCCATGAAGGCCTCCTTCTAGGGGAATTCAGAAGTCACCCTGCTCACTAGGGAGGCGGACAGCAGAAGACCTGAGAAATGAAACAGCAAGTGTGACCCTGTCCCTGATAAGAGGAAATATACTAGAGAACAGCGCCCTGGGGTCCTGCGGGAACTGCTTGGGTTTCCTGCTTCCAACCTGCAGGGCAGGGGAGGATGCCACTGGGCGGCGGCTGGAGTGGGGCTCTGGAGAAGCCACCCTGTGTTCCAGGTGAAGGTTCATGTTAGATTCCAGCATCCAGAGCAGACTTCCCAGGTGGGGTTCAACCCGCTCTCTCAGGTTTCCACAGATATCGACACTGCATGCCCTAGACACAGCCGACTGGGGACAGTTCTGCCTCTTGAAGACCCAACCAGCTGGGCCTGCTTGTGGAGAACTGTCACACCTTGCCTGGAGCCATGGAAGGTGTGAGGGGAGGCCTGGCTCAGGGCCCGAGAGCTGGGCCAAGGCCCCTGGCTCCTCCCCGAAGTGTCCCCCTCTCAGGAGAGTCCCATTTCTGATTCCTTTGATCACAGGCTCTGTGACTTAAGGCTCTTGACTGAAGACCAAAGGGCTCTTTCCTCACAGAATTGCATTTGGGGACTGAAGAGGCACCGTTCCTGTTGTTCACTGCCAAGAGCCAGATGCTCCTCAGGGTCTTGGGGCTGCCCAGCCAGCACCTACCTTCCTCTTGGGGTCTGCTGCGGCAGCTCTGCAGATTTTGGAACCTCTGTCCTGTTTTGTTGTTGGGACAGATGAGGCAAGGCACCGAAGATAGCAGGAAATGGTTGTATTTGGCTGCAGCCAGGTTCAGAGGGCACAGCTTTTGCTGTAATCAATCAATCCCCTGAACCCTGAGTTTAGGTAGTTTCAGAGTTTTATACTCAGCATGTAAGGGGAGGGGCTCAGAAGTTCACAGTTTTCAGAAGTTCACATAAAAGCAGCTTTTCTTTCATTGTTCTGGGCAAGTTAACCCTTCAAGGACAACACCTGAGAAGGGGAGAGCTTCTTCTCCCCTCTCTCTCCTCCCCCTGACAGCTGTTACCATGGAGCCTAATTGGTAACTTATTTTAAAAATGCAGACATCTCTGTGAAGCCAGGCTCAAGGCCAGAGGCCTTGTTGGCACATTTCTACAAACTACTATAGTAGATATGTTTGTGAAAAGCTAGTAAGGGGGTGTCCAGCACCTGGAGTGCTGGTATCTTCTCGGCCAGTGGCCAAGTAACATAGGGCAACACGAAAATAGGAAGTTTATCTACATTGAACTCTTTTGCAGAGACTCTTTTGCTGACAGTCCTAAATCAGCCATGGTGAAGATTTCTGGAGAATCCTGTTAAGACTTTCTGTGGAGAAAGGGGGTGCCACTTCAATTTGGCTATGAAGATTTGGTGACATCTTGTTTTGTGGACCTCCTTTCCTCAGCCATGAGGTTTGGTTGCTATGCGTGGTGTCAAATGCAGGAATTGGTGAGAGCTTCAGTGACTTGTTGGGTGAGTTCTGAGATAGCCGCTGGCTGGAATCAGGTGTCAGAGGCCCATGTGATGACTTATTTCTCTTGTCCAGGATGGGGCATACAATTTTGTTTGATTTAGAAATTGTACCTTTTTAACAGGTAGAAGGGATGTCAGGTCCAAGTATGAACAGATGCCTCACTTTTCAGTGAGGTGCATTGTTCTGGCTCTTTGGGCCAAACTGTGGACAGTGCTGATGGTTGATGGTTTGCTGTGGGACTGCATGAAGTAGACAGTGACATGGGATGCTCTGTGACCCCTACCTAGCATGCAGGCAAGGCCAGTGTGATTGCTGCTCTGGAGCATGTCATCTGTAGATGCTACTCTTCTCCAGGTGAACTTGCACTGGTCCCTGTGTCCTCCTGTGCAGGGGTCAGGATTCAAAAGTGGCACAGTCACTTAATTTAAGTGGGCGATTGCTTAGATTTTCACACACTCTAAGCATCACATCATGGATGTTTCTATTTTTCAGGCCTCATCTGTTTGCAAAATGCCATTAAAATTTTTGTACCAAATGCTCAAAACTCAAAGGTTAGGCTTTTAATGCAAACATGCTGTGTTGATGCTTTTTATAAAAGGCTTTCAGATACCTCCGTTAACACCTAAATTAGTGTAAATTATATAGAATAATTAGGTGGATCCCCTTGTGAAATAGGAAAAACACCTCCAGAAACCCTTGTAGTTTTTACTATCCAAAGCCTGTAGGAGCTGGGTTTGCACCAGGCTTGAGAGCTACTTCATACCCAGATTGTGGGAGACAGGGATGATGTCAGTCTAAAGGCTGTCAAGGCAGCTGACCTGGGTGGTTCATACCTGATGTATGACAAGACATCTGACCCTGTCACCCAGAGGCAGCACAGTGTCGGCTCCTGTGCACATCTGCCCAGTGTTAACTGATAAAATTATGAGAAGCTCCTTCCTTTTGAAAATCACTTGGCTTAAAAATGGTGGAAGTGTGGCCAGCAGGAAGCTCAACTCAGTGGTTGAGTGAGCTCTTGTTATGTGAAAGGCTTGGGCTCAAATCCCCATCCCCCCTCCCAAGGAAGTGATTCACACTTAGTATAAAAGCAAAAAGAGCACAAAATGCATAGAATAAAACGAGCACCTCCCTGTCCATTTGAGGTCCACTCAGTTGAGGCTGCTGATAGCAGTTTGGCAAGTACCCTTGACAATGGGTCCAACAGAAATGGTTTGAGGTACATGTGTAATTAAGGTTACTAGTTGCCAAGAAAAATTTCAAAAAGTAAAAATAAATAGGTGAAATTACATTTACCAATGTATCCTATTTATTTATTTTTGTGGTACTGGGAATTGAGCTACCACTGAGGTACATTTCCACCCCTTTTTATTTTTTATGGGTGCATATTAACTGTGCAGAATGATGGGTCTCATTGTGGCGGCACGTTTGTAAATGCATGGAAACATCATGTGACTGATTTCACTCCCTAATGCCCTCCCCTCAGTCCTTTTCCTTGACCCTGATGGTCTCCCCTCTACTTCCATGGCATCCACTTTTTCCCCTGTTTTTCAGTCTGACTTCTTTTCACTAAAAATTGTGGTCTCCAGTTCCATCCATTTTCCTGCAAATGATATGGTTTCATTTTTATGGTTGAATAAATCTCTATCATGTGGACACCACATTTTCCTTATCCATTCTTTTGTTGATGGGCCCCTAGGCTGGTTCCATAGCTTGGCTTCTGTGAATCGTACTTTGGTAAACATGAGCATGCATGTGTCTCTAATGTGTGCTGACTTCGACTCTAGTTCTTTTGGACAGATACCCAGGAGTGGTATGGCTAGGTAATAGAGTAGCTATGTTTTTAATTTTTTGAGAGTCTTCATGATGATTTCTGCGGTGGCTGTACTAATGAACTTTCCCGACAGTGTGTAAGAATTCCTTTTCTTTCTTTCTTTTTTTTTTTTTAAAGAGAGAGAGAGAGAGAGAGAGAGAGAGAGAGAGAGAATTTTTTTAATATTTATTCTTTAGTTTTCGGCAGACACAACATCTTTGTTTGTATGTGATGCTGAGGATCGAACCCGGGCCGCACGCATGCCAGGCGAGCACGCTACCACTTGAGCCACATCCCCAGCCCCAGAATTCCTTTTCTTTACCATACTTACCTGCCTTTATCATTGTTTGTGTTCTTGATGGTTGCCATTCTGACTGGAGAGATGGAATTTCATGGTAGTTTTGATTTGCATCTCCTTTATTGCCAAAGACATTAAACGTGTTTTCTTATAATTGTTGGCCATTTGTACTTTTGTCTTCCTTTCCCCGTTTATTGATTGGGTTATTTGTGTTTTTGGTGTTGAATTTTTTGAGTTCTTTATATATTGTGGATGTTACTCCTCTGTCACAAGAGTTGCTGCAAAGATTTTTTCCTGTAGATTGTCTCTTCATTCTGTTAATTATTCCTTTATGCAGAAATTTTAAATTTGATGCCATCACATTTATTGATTCTTGCTGTTATTTCCTGAGCTATGGGGGTCCTATTCAGGAAGTCTTTGCCTATGCTTGTACATCAGAGGTTTTCCCTATTTTTCTTCTGGAAATTGTAAAGTTTCTGATTGATTTTTTAAAAAAAATATTTTTAGTTGTAGATGGACACCATACTTTTTTTAATTTATTTATTTCTTATGTGGTGCTGAGGATCAAACCCACTGCCTCATACATGCTAGGCAAGTGCTCTATCACTGAGCTACAATCTCAGCTTGAGTTTCAGGTCTTATATTTAAGCCTTTGATCCACTTTGAATTGGCTTTTGTGCAGAATGAGAGAGAGGGATCTAGTTTCATTCTTCTACATATGAATATCCTGTTTCCCCAGCACCATTTGTTCAAAAGGCTACCTTTTCCTCAATGTATGTTTTTGGAGCCTTTGTTCAGAATCAAATAACTGTAGCTGTGTGGGTTTGACTCTGTGTCTTTTATTCCATTGGTCTTCATGTTTGCTTTTATGCCAGGACCATATTGTTTTTGTTACTATAGCTTTATATAGTGTAAGTTGAGGTCCAGTATTGTGATGCCTCCAGCATTACTCTTTTTTCTCAGGATTGCTTTGGCTATTCTGGGTCTCTTATTCTTCCAAATGAATTTTACAACTGTTTTTTTCTAGTTCTTTGAATAATATCATTGATATTTTGATGGGAATTGCATTGAATCTGTATAATGCTTTTAGTAGTATAGCCATTTTGACAATATTAATTCTGTCTCTCCATGAACATGGGAGGGGAGGTCTTTCCATTTTCTAAGGTCTTCCTTACTTCCTTTCTTCAGTATTCTGTGGTTTTCATTTTATAGGTTTTTTACCTCCTTGGTTAGGTTTGTTCCTAGATATTTTATTTACTTATTTTTTAAGCTATTGTACATGGAATCGTTTTCCTCATTTTTTTCTCAGTGGACTCATTATTGGTGAATGGAAAAGCAAGTGATTTTGTATGTTGATTTTGTATCCTGCTACTCTGCTGAATTTGTTTATCAGCCCAAGAAAGTTTTCTGGCGGAACCTTTAGGGTTGTCTTAGTATAGAATCATATTATCTGCTAGAAGGGATAGTTTGGATTTTGCCTTTCCTGTTTGTATCCCTTTTTTTTTCTCCTGCCTAATTGCTCTGGCTAGTGTTTCAAGTACTATATTGAAAAGGAGTGGTGAAAGTGGACCTTCTTGTCTTCTTCCTGATGTTAAAGGAAATGCTTTCAGTTTTTCTTCATCCAGTGATGTGGATTAAATCATCATATCTAAAATGTCTTCTAATCTTGTAATCATTATAAAAATATTAAATCATTTTTTTGTCCTAAATCTTCAAAATGTGATGTGTGTTTTACATTTATGGTGCTTCTTATTTGGACAACCATGTTCCAGGCATGCAAGAGACACCGGATGAGCAGATCCTGTGTCGAACAGCATAGTGACAGATCTGAGCCTTGGTACAAAGTGGCTTTTCGTAGCATGGGTGGAATTGTATGAATAACTTCTTTTATCTCGCAACATGTATTGGAGGGTTTCTATGTAAGTACATGAAGATTTTCCTTATTCCCTTTAATGGTTTCAAAGAGCTGGAGCAACTCAAATGCACTGAACTGTTGTCTGTGCCCCTCTGTGCATGTTGTCAGGATGCTTCTGACTGTTCCCCATGGCAGTAGCACAGCCATGAGTGTCATCATATACACTGGTTGAAAGGGAGCATAAGATATCTTGATGGGTCTGCTGTTTGTTGCCTCCGTCTGTTTGGCTGCCGTCACATCGACAGGGCGGGTTGAATAGTGCAGATGGGTTTCTCACTGTCCTGGAGGCAGCTTGCTTTCTGAGGAGGGCTGTCTTTCCAGCTGGCAGATACTGTCTTCCATGGGGTCTAGTTGGTGGAGAAAGCGTAGGAGCGCTCTGCGGTCTCCTACAGGGACCCTAAACCTATCGGATCATTTTCTAAGAGACTGGCTCTGTTCTCTAGTTTCTGGAGCCTTCTTTCTACCCCATGTGTCACCTGTCCCTCTCTGTACTCCCACCCCCTGGGTCATTCGTGGTTGCTAAGGGACATATTTGAACCAGGACCGCTTTTTTCTTCTTGTCTCTTGCAAGTTCATTGCACAACCTTCTGGTTCTCTCTGCTTTTCTTGTTTATGTTTTATTTTTAATTGATAATGATTGTACACATTTATGGGTGCAATGTTTCATCACCTGTGGAATGATCAGATCAGGCTGATTAACATTTCCATCACCTCACATACTTACTTCTCCATGGTGAGAATATTTAAAATCTAGTCTTTTAGCAATTTGGTTGTGTTTCTGATTGACAGGTAGTAACTGTAGGTGCTTATAGGGCCCAGTGCCATGCTTCAGTTCTGTGTAAATTGCAGAAAGGGTCAATTGAGGTGGTTAAGATACCCATCACCTCAGCTACTTACCACGTTTTTATGGTAAAATGTTAAGAACTTGCTCTTTTAGCACATTATTGACCAGTCGCCACCTAGTGTAGTAGATCTGTAACACTCACCTCTCAGCCCAAGACTTTGCTTCCTTGGCAACATCTCTCATTCCCATCCCCTCCTTTGCTTATTCCTCTTCCAAGGAGCCAAAGAAGTCTCTCTTGTACCAGAATGGAAATGACTGAAGATGTCAAAAGAGCATGCCAAGATACATTTACCTGTGTTACAGTTTGGTGTAAGGTAATGAGCATTTGAAGGTAAATCACATTTCTATGATGTGGTAGAGTGTTTTGTGATTTTTTATTTTTATTTTTTTGTGATTTAAAAAAGTTTCATAGCTCTCTTTTAGTCTAGGCATGAAAATATGTACACATAATGATTTTATTTGCTTTCACCGAATGGTCTTTATATACATAAGAATAAATCATGTATCTATTAAGAATTTCTATGTATTAATACTTCATATTGTCAACCCAAAGTTTGTTTGGGATGATCAGAGCCGCACCTTGGAGTCACAGTTTCATGCAGGTTGAAGTTACTTTGGGTTTACAGACTCAGACCAGCTCACAGGCAAAACCGCAAGCTGGGAGGGGATTGCTTCAGCTGTCAGGAGTTAGAGCAGAGCAGGCAGGGTATCAAGCTGTCCTTCAGGAAAGAAGGTACAAGGCGATCTTGGGGGAAAGAGGAATCCAGGGACAGATGCCCAGGGACTGTCTGTAGGCCTGGGTGTTCCTCTCGAGCAGAAACCGTAGCTCTCACATGTGAGCCGCAGGGTGCGGTGGGTGTGGGCCCACTGGGGTTCAGCATGTGCTGGGGAAGTGTGCACAGCTTTGCAGAGTCAGTGTTCTTGAGGAAAATGCCGTGGACCCAGACCCTTTTGGCCTAGAGCTTTGGGTACTTTAACCTGCATCTGTTCTATTTCAATTTTCCACAGTTGTTATCATTCAGTGCTATGTTGCTTGATCCAGTGGATCTGATAACACCAAGTTTATAAGCACATTGAATTAGATATTAAATTATGTGTTCACGTTTTTTGCTTATGTTTTTTCTATGATGTATTGTTAATGTTTTTTTTTTAAACTATTTCTTGAATGTTAATTAATAACAAGGCTTGATTCTTAATCATTCTCTTAGAAGGGTAGAGAACTTCAATGAAAACAATTGATATCACCTTGGGTTTTAAAAATATTTTAATTGCTTAACAATGAGAACAAAGAATGAAAATGCAAAAGCATTCACAGGTGCATTGCAGCTGTGATTGAGACCTCTGCTGGGGGTCTAGTGTTCCCAGCCTTCTTAGGAATTGTTGCCAACTGCAACATGAGGTCACCAGGGACTGAAGATTGCAGAGCTTCTGGAGAGAGCACAAAGGGAAGGGTCATCATGTGACTCTGTCATGGCCTGACACTCACCTGGCACAGGAGCTCAGCCCACTTGGAGCCACACAAGACGATCACTCAGGCCTGGTGCAGTGCACGCCTGTGATCCCAACTGCTCGGGAAGCTGAAGCCAGGCCTGGAGGAGTGCAATTTCTAGGCCAGCCTCAGCTACTTAGAAAGACCCTGTCTCAAATGGTAAAAAGGGCTGGCAATGTGGCTAGGGGTAGAGCACCCCTGGATTCAATTCCCAGTACAAAAAAAGAAAGCACACAAACATACATAGTCTGTCTAAAGGCCCACGGGACTGTTGCTATGGGGATCACAATTGCATTTCTTGACATAAGTTTGTTAGAATTTTCTGCAACAACAGTGATTTAACTTAAGATTTTTGCTATAATTTCTGCTTCTCTTGTTAAAAGGGAAAATTGAATGCCTTTAGTAGACAAAATGATATCATTCAAGGACAGAGGAAGGTCTGGGTCCTGCTTTTGGGGACGCACAGGTCTAATAACTGGTGTGTCTTGATAGGGCTCTAGCTCAGATTTCCCTTTCAAGCCATGTACTTCAAACTGTGGGTGGAGTTGATGGTAAGTATTTGGCTGCACTAAACTCTCAATTATTCTTGAACACCTAAATTTTATAATAGTAGGATACTGTGTCATTTCATAAAAGCCAATATTTTTAAACACCCTCAATTATTTGTCAATCTGAATGTACCAATTAATTTTAATATTTGATTTTTAAAATTTTTTGATAAGTTATTAAGAATAGAGAAACAAATGTAGGTTAAATCAGCCTGGTGGAAAATTCTGATCGGCATGTGCCGAAGGCATTGAAGTACAGTGTGTGTGTCAGGGTGATGGAGGATCCCACCTCCCATCCTCCAAAGCCAGTTTCATTGGAGTCAGTCTCTGTGGACGACTCTGCCTTGTGGTGTTGTTTGCATTGTTCTAATTTACAGGAATTTATTGTCTGCCAATCCCATTCCTGCCTTAGAGCACTTTAAGATACAGGATGGTGGCAGAGGCCCCGTCTCTGTTACAGTCTTCTACAGTGTCTGCTGTGCTGTCAGGTGACAAGGAATTAGGTGCCCACCCAGACATCATTGCACACACCCGGCCTGAGGCAAGAGAAATTTAGGTTAGGATAAACTAAATTAGGTTAGGAGAATTAAAAACATGCTCATATTTCTTTCACTTGTCTTGGTTTAGCCTGTTTTTTTCCACGTTTTAAGAAGTAATCCCAGAATATCACATACAGGGGAAAATGTCAATATTGACGGTTTTTCAAATTTTCAAAGTTTCTGAGTTTGCAAAAGGGCAGTTGTAGTTTTCCTGTGGTTGTGGATATGCAAAGGACTTATTCCCTATCTATCTTCATACAGCAGTCTTGGAGTGGAGATGCTCACACTTCAGTGGTCACGGGATTTGCAGAGTCCACACCAGGTGTTATGAGGACTTCGGTCTCTAGATCTTAATTTCATATGTGCTTCTTCCTAAGTATGTTCATTGGTGACTCAGTGGGGCTGAGCACTGCATTTCTTCTGTGCCCTGCTCTCTGCCCCTCCCTGGGGGATTGCACTTGTCTCGCCTCCATGGTCTGGCTGGGCACAGCCCTGGAGGGCAGTCTGAAGTGGGCCTTGCTCTTCAGAGTCTATATGATGAAAAGCCAAAGCTTACTTTTGGCTTTAAATTTCTTGTTTTCCATTTACTTGAAAGAGAATATCATAGAGTTATCAGCTAACCAGTAGAAGTAGTTCTTGGTGGAAATTACTGGGAGATTCCTGAAGGGGTTCCAGGAGTTGAGGGTCATCACCAAGACAGAACCTTGTATTGCCAGCCATGTGCTAACACAGCCAAGTCTCACAGGATAATAGAGGCAGTCCCAGACCCTCAGCCCCGTTTCCTTCCACTGCAGTGTTTAGCCATGAGTGCCTAAATGATCCAGAGAAGTCCTTGTCCATCTCACTAAGGCATGTCTTTTTAATTTACCTTTAATGGTAATAGTTAATATTCATCAAAATTTATAATACATTTCAGTTTTAGGGTCACCTCTAAGATTAACCATGATTTAGTCAAGGAGAAATTTTATGTATTAGAACCTTAGTCACAGAAAATCAAGAAACACATTTTTACTTTTTATTTTTTATAAGAATTAGGCTCACTAATGGCCATAGTTCTTTTTTTTAAATTGTAGATGGACACACTGCCTTTATCTATCTTTCTTTCTTTCTGTCTGTCTGTCTGTCTGTCTATCTATCTATCTATCTATGGTGCTGAGGATCAAACCCAGTGCTGCACATGTGCTAGGCAAGCACTCCACAGCTGAACTATAGCCCTAGCACCACATTTTTACTTTTATTGTATGGCCATGTGTGTGTATAAGAAGAGGGAGAGGTCCCTTCAGCCTTAGAATACTGCTCTACAGGGAGAGATGGAAAGAAAATAAGAGTTTCATGACAAAAATGAACAGTGAGACATTCTGGGGGTATCTAAGATATACACATGCATGTTTTTTAAATGGGTGATGGTTGGTATCCAATTGATATGGTGTTTATACTCCAGCTGGGATATTCAGAAGGATGGCATAACGGTTCTATCTCAAACTGTCAAATGAATCTCCTATGATATTTCATGGAGAATATTAGATTTCAACTGAAATCATGCAAGGACACATGTAGTAGTTTTCCTAAATCCTATAAAAACCCATGGAAAATCGTCTTTGAAGACCAGTTCTGTCTCTGTACCTCCTTTTCTAAACACGAGGTGATGGTCCATGTGGGGAAGGAACAGTAATCCTGGGGTTTGGAAACTTGACCTGTTCACATCAGTGGGGAGTTGAAGTGGGTCTCCTGATTACCTTGGCGTCCTTGGTGTGGGTCAGTCACTTGCCTTGCAGGGATCCCACGTCCTCCCCCTGCAGCCTGCCTCTGCGGCAGCCTCAGGACCCTCTCTCCTGCATGTACCCACCTCCTCCCTGCAGGCCTCACTAATCCAGCAGTGAGTGCACCGGGTGATGGGTGTCTGGTGGCCCTGAACACCTTGCTGTAATCCTCCTTTGAGGAGAGTGTCAAGAGAAATGGCCCTAGCCAGAGCTTGCTGGCTCCTGTTCTGAGAGACCAACCTGCTCTTGAGCTTTGTTGCCTGGTGGGGGGTGGCCAGGGACGTCCTCCCACTTGCTAGTCCTCTTTTAGCTCCCTGCTCCTCCAGCTTCTCTGTTCATCCTTGGCCTGGAGGAGTGCGCCCTGGTCCCTCCTGCTCTGGGGGTGGTTCCATTTGGTGCCTGAGCTGGCTTAGGTGGAGTACTGCCAGCAGCAGGTGCCCTGCCAGCGCCTGCTTCCCCACCACTGCCTCCCCTCAGACCTGCGTTCTCCAGGAGAGCTGTGGTTCTCCTCCACTCTTGAAGGAATGATCTTGAGAAAGAGCTAGCTTAGATTTAGGGACCAGGATGCTTTGTGAAGGCTTTTCCTCCTCATGCAACATACATGGGAAAAGAGCAGCATCCGGTACACACATGTGGAGGTTCTGCACGTGTAATTGTGAGTGCAAGGCCATAGCAGGTGAGTGCCACCCTGGCCCCATGGGGCAACATTCATCCAAAAATGAATGTGCCCTGCCAACAATTCTGCAAACGTGTGGCATCTCAATAATGCATGTGAAAGATGCAAGACAAGTCACTGCTGTGGTTGGATGGAAAAGGAGATCCTTGTTCATAACTTTCTCAAGTGGACGAGTAAAGGGATCTGTTCTGGAAGGTGGAGATGGTCCAAGAGATCCTTGTCACATCTGAGGGGGATGAGTGTAGGCTCCTGCTCTGGAGGACAGAGGTGGTCCAAGAGGTCCTTGTCACATCTTATCAGAGGTGGATGATTATAGGGTTCTGCTCTGGAGGGCAGAGGTGTCCAGCGGATCCTCATTCACAGTTTATCCAGAATGGATGAGTGGGTTTCTGCTCTGGAGGGCAGTGGTAGCCAAGGAAGTCCCTGGGCATAGCTTCTCAGAAGTGAATGGAGTTTTCTATCTGAGTAGTGTTGGATCGTCTGTGCCTCTTTTCCCAGTATTTGTGTGCATATGTACAGTACTGGGAATTGCACCAAGGGGCACACTCTTTCCATACCCCCAAGTCCTTTCTGGGTTTGATGAGTGGTCTCACTAATTTCCCCAGGGAAGCCTTGTACTTTGATTCTCCTCCTTCAGCCTCCCGAATAGCTGACGTCACACCCTCGGTGTTTATTGGGCCCTCTCTGTGGAGTTAGTATCTGACTCTTCCTTGTGAATGTCTTTGCGTAAGAACACCAGCAATTCCTCCCCTCTGCACCTGCAGGAGGCCGTATTTTGTATCCCTGTCCCTTCTTTGGAGATGTGATTGTTCATGAGTTTGCCCATGTTTGAAAACTGGCCACTTGTTTTCCTCTTTCCCCTTGAAGGTGCCTCCCCACTGGAGACACCTGTCCCTGGATATGTGTTTTGTGGCTGTTTCTTCCCTTCACTCAGAGAGCGATTCTAGATTGTGGATGCCCCCATTTTTTTTTGAATATTTTTAAATTGTCAATGGACCTTTATTTTATTTATTTATATGTGGGGCTGAGAATTGAACCCAGTGCTTCACACATGCTAGGTAAGCACTCTACTACTGAGCCACAACCCCAGCCCAGGTGCCCAAATCTCCAGTAAGAAAATTCTCATTCTCTTTTAGGTAATATCCAAGTCTTCCATATGTCGCCCCAAGTAGAAAAATATCACTTTGCTCAGCAAATGTTTATTATGCTTCTAGAATGTTCCAGTCCTTTGAAAAGTGTGCCATTGGCACATGGAACAGAACCACATGCAGTGCTACATGGAGGCTTGGCAGTGCGGACTACAGACCTGCAGTCTCTCTCCAAAGCCAGTATGTCCCAGTATTGGGGCACCAAAGTATGATCACAGGTCCCTGGGTGGGGACAGGAGTCGAGGGCAGCATCCTAGCATCACTGTGTAATTGCAGTCTTCATTTCTTTGCTTTCTGTTTTCTCCTGTGGGAAGTGAGTAGGAAGGTCAAGGGGTCTGCAGAACAGGTTAATACGTCAGGTATAAAGTGAAGCCTGCTTCCTCTTCTCTTCCCTTCCCAGAGCCAGCAGAGAGTAGGAATTTGAAGGAGAAAAGATCACCCCCAGGATGGAGAGAGACAACCCCTTGGAGGAGTTGGGACTTCCTGGAGAATGAGGAGGTTTTTAGAGGAGGAGGAGGGAAGTGAACACTGGGGCTGGAAGTGCCAGGTGTAGGGGAGGGGTAGAACGTCAGCCTGGGCTGTGGGGACGGAGTAGGTGGCAGCAGTGGTTGGGATGATGTAACCAGGATGAAAAGAAACTAGTTAGGTCTATGTATTTTGAGATTGTTTCCTTTCTCTAGTCCTTGTATGTAGAAATACATTTCTCATGCTTTCTAATTTATGGAAGATATTTCACAAATGCTGAAGCATAAGGATCAAAATGCATGAAAACCTTTATGAGTCATGAAATCAGAAGAGAGGTAAAAATAATTGGCTTTGGTGGTGGACTTATCTGACACCCTGTTTAAAGTGGAATAGGCTTCGAATTGCAAAGAAGTAGTATGTGTCTACACTGACAGGAGCTTGTATTCCATGAAGAAATCTCCTGATTTCTCTCTCTTTTGGGGAAATAAAACTCCATCTGCTAGTTCTCATTTTCACCTTCACTTGACAGGTATTTTGAATTTTTTTTTTTTTTGGTACCAGGGATTGAACTCAGGGGCACTCAACCACTGAGCCACATCCCCAGCCCCCTATTTTGTATTTTCTTTAGAGACAGGGTCTCACTGAGTTGTTTAGCACCTCACTGTTGCTGAGGCGGGCTTTGAACTCACAATTCTCTTGCCTCAGCCTCCTGAGCCGCTGGGATTACAGGTGTGTGCCGCCAAACCCAGCTTGAACCATTTTTTGATACTGATAACATTGGACTTCTAATTGTCTTATTCTTCAATTTTCAAAAGACTCTAAGCATGTTGTAGACAATTTGGAAGTATTGGAAGGTAAAGGGAAGAAGTTGGGACTCTACCTGGTGCAACCAGGTAAACAAACATACCACTGCTGGTCCGTTGCTGTTTCCCGAGTGAATAGCCTTCTGCTTCCTCTCCCCGTGACTTGCTTGACTACTAACTACTTAACAGTTTTCCTGGTGCCCAGCTGCCCTCGTCTTCATGTTACTGTCCACTGTCCCATGTTTCCAATTGAAAAACAATCTAAATATTTAAGATTGTTGTCTTGTTGATGTGCAGTTCTCTTCAGCAGTACGAGATGTCCTTCTTTGTCCCTTCTGATTATTTTGGCTTGAAGTCTATCTGATATGAGGATAGAAACCCCTGCTTGTTTATGAGATCTGTGAGAATTAGTTTTTTCCCATCCTTTTACTTTGGGTCTGTGGATGTATTTGCCTATGGGGTGAGTCTCTTGGAGACAGCAAATTGTTGGGTCTTGTTTTTTATTCCAATCTGCCAATCTATGACTTTTGATTGATGAGTTCAGTCATTTACATTTAGTATATTACTGAGAAATGGTTTTTATTCCCTGTCGTTTTGTTTCTGGTTTTTAATTTGAATTAGTTTCTCCTTTGACTGTTCCTTTAGTTAGTTCCTCCCTTTGCTGTTTTTTTCTTTTATTTTTCATTTATTCTTCATGAAATATTTGCTGAGAATGTTCTGTAGTACAGGCTTTCTAGTTTCAAATTCTTGTAACTTTTGTTATCATGGAAGGTTTTTATTTCATCATCAAATCTGAAGGTTAATTTTGCAGAGCATAGTATTCTTAGTTGGCATCCATTTTCTTGCAGAGCTTGTATGTGGTATTCCATGAGCTTCTAGCTTTAAGAATCTGGGTTAAGAAATCAGCTGAGATCTGGATTGGTTCCCTGCAAATTGGTGCAAACACTCTGGAAAGCAGTATGCTGATTCCTTAGAAAATTTGGAATGGAACCACCATTTAACCCAGTTATCTCACTCCTCATTTATACCCAAAAGACTTAAGATCAGCATACTACAGTGACACAGCCACATCAATGTTTATAGCAGTTCAATTCACAATAGCCAAGCTATGGAACAAACCTAGGTGCCGTACAACAGATAAATGGATAAAGAAAATATGGTATATATACACAATGGAATATTACTTAGCTATAAAGAAGAATGAAATGATGGCATTTTCTGGTAAATGGATGGAGCAAGAGGATGTTTCATGCTACGTGAAATAAGCCAGTTCCAAAAAAAACAAAGGCAGAATGTTCTCTGATATGTGGATGCTAACCCACTACAAGGGAGGGGAAGATTAGATGTTTAATGGACTAGACGAAGGAATGAAGGGAAGGGATGCAGGATGGAAGTAGGAAGACGGTAGAATGAATCGGACACAAGTTTTCTATCCTTATATATGAATTCATGTCCAGTGTAACCCACATCATATACAACCACAACAATGTTGGAATAAGTTATTCTCTGTATGTATATATGTCAAAATAAGTTGTCATGTATATCTAGAAAGAATAACTGGAAAAACATTAAACAGGGAGTATGTTTTTAAAAGGATATTTAAATATTCCAGATAATTTATAGACATATTTAAAAATTAAATAAAATAAAAAGATGATTTATAGCCAAATGCTAAATTTCTTTAACCTCAAAATCCCTCTTCTCCTTAGCTACACCTGTAGGTAAGGTTTTGGTGTTTCCCATACCTATATGAGTAGCTGAATAAATGTGAACGTGTTTAAATGAGTGAATGTAGATTTCGATTATCAATAAGCTCCTGCTTTGCATTGTACTCTGAAACTGGTTGTTTTTGCCCTTGATCTGCCAAACAGGTCTTTTTGTTGTTACACATATACATAAAACACCTACTTAACAAAGACGGTTTCCAGCAGGAGATAAGAGAAGAGCAGCAGCAGGACTCCCTTTCCCCTCTCCTGAGCCCAGGTGCTGTGTGGCCGGCGGTGCTGTGGACTCCCAGGTGCTGTGCACACACTGCCTCTGTTCTGAGCCCTGGGAGGAAGCTGTGTGGTCACTGGACCTTACCTCTCGCTGCCTCAGGACGCTCATAACTGTCACCGTCGATGGGACTTGCAGTCCACCCCTGGAAGCCATCAGCCAGTTGGCCCAGCAGAGTCGTCTGGGGCATGTTCTCCCTCGTGTGGAAGCCGGCTCGGGGTCAGACCTCGCGTTTGGCTCCCTGTGTCCTCAGCCCCTGGTGCCACTGTGTCTCTTCGCGTGAGACTTTGTTGTGAGGCCCTGCCTGGACTTTTCTCCATTCCCCTGTGATGGACCTGAGTTGGTTTCTGCTTTGTGCCCCTAAAGCAGGCGGTGTGGAGACGGATCCTTTTACACCCTTGCCTTTGAGTAGGAGAGCTCCTCTTCACAGCGCTTGGTGGGCTTGTGTGGGTGGGCGCGCCTGCAGGCTGTCGGTGGGTCACACGCCTCCCCTTTTGGATTCACCCACCTTGTGTGTTTTCCATTCTGCTGGAAAACGGTCATGCCGTTGTTCTGATTCCAACTCTAGGATCTCTGGGGGTCAAACACACCGTGTGATTTTGTCAGGTATTGCTATGTACATAATAGGCATTATTTCATAAATCACCTTTTAATGTTCTTTTCCCATTTTTATTGTGCTAATATTTATTTTTTCTTACTGAAGGATCTCTCTTTGGCTATTAATGATACCCTTGAATTTTCTTAGTAGCTAAATCAGTGTGCCAATTTTATTTTTCCTTTCTAATACTTACGTTCTATTTTTTATCTTACTTCCTGGTTTAGAACATGCAGCACAGTGTTGAGTACTAAAATTAACCATGGTGTCCTTTCCTTTGACTCGTGAAAACCGTTCTGACATTTCATCACAGCTTGATTGTTTGCCATAGTGTTAAAGGGAACATGCTTTTCTCAAATTAATTTCCCTTTCAGGTTAGTTTACCAATCATTTGAAGTATCAGGAACAGTGTTGGATTGATCAGTGGCTTGTCCAGCACCTGTTTGCACAGGTCTCCCCTCCTCCTGTGATTTTGAGTGGAGCGGCTGCTCTCCTAGGGGGCTCCCTGTTGTAGTGTGGACTGAGCCGGCTCCTGCTGGCCCGTGTCTTACTGAAGGTGTGGCCTTCCTGTTGATGGAGCCTGGTTCTGCTGCCGGCCTTGAGAGCTGCCTCTTGTGCTGCACGCCTCATCACCGCCCTTGCTGAGCGTGAGCGGTCCCCATGGTCATTCCGGTTCACTTGTTCTGTGCCAAGGGTGGATCAGGCTGAGGTCCCTGTTGCTATTTCTCCTTTCATTCTCACCACCAGCTCTCTGTGACTTCCTTGTTACTCTCTTCGCTGCTTTTCATTTGGCTGATGTCTGTCTTCTGGAGAATCTTTTGTTAACATCTGTGGGTGGGCAAGCTTTCAGAATCCTTGGATGTCTAAAAATATGTTATTCCCACATGAAACCGGATTTCACTGAGTGCTCGAGTCTCGATTCATGGCCATTTCCCTTGAAGCCTTGGCCACCTGCAGTCAGCCGGGCCAAGGGCCCAGTCCACTTCTTTGGTCTTTCTCTGGGAGTGCCCGTCCCCTCCTTTCCCTGCCCGACCTGACTTTGCAGAGCTACACCTGGGCCAGGGTTGGTGGGCTGCTGTCTGCGCTCCTCATGCTGCTGGGTCCCGAGGCACCTCAACCTCAGCCTGTCCCTGCCTCTTGGGTCCTGAGAGCATTTCTTCGATTGCTTTCCTTTTCTCTCCTCTGTTCTCTCTGGCTTTCCTTCTGGACTCCTGCTGGGTGGAGCCTGCACTTCTAGGATCCCTTCTTCATGTCTCTCAACCTTTCTGCTTGTCAGAGCTTCACACTCTGTGGGGTTCTGGAAGCATCCCTGGCTGGGCCTCCCCTAGGCTTGCTGCTGTGCCCTGGGGGACTCCACCTGTGCCCTCAGCTCTGCTTTGCTCCTCCGTGAATCCAGGGCTGCACGGGCACAGCTATCCTCGGAGCTCCTTTTGTGTCTCTCTTGTGTTCTGCTGTGGACTGGAGCCCCTCCCCGTGCTGTGCCCTCAGGTGCTGAAGGATCTGCTGGGTGGCCCTGGCTTCTGACGTCCTATTGATCTGGTGATGGAGTGTTATGATTTAGATATGAGGTGTCCCCCAAAACCACATGTCAGGGACGATGCAAGAGTGTTCAGAGGTTAAATGATTAAGTCATGAGAATTGTGACCTAGTCAGTGGATTAATCTGCTGATATGGATCACCTGGGCGGTCACCATAGGCAGGTAGGCTGGCGGAGGTGGGTCCCTGGACACATGTCTTTGGGGTCAGGGGAGCTCTCTCTCTCTCTGTGTCCTATTGTCATGTCCTGAGCTGCTTTGCTGCTCCACACCCTTCCACCACGATGTGCTACCTCATCTGGGCCCAGAGATATGGGGTGAGCCAACCAGGGACTGAACAAACCTCTGAAAGCATGAGCCCTGAATAAACTTTCCCCCCTCGGCATTGTTCTTGTCAGGTGTTTTGGTCACACCCCTGCAGTCAGGTTGCGGTACTGCGGTTGGTTCATTCTGGAGTTACGTGGGTGGTGAACCTCTGTGCTTGGGAGAAGGACAGGGCTGGTGCCTGGGAGCCCGTGGTCAGTAGGTAGCTCTGTGTGTTCAGGGATGCCTCCAGGGCCTGTGGAGGCTCATCAGCCATGGCCAGCAGCACCACACTCTGCTGCTCAGGGCTTATCCAGCCTGGCACCAAGCATCCCAGGCACACCTTGGGGTTGAGCCTGGGGAGGTCACCCGAGAGAAGGGCAGGGCAGCGGCACACTGTCTCGAGAGAGCCCCAGGGAGGTGTGGGGTGCATGTGAAGTGGTGCTGAAAGGACATCTGTTTGCAGCGATGGAGCTTTCGGGGTCCCAGAAGAGAAGGTGAGCTGTGGGAGTGGACCCATGGTCGCTCTGTGCATGTGTATGTAGCATGAGTCCTGATTTTGGGTTACTGACAAGTTTTATCAAGGAAGTGAGTTCATGGACCTGGCTGGTGTAGAGGACAAGCCGTGTCCCCAAGCCTCTGGGAAGTTCACAGCTGCTGCTGACCTCGTCTTCCTCGCTGCCCTTCCTGGGAGAGGGCAGTCGTGGCCCTCCAGCGTCCTTATTGGTCTCTGCTTCCCAGGAACCTTGAAACTCCCAAACTAGTGATTGGATTCTTTCTTGATTTTTGTACTTTTCTTTAAAACATTTTTGAGATTTGGGGCAACAGAGCTAAAGGCACTACCCTGTCACTACCTGGGTGGGGTGCTCCCGATCAGGTTGACCCTTCAGTCCAGGAGAGCCCTCTCCTCAGCCTCGGAGCCCCTGAAGGTCGGCCAGAGAGCTCTTGCAGCACTGCAAGCCTGGTCCTGTGTTCCCCTGCTGAGCATCTCCTCCAGGAGGACGGTGTGACTCCTGTTGGACACAGAAGGCTTTCCGTGGTTCGACCCGCTGCCTGGTCTGCAGCCGGGCACCAGCCGCTGCCCTTGATGGGTGGCTGCTCCCTCCCTCAGAGCTCATGGTGAACATGCTGCTCCTCACCCACCTCCTGCTTGGCCTGTCTTTCAGGGCACCAGTGGAGGATCACTGTGGCTGTCAATCTCCCAACTCCCAAACCCCAGTTCTCTCTGCAGATGCTAACTGGAACATCCAACATCCCCTTTCCTCCGATTTTATTAAGGAGTAATTTTTAAAATGAATAGATATTAGATGTCAGCTCAGTGGGTTCTGACAGTAGTATGTGCCCTTGTAACCAGCACCCAGAGCAAGGTGAAGAAAACCCTACTTCCCAGTGAGCTTCACAGAACCATTCTGGCAACCCTACCCACACCTCAGAACCCTCGACTTTCTGACTTTTGTCACCCAAGAAGAGTTTTATTTATCTTGAAAAAAAAAAAAACCCCACAGGACTCATATAGTATGTATTTTTGATTGCTTCTTTCATCCAGTATGATGTTTTTGAAATTCATTCATATTGTTGCCTGTATCAGTGATCACTTTTATTGTGACTAGCGTTCCACTGAATGAATTTGGAAGGTGCCATGGTTTGTCCCTCTTGCATTTGATGGACTCCTGGATGTTCTGTGGCTACTGTGAAAAGGACTAGTGTGAATCTTTCTGTGGACATGTGTTTTATTTCTCTTGGGTAAATACCTAGGAATGGATGTAAAAAGTTTCACTTCTTTAAGAAATTGGCAAGTGGCCCCGTGGTGTCGGGGTACTCTTTTGTACCCCACCAATGGTGTCGAGAAGAACGGGTGCTCTGAATGCTCACCAACACTTAGGGATGTCAGTCTTTTCTATTTTACCATTCTGGAGGGCACTTTGTGTTTTTATAAGGTTGTTTATACGTTGGCCTCTTGTTGTTAGTTCCTGGACCTCACAAATAAGGATTGATTCTTGCTTTTCTGTGGTCTCCATCACTACCCTTGTGTTAGTGGACTGACCAAGTGTGCAGGGAATGCTGAACAGGTGACAGATGCTGTATCCTGGGACCCTGAAAGCAAATGTTGATTGATGTTTCCCTGGAGGGTTATTTTGAGTTATGCCTTGGAATTCAGGTATCTGGAGGCAGATTGATGTGAGCCGGGGAGAAGAGCTTCCTGGAGGCTATACCTCATCACTCCCTGTGTCTCACCCCCATGTGCTAAGGTTAAGTCATAACTTGTTCTAAGCTACAGGGTTTCCTCCCAAGAATGCCAGAGTCCTCTGGGGTTTTATTAAGGAGTAATAAAAAAAGGGTGTGGGTATGGGAAACCTCTGTCCCTCTCTCCGCCTCAGCCCTACTAAGCATCTTGCGTTCTTGCTCTCAGTCCACCCAGTGAGTGTGTGTATGAAGTTTGACGTGTTTACCGTGTGTGCTCGACCTGCAGGGGCTGAGGAGGGGGACAGATGATCCTGGCCTTAGGGGTGACTGTGAAGAAGAGTCAGGTACATCTGACGTTAGCTAAGAGCTGAAAAAAGGAGTGGGAGTGGGCGAGTTCAGCCTGTTTCAGTTTGTTTGGGGACTGGCGGCATGCAACTAATAATGCGCTCTCCTTTGCCAGTAAAGCACACCAAGCAGTCAGCATTCACTGGGGACTCACTGTGCACGTGGAAGGGGCTGGGGTATGGTGAGCACTGGCTGCTTAGAGCAGTTGTGTGAGTGTGTACCAGCCTTGATTAAAGCTGCTGTGTCTAGTCAGCTTTCTTGCTTCTGTGACTGAAGAACCCAACCTGCATATTGTAGAGGAGGAAGAGTGATTTGAGGGCTCACAGTTTTCAAAGGTTTCTATCCATAGACAGCCAGCTCCATTCTTCAGGGCTCCAAGTGATACAGAACGGAAGAGGGTGGCAGAGGAGAGTGGCTTACATGGTGATCAGGAAGCAGAGAGAGTGAGTCTCCACTTGCCAAATACAATATATACCTCAAAGCCATGCCCTGATTCCCACTTCCTCCAGCCGCACCCTATACTTCAGCTACCACTCAATTAATCCCTGCCAGAATATTAATTCACTGATTAGGCTAAGACCCTCAAAACCCGGTCATTTTTCCTCTGAACCCTCTCGCATTGTCTCACACGTGAGCTGTTGAGGGACACCTCACATGCGCCGTGACTCGGCTCAGACAAAGCACACTGAAAACTTGCACTTCTGGGTGTCATTCTTAACCCTTTAAAACAGGCACACATTCTAAAGTAAACTACTGTAAACTGCTGCTTGTGTCCCCTGCTCTAGTCACATCTGCACGATGGCCAAACCAAGTCTTGGAGATGCAGTTCTGTGTGCTCAGGTTGGAGACAACTCAGAGCTTCCAAACCCATGAGCATTTTCATGGCAAAGTTTTTCAACTTCCTGTATTGAGCTGGACATGGTGGTGCACACCTGTATTTCCAGTGACTTGGAAGACTGAGGCAGGAGGATCCCAAGTTCGAGGCCACATCTTTGCAAGGCCTTCAGCAACTTAGTGACACCCTGTCTCAAATAGAAAATAAAAAGGACTGAGGATGTAGCTCAGTGGTGAAGTGCCCCTTGGTTCAATTCTCAGTACCAAAAATTTTTAAAGACAAATAAATATACCTGCCTTGAGTATGTTTTAAAGATACCCAGAGATGGTGGTGTTCTTAACGATGAGAAGGCAGTACGTTGCATAGCTGAGGATTCAGTGTTCCCTGCATGGGGAGTTAGGGCATGGACTGTGAGTATAGTGTGTGTTTAGATGATCATACAAGCAGGTGGCATGTGGACACTGTCCAGGACACTGGACACTGACCCAGACATAGACCCAAGCCATGGGGCAACCTTGCCTGTGAAGATGGAGGCCTTCACCCCCAGCTGGGTGTGTCTTGCACCCTGCAGCCTTGGAGACTGAGGTCAGCCAGACAGCTGGCCTCTTTAATGCCCCTTCCCGGCTTGGTTGTGTGGTGGCGACTCAGATGCCAGCATTGACACAGGTGCAGTTTCTTTGGCACTGATGTCATGTTCAACTCTGTGATGAAGACTATGGAAGGACGGAACTCAGCCATTCTCAGAGCTTAGCTCCTAAGGTTCCCTTCCACCTTGCTGTTATGTGCCTGGCAAGAGTCCTTGGACATTTCCCAGAGTCACTGTCCCTTCCATGGTATTTTACTACCAGAGATGGAGGATGTCTGTTTTATGTCTTTGGCCATTTGGAAGGGCACAGACCATCATGACATCTAAGATCTTTCCAGCCTTCACCCTGAGACACACGAGCAGGGAGCCACCTGCAGCAGTGCAGAGGAGATGCTGTGGCAGCAATAGGCACTGTGTTTCTCCAGGTGAACTGCATTGTCCAGATGTGCTGTATCTGGGTGTGCTGTGTTGTCCAGGTGTGCTGCACTGTTTGGGTGTACTGTATCTGGATGTGGCTGTATTGTCTAGATGCGCTGCATTGTTCAGGTGTGTAGTGTTGTCCAGGTGTGCTGCATTGTCCAGGTTGCTATAGCCAGATGCACTGCATTTGGGTATGATGCATTATCCAGGTGTGCAGTGTTGTCCAGCTATGCAGCATCATCTGGGTGCCCCATCATCCAGGTGTGATGCATTGTCCAGGTATGCCGCATTGTCTGGGTATGCTGCGTCTGGGTGTGTTGCCTTGTCCAGGTGTGCTGCACCTGAGTGTGATGAATTGTCTAGGTATGCCACATTATCCAGAAGTGTTGCATTGTCCAGGTGTTCTGTGTTTTCCAAGTGTGTGGCATTGTCCAGGTGTAGAGTGTTGTTCAGATATGCTGCATTGTCCACGTGTGCAGTGTTGTCCAGGTATGCTGCATTGTCCAGGTGTGCTACATCTGGGTGTGCTGCATTATCCAGCTGTGCTGAATTGTCCCAGGTGTGCTGTGTTGTCTGGATGTGCTGCATCTGGGTGTGCTGCATTATCCCATGTGTTGCATTATCCAGGTGTGCTGCATTATTCAGATGTGTTGCATTGTCTGGTATGCTGTGTTGTCCAGGTATGCTGTGTTGTCCAGGTATGCTGTGTTGTCCAGGTGTGCTGCATCTGGGTGTGATGCATTGTCCAGGTGTGCTGTGTTTTTCAGATGGGCAGCACTGTCCAGGTGTGCTGCATCATCTCAGTGTGCTGCATCTGGGTGTGCAGCCTTCTGATGTATTGTGTCTGGATGTGCTGTCACTTAACACATGTAGTCCAGAACAAAGAGAACTGTGTGGGGCCGAGGAGTTAGAGTGATAACAGAGAAGGTGGGCATTATTGGGCTTTTAATATTTGATGGGGTGTAAGTAAGGTGAGAGGAGGCAGGGGGAGGCTGGAGAGAATGTGGAGGTGAGAGGAGCTCCCAGGAGGCTTTTGGGCAGGGCAGTCAGAGTGAAGCATGGTTTTGGTGGCCTGTGGACATCCCCTAACCTTTGGATCTCTGGTTTCTAGCTCCATGCTCACAGTATGAGTGCATGGCTTGCATTCACCCTCCTGTTTCCTGTCAAGGTTGGAGGTGTGTGTTCTGAGCTGTGTTACTATGCACGAGTCGGGTGCGGGTGCTCTGCCTGTAATGGCTGGGGGGGTTGGGCTTGGCCCGGCCTTTGTCCCCCATCATGATCTCGATAACAGGAAGGAGTATGGCAAGTGATGGCATCTGCACTCTCTGATGTCACATGTACCACAACCTCCCAGATCTGCTTGGTTCCTTGGCCCAGCCCTCCCTCTGTGCATTCTCTTCTAAACCTGCCCATTTTCCTTATTGATCTACCTGGATCAGGCTTTCATTCACTGCCTTGCTGACAGTGACCGTGTTCTGTCCTGTGCAAGGGCCTCAGGGGACCTCCATTGTGTGGCTCTGGTCTGACCTCAGTGTCAAGAAGCCTTCCAGGGTCCCAGTGCACTGAGCTCAGTCTGCTGTCCTGGGTCTTCCTGAGCCAAAGTGGTCTTCTTTTCTCCTCCTGGCTTTTTCCCAGCACTTGCTGTTCCTGATGGGGGCTCACACTGGGAATGTGCCCTGCGTAGTCATCCCAGAGCTGTTTCGATGCCCCCTCTTCCTTGTCAGCCTGCCATTTCTCTTCTCCCAGCCTGGAGCTCTCATATATGACCTCTGCCTTTCTTCCTAGAATTACTATATTTTTCTTATTCTGTTTGTACTCATGGTTTTTTCCCTTGTATGTAAATCCTTTGTCTGATTAATTTAATATAATTTCATTTTTCGTGGTGTGTGTGGAGCTGGAGATTGAACTCAGTCCCAGTATACGCTCTACCATGAAACTACTCCCCAGCCCTGATTCACTTCTGTTAACTGCTGTATATATAGTCTTTTATCCAGTATTTAATTTTCTGAACACATTTGATTTTGTACATTGACGTTTACATTATGTTATGGGAACAGAGGGAAGTGGTTACTATAGAGAAGCACACATTCGTCATCTCACATGGTTACTTTTTTTGTGACAAGTGCAGCTGAGAATTGCATATTTAACAAAAGTCTCTCATGCAGTGCAGTGTTTCCAATTGACAGTGAAGTGATCTCCCAGACATCCCCATTTCAGCGGCCCCTGGGGTCGGGGGAGTTGGGTGCGGGCTCCATGGGGAAGGTGCTCTGGAGGACTGTGTGCTTCATAAAACGGAAACCAGGAGACCCAACTGGCGTTAAGAGCTGTTCAATATGCAGCCTTCCCTGGAAGAAATGCTTGGGCCCTGGGGCTGCTTTCTGTCTGAGCTAGAGAAATACATGGTCCTTGATTTTCTGATACTTATGCTGAAGTTATAAGCATGAGGAATAAGCACATTTAATTTGTGCTGCACTATTGATCAGAAATTAACATGTAACTAACACCAGTAGGCGTGCATTGCTGGCACTCAGGGCTTTCAGACTGGATATTCGGCCTGAGCCCAGCGTGAGTTTCATCTTTGTTCCTATAGGTTAGGATGAGGCATGTGTCGTCAACTTAAATGACAGCAAGAGGACCAGACTGAGTGTCCTGTGTGCTAGGTGACGACATGCCTGTGTGTTACCCCTGTGAGTGCAAGGGGTTCTTGCCCAGATCTGTGGCCACCAAAGGGGATGTCCCAGATGTATCTGGCCGTGGATCATCATACCCCGGGGCTGCCTGTCGGGAGCAGTTCCTGAAGCCTCTTTCAGTTTAGCAGTTCTGAGATTTTAAAGGCTGTGCTTCCTCTTCATCTTACTAGGGTTGAGATCAGCCTCCAGTGTGGTCACCAGTGAGCTGGCTCTCCTTGCAAGCCCAACTGCTCGTGGCAGTAGCTGACCCGATGTCACTGCTCTGTCTCCAGGTCTTGCCAGGTGGCAGAAGAAACAGTAGCATACCACAGTTCGTGCTGTCGTTTCCAAATTGTGCTCATTCGAGGAAATGAGCACTGGCTTGACTGCCTGTGTTTTCATTAGGAGCATGAGAACATGTGGAGAAAGTTGATTATTCTTTTTCTCCCAAGATACTTGAAACTTACTTAGGTCTTTTTTTTTTTTTTTTTTTCATTCCAATTCTGCTTATGCCACCAAAAGGGCTCTGGTTCTACCAGCTCATCCTCCTTTTTCAAGGGCTACAGATATGGACCCAGTTGGGCATGGTGGAGCCTTAGAACTCTCAGGTGCCTGGTAACAGTCACCATGATAGAATCGTACCTGGCTTGCTCCCCCAAGCAACCTGTTGGTGTCTAAGGGGAGTTGCTTTTCTCCCTTTCATCATGCCAGGAAGAGTAAAGGCGGGTTCCATAAGCAGTGGGGATTTGAGAAAGGGCGACTCCTCTGGCCTGCCTGCTCTTCCCCAAGCTCTTACATTTCTTCTCTTCTGGCAGGGCAGATTTTTGTCCTGGGAGGCCATTCCTAAGTGGCCTCTTCCGGGAACTGCTCACAGCTGTTGCTGTTACACTGTGCGTCTCCCAGACTTTCACCTCTCTGGGGACCTCCAGTGCACACTAGCACAGGTGGTGCCCACTTGCCATGGATTGTGTTTGGGAATGTCCTTAGTGTTAGCTGTTTTGAGCGTCAAGTGGCCTATGGTTTCTAAGCCTATGGAAGAACTGTGCTGTGCTACATGGCTGTAGGGCCTAATGTTCTGTGGACCACAGGCTAAGTTTGTTCGAATGTGGGTCAGGCTGGGAACATAACCAACACTTACAATTTTGCTTCTAGGGAAGATGAGACCAATAGGGAATTCAGCTTGGTTGGTTAGTGTTCCCTGCTAGTCCTCTGTGTGCCAAGACCATTTGGAAACCCCCTGAAGATTGGGCATGGTGGAGCTTTTAGAACTCTCAGGTGCCTGGTAACAGTCACCGTGATAGAATTGTACCTGGCTTGATTCTTTAGGACGTACTTGGTTGCTGGTGGCAGACACTCTGCTCATTGTGGTTTACAAACATAGAGGGGGCTTGTAGGGTCTTGTAGTTGGAAGCAGGGCCAGAGGCTCCAATGATGTCCTGTGGTTGGGGTCTCGGACTCCATCTTGTTTCCTGCTCCAGGATGTTGAGGCTGCCTCTCTGGTGATCTACGGCTTGGTTTCTAATGGGGTGGGGGTGAGGGTGGTACCTGTGGCAGCTGCCGCCCATGCTGCCCCCACAGTCACTCTAGTCCTTCTAGCAAGAGCCATGCTGACCACTGTTCTTGGAGGAGGAGTGAGCCCATCACTGAACTGGTCTCCAGGGCCTGAGGGCAGCCTGCATTGAGGCCCAGTGAGAATCTCTGCAGTTCCCAAGGGTGCAGAGGGAGGCAGTTCCCCAAAGGGCGACTGAGGAAGAGGCCTCCATGCTCTGTGGCAGGGGTGCATGGGCTTGTGTAATATTACTTTAGCTGCATAGTTGTGTACTAAGGTTCATGCTACAATTTTTGGAGCACATGTTTGCAAGTCAGACCTCTGCCTTCTTTCCCTCACTTGCTTTTTACACAGTTCACAGAAATCATGATTGGGCATGGTGGAGCCTTAGAACTCTCAGGTGCCAGGTAGCAGTCACCATGATAGAATTGCACCTGGCTTGATTCTTTAGGACGATTGATTGAACAGCTTTATTTCCCATGACCTATGTGGAGAGAAACAGCAGACTTTCCTGCTCAGTCACTATTTAAAATATAGCTCAATCTTCTTAGTTAAGAGGTTCTACAAGTTAGAAAATAATACATAAAGAATAAATATTACACTATTGTCATTGAAGATGACATAGAGACAGGAATGAATGGACTGGAAGAGAAGACAGGAACACAGCTGATTGGTTGAGATGTGTGAACTCTGATTTTTCCCTGGAGTGGAGGCCTCGAATCCCAGGGCGTGTACAGTGAACCTCGGGTCACCTACTGTAGATGGAGACTCAGGAGTTGTGGCTCAAAGAACTTCCAGCTTGTTCAGAGGGCAGAGCCACCACAGGCTTCTTGTTTGAGCTTTCTTCCCTGGTGAGGATCTCTGGTGACCTGGGCGCTCCTGGGGAGCAGGGCTGTGCAGTGTCCTTCTCTGCTAAGGGATTTGCTCTTCTCTGGCCAGGGCTAAGGAAGACTCTTGTCTCCATTTAAATCTCTGCCACCCTCACCCCTACCCCATTAGAGGCCCAAGCAGTAGATTACCGACACGGTCCCCATCTCTGTGTACTTGCTGTTTGCCGTTTTCCCCGTGAACTAAGGGCTTGCTCTCCCTCCCTCTCTCCCTCTCAGCTTTTGGATGCTCTTTCTTATAGTTGTGATATCTTAGGTGCTCTCTTTGCCTTTTTATACACTGCTGCCTAGCTTCAAGTAGTTACTTGACAGTGTGGCATTGGTGAAAAAACAAAATTATAGCTGAAATGTCTTTTTTTAATAAGTGAAAAGCTGTTGATAGGCGTCAACTTGGCTGGAATTAATAGCAATGGAGTGAACTTTTCCCTCAGTGAGAGAAGTGTGTGGACTGGCTGTTCACTCTCCCCTGATTCTGCAGGTGAGGCGGGAGTGCTGTGTATACCGGCGGCACCGGGCCTGCCGTTCTCTGTGGGTGTGGTTGTTTGTGCATCTGCCTTTCCAGGTGTGTGGCTCATGAGGTCTGGGTGAGGTCCTTGGACCTGGGACTGAGACGGCTGCTGACAATTTGTGTGGAAACTTCCTCCCCATGGGTCAGTCTGCCATTGAACTGGGGCTTGAGCTTGATTTACTTCCAGGCCCTTTTTATCGACCTTTCGTGACCTGCAAGAGGGCTCCATGTGTCAGGTCCCCTTGTAGTCTTCTCTTGGGAACGTGCACCTCACCCCAGGACTTGCAGGCCGGTGACTGTCTGCATTTCCAATCTTTGCAGGCCTCCTCTGGCTTTTGATTCCTCCAGTTTTACTGATTCTTCACAACATTTGACAATTTAATATTGCTCAAATACGTTTTATATGGAAATGCTATTTATTATCTTTTTAGTCATTAGTTAAAATATTAAGCAAAATATGGAGAAGTTTATCTGGTACACATCATTACACATCTGTGCTAATGGCAATTCCAGGATTATGAAACAATTGCAGATAGGAAGCTGTAAATGCCTGATCCTCTGGTAATTGGGTTTCACATATAGCCCATCACCACTTTTTGAAGTACATTCTGTAAATGAAACTTTATTGCCCTGAAAATTGTTTTTTTATGATCCTTGCTTATGCCACAGTGCAAGTTCTCCTAACTTTTATCAAGTTCTATTGCTATTTTTCAATAGGATCATCAACTATAAAAAGGAAGAACAGCAGCTCCTAGTGATTTGTGGCTTAATTCCTTTGTGTTATTGTGGTGTTCTTCCCACCAGGTTGTGTGCGGAGCCCAGTTCCCATCTAGGTGCTTCCCTATCCGTGGTGTAGCTGTGCTTCCTAGGGCCCCTAGGACCCTGTGTTGGAAGTAACAGGTGAGGTCACCTTTGCCAATGCTGACATCCAGAGGCGGCCGTGAGTGAGGTCTCCGGCTGAAACATCTGTGGAATAGAAGAGCTCTGCAGAGCAGGTGGACGTGACGCTACCTGGTAGACCCTGTGGTGGCCTCCCAGGCTTCGTGGTTTGGTGCAGCTTCTCAGTTCCCATGGATGGTCCACAGCTGTGCCACCATGTCCCCTGCAGGTGGAGGAAGATGTCTGCGTGATCTGCTGTGGGGCATGTGACCTAGTCCATGCCTTGAAACTGGAAGTACCTCTGGGAAAGAGGTCTCCTCTTCAGGAATATGAGTCCCAGCCAGACCTTATGCCATTGTGAGTTGAAATAAAAATTTGGATGAAGCCTCAGTCTGAGGGGGGGAAGGTGGAAACAAACCAAGCAGATCACTGAGTCACAGAATAAACTGACCATGGGGTTCTGGACTTAGTAGTCCTGTGAGCCTGTAAATGGCCTTAATGTTAAGCAGGAGAGTTGATTTTTTCATTACTTATCAGCTAGCATAATGTAATTGCGCTGGGGTTCCTGAGGGTCACAAGGTGGTGGCTTCCAGATGTCTACCAAAATCTGCACCAGTCAAGATTCTCTGGAGAAGGGGGACCAGGGGCCAGCAGGATGCGTTATCTATTCCTGCATCTCTGTTGAGAAATTTTTTATGAAGAAATGGTTACTGTGATCCCACATGCCAGAAGTCTGAAATCTGCAGGGTGGGTCCCCAGGAGACCCAGGGAAAAGTTGATGTTGGAGTCTGAAAGCCACTTGTAGGCGAAAACCCCAGCCTTCCATGTGGCCTCACGCCAGCGGAAGGTGTGTGCTCCTCCGGGATATGCCATTTACATGCCCAGGAGGAGGGGAGAGGACTGGCTTTGGTGGCCGTGGTCCACGGGAAGCCTTTGCCTTCTGGGATCCTGCACCACATCTGCTGCTCCGGTGGGTCAGCGATCCAGCCAGCGGTTCTTCCCACAGGGAGCCAGAGGCTGAGGAGAGTGACCCACTCAGTGTGGAGAAACCAGGTGTGACAGTTCATGGCAGAGAAGATGCTGTGTCATTAGAGAGGGTGGTTTGTGGAATGATTTATGTTGCTGAGAGTGAGATGCCTGTGACACTTCAATTAACTCTATAATTATAGAGTAGCATGTTGTAAACTAATCAGATAGAAACCAGGGAATTAAATCGACCATGGGTCCTAGCCTTGGTGTGCTAAGGAACTTTGATAAGGAGGGGGTGACAGATTAGCAATCAGAAGTTTGAAGAAGCTAAGTTTTTAAAAGTCATTGAAAAATCAGATTAAAATTATGATGTTCAGTTTTGGAGTTCAGGGAAAACTGAATTGAAGGTCCACTCACTAGTAGTCATACTAATACAGCTGTGGCAGCTCCCATCCTGAATGTGTCGATGCAGGGTAGTAGTGCTTCCAAAAGCCTGTTTATGTGCTTACACCTATATCAGGGAATCTCTTTTTCTCAAAATGTAGGTGCTCCTGTGAAACAAGGACCTCTAATGTGGTTCCTGGGAAACTAGAATCACTTGTCTCAGTTCTTCGGTGTACACAATTGCCCAATATTCAGGCAAATGCCTTCAGACTGCAGGAACCCCAGGGAATAAGAATTAAAAGAATTTTATCAAAACCTTAAATAATCTGTTGGAGTTTTTGCAAGATATTTGAAAATCAAGGTGAAATGATGGGTTTTCTTGATGAATACAAACAATACAAGCTGATTTAAAACTGAAGGTGGAGAACTTGAATGGACCAGTAACTGTGGATAAAAGTTATCATAGATCTGTCTTGACAAAAGGCACTGGCCAGATATTTCAAAGACAGGAGCTGATAGTTTTATGTTAATCCAAACCATCCCAGAATGGATGGACATCACTTTCTTTTAATGATTGATTCCCAGACTTGGTAAAAATAGCAGAAAAAGGCTCATTTTAAGAATTTAGATAGGAAATATGAGCAAATTGAATCCAGGCAGATGCGAAATATGAGCCTGTGGGTTTGCTCCATTGGTGCAATGTCATTTCAACAGTAGTGTCCCTGTTGCGGCAGTGTGTGCAGGGAGCATGTCAGGGTGGAACAGACACCCACGGTTATGTCGATGGGTACTGCAGACCTTGAAGCAGAACAGCAGCCACTTCTGATATCATTCTGGGGACAGAGCCTCTGTGGGAAGCGCCTTTGGAAGCGCCTTTGTATGCTTTGTATGGACAAGCATACAGTGAGGAGCTCCGCAACAAACGTGCAGTAATTGGGAAATGCCAGAACAACCGTCACTCCACATCATTCCAGTTCATGTATTATTTTGGGAAAACGTGAGGTAGGGTATTGGAAATCAAAAGACTTATTTTCAGTGGACGAGAAAGAGACTATACAAAATCTACTTGATAAACCAGAACGTTCCTAACACAAGATCAGCAAAATCACTACGTGTATTGTGTGTGCTAAAGTCATGTAGAAATGAGTTCCATTCTCAGAGACAAGCCCCACAAAATACCTTGGAATGCATAAGGTTTGTAGGAGCAAAGCCATGAGAGAATCCCTGGAAAAGGGGCACGCAGCACTTGGTTTGGTGAGGCATGTGAAGTCCACTGAGGGGAGCATGTGTGTGCCCATGTGTGTGTGTGTGTGTGTGTGCATACATGTATATGTGTGCGTGTATGTATTTGTGTCTTTGTGTGTCTCTGTACATGTGTTCATGCATGTGTATCTATGTGTTTGTGTTTAGGTATTTGTGCATGTGTCTGTATGTCTACATGTATGTATTTGTGCATGCCTGTTTTTGTACATGAATGCCTGTATTTGTGCATGTGTGTCTCTGTATGTGTGTTCACGTGTGTGTGTGTGTGTGTGTTGACTGAATACTTCCCAGAAAAATTCTTTCTTATTTGAAGCAACCATAAAGGCAGAAGAAGGGGAGTTGATTAAAAGGGTGATAAAGTTAACATGCAAGAATAAAATTCATACTGTTGTCCCATGAAGAGTTTTGAAGAGTCTCTGAATTGTAGGTTGCTGGGATACCGGGAAACACTAGTGCTGCAGGCTGTTCATCATTGTGTACACAAATGCTTTATATGGGAAGCATTTTCAAGTTTGGAAAATCTGGATTCCAGTAAATCTGGGATAATTGGTTACCCATTGGAAAAAAAATAAAATTAATTTCCATTTCATAACTCAACATTTTAAAATTATTAAGTTTAAAAAAATTAGCATGATATTCTTTTTTATTCTTTATTAGAGTTATGTTTATTTGTTGTAGAAAGCTTCAAATATGTGGAAATTGGAAACAAGAAATCAGAGCATCCACAGTTTCATACACAACCTTCAATAATCATTATCAACCTTTTGGTGCAAGTTTCTTTTTTCACGTAATTCACTTTATTTTTTAAGCATCTATAAGATAACTTTGGGCAATTTTGTACAATAATTTTTTCCATAGATATGTTGACATCATCTTTTCCCAATGGTATTAAAGACTTTTGGTAAACATTTTTAATGGTTAAATAATAGTCAGTTATTAAAGGAACATAATTTAGTCATTAATCTTCAATTTAGGTTATTCATACTATTTGACTACTGAATAGCTTTGAGCTTAAAAGTTTCTCAGGATGGAGTCTCTGAAGTAGGTTTACTGAGTCAAAGTATATGAATGTTTTCAGAGCTCTTGCAAGATACTTTTGAACACCATGCATTTTGCATTTTGCCTTCAGCTTTATCTTCACAGCGTGTTTCATTAGCCTTTCCTCACACATACTACAGGCTCCTGTGCTTTTTATTTTATTTATTTATTTATTTATTTTTATTATTGGTTGTTCAAAACATTACAAAGCTCTTGACTTATTATATTTCATACATTTGATTCAAGGGGGTTATGAACTCCCATTTTTACCCCGTGTACAGATTGCAGAATCACATCGGTTACACATCCACATTTTTACGTATTGCCATACTAGTGACTGTTGTTAAATTGTGGAATTGGGAAGATCTTTTTAACCTATAAAATTATTAATGAAGTCATTGGTAGGTTTAAACATAAACATTAAACCCTTCTAAATTGTTGTGGGACTCTTCAGGCATTCGGCAGAGGAGGGGAGAACTGAAGACATCCGCAGCGGATGGAGGTGAGAGCTCTGGCATCTGTGAAGAGATCCCAGGAAGTAATGAAAAATGGGCCCCTAAAAGAAAAACTAAGAAGCACGGTTTACTCAGAAATACAGTTGCCCAGTGCACGGAAAGATCCTCAGACTCTGTGAAAGCAATAGGAAGCTTCCTTTGTCCACCAGAGGCAAAAGCACAGATTGGTAGTATGTGACAGCGTAAATTGAGACAGATACCTTGGCAGCAGATCAGATTAATAATGTGCATATTCTCTGACTCAATAATTCTGCTTCTAGGAGTATATTCTTTACAGACTTGAGGAGCTTGCAAAACTGTCCTCACTGTGCCAAGTAAATTGGGGAGACTGGAAACATCCCAGGGCCCAACAGTGCAGGACTGGTAGGGTCAATGGTGATTCCTCGAGGTGGCAACAAGCCTTTAAGTAGTTCTGTGTACACTGATGGGAGAAATGTGGACGTAACAAGTGAACTAAGTGGGTTTGGCAGAGTGTCTGATCTGGAGGGTAGGGGGCTTTATCTGTGGGCACCTGCATTGGATTCGAGTCTGTGATTTAGATGGGAGACTACAGCAGACTGGCTGACTGGTTATAAGAAGCAAGTGGTGGACTCTTAATTTGTATATCACTTTATGATGATGACTTCACAAATGTGCTTGCTAAGATAAAAAGCTAGCATTCTTTCAAATGTGGTTGCACATTTGAAAGTAACTCCTCAGCATTCAGCAACCTGACATCCAACTGATGCTTGTTCAAAGAATTTGGTGACAGAACACAACTTTCATAAGACATTACACGCTACAGTATACCACCCAGCACTCATGAACTTCTGTAAAAATTGGTACAGGGTGGTAGTGGTTTTTCAGGGCCACATGAAGTCTGTGTGGGAGAGTGTTTGTGATCATAGGAGCTGAACTTGGAACAGGGCAGTGTGTCTCCAGTATGCTGTTGTCAACGTGCTGATCTCCTCATGAAACCAGTGTTCCTATTTTATCTAATCAGGTTTTGGAGTAATAATAATTTCATGTATTAGCCTTAAATGAAAATCTAAGCAGAGAATTTGATAATTATTGAAAGATATGCATTAGCACCTCTTGAAATCAGTGCTACCCTCAGTGTACTCTAGGTCTATAACTCTATTCCCCACAACTTTTTCCTGGAAAGAAAACAATCAGCTATTATTCCTTGGCTCCTCTTTTTCAGAGTTGGCCTGTTTCTTTGCTGAGCCAGCCTACACACACAAACACTGTCTTATCATCTGGTTGTGTAAGGAATTATAGCTCCTGATGTAAAGTAGGGTTTCACTGTTTCTCTCTGATTCAATATTTTGGAGTTGCTAACCCTGTCTGTCATTGTGTCCAACCCCGCTGTAAAACTGAGACAGTGCCTTTCATAATATGCACATTGTAAGCACTTAGTGCACAATTCTGAGGTTGTGCTTAAGAACACCTGATGGCACTGTTATGTGGGGCTCTCTGTGCCTGTCTAGTTCTTGCTGTATTTCTGTTCTCAGGTGATCTAACTATTGCTTAGTCTCATGAGTTCTTTGTACAATCCATGTTTTTTCTCCATGGGGGAGGTTGTTGACCCTTTTTATCACATTTTCCCCATTTCTATCCATCCTCATCATAGGCTTTCCTGCCGCCCGAGGCTCAGCCGTAGCACTGCGCATCCCATTCCAACGGTGACTCCCTCTGCTGCACCCAGCCCAGCACCATGGGGACGGCTCAGGTACTGTGTGATCCAGCTGCTCCTGTTCCCTGTATTTGTTCTTTGGGGTGCTCATGCTTAAGCATTTCCTCATGTGATGGGGCTCTCTGCCCCAGGTGGGGGTACTGGGACAAGGCCCACAGTTCAGCCGCCAGAGGGCCCAGGGGTGGCTGGAGAGGGCTCAGTGGGCTGAACGTTGATGCGAGGAGGCCAAGCAGGCCTGAAGGCCAACCAGCGCTGTAGGCAGATACTTTTCCAGTCAGATAGAGGCGCGTGTAAACCTGGAAATGTGGCGTCTGTTTTTGTATGTAGCTGAGAAGCAATGAAGGCATCATGGTGATCGAGGTCCACCTGAGGTGTTGGCTGGCTGTTGACTGTGCCCAGCGGAGCCCACCCAGGCATGAGGACGTGACTGAGCTAAGTGCCCAGCCTCACAGCTGAGCTTTCCTAATGGTGGGCTGGCTGTCCATGTGATTTCAAAGCTGTCTCGTGCGTGGAATCCGGATGCTGTGGCTCCACTGTTAGGTGCAGGGGGAAAATCTGCACCCTCAGAGCTGAGACCTGGTGAGATATGGTGAGTAGGATACAAGCTTCACTGTGCAGACCTTTCCCTGTTCTCTTCCCTGATACCACAATGGAAGCATCCAAGTCCTGAGGCCCTCCTGGGAACACAGGGGCTCCAGTACCAGCAGGGCCCGCTCATCTGAGTGTACCCAAGTCCTGGGTGCTCCTGGGAGCACAGAGCTGCAGCAAGTGTTTGAGAGCAAGGTTATGGCATTTACCCCTCCTGGTGCCAGTGTTTTGTTTTTGCTTCCTGGAAAGAGGTGTTTCATTTGTCTTGTGGAAAGGAAGTGGGTATTATGCAAAATATGTTGTTATTTCTTACTTCAGAAAAGATCTGATAAAAATTGTCCAAATTTCACAGGGATAATTGTAGCCACGGCTGCCTGTGGTCTTCCGCCAGTCTCTTTTCTTCTGTCTCACTCAATGGCAGCTTGAAGCTCTTATACAGGGTTCTAGCACTTTCTTAATGATTTGATAGGCTCAGAAGATAGTGTTGATCTCCTGCTGTTGCACAAGGTCACTTGGGCAGGAACTGCTGCTCTTTTCTTGGGACCTCAGGAGTTTGTGAAGGGTTTTGGAGGGGAGGGGATATAAGACAGTTTTTTTTTTTTTTTCCTCCTCTTATTATCTGTTTTCTCTTTGATTCAGCAGAGACAAGCAAGCTCTTCAGTAAATACCCTGCATCTAGCATGGGGCAGTTACATATTTGTTCAAGGAATTTGGATTCTTGATTGGAACTCTGGGTCATTTAAGCTCATCTGTTAAAAAGGATAGAGGGCACTGTGTAGCCTTCTGACAGGCCTGGGTGAAGCATTCCCACCCCTCAGCCCCCTGCAGGGCAGGCCCAACAGGACAGAAGGCCTGTGATGGTGGCAGGGCCCTCCTTCGTGCTTGCTGCTACGCAGGGCTATTGGGTGGCAGGATGTGGGGTTGGGGTGGGGAGAGTAGGGGACTGTTCCTGCTCTAACTGTCAGGGGTGTTGGAAAAATCTTTTGTCTTGTTCAGACTGTTTTATGTTCTGGGTAGGGTCACTGGCTACACAGGGAGCTGTCACGCACGTGTAGGGAGGTGGTTCAGAAGTGTGGGGTGGCCACAGCAGAGACATGCCGGAGTCCACTGCTGTCTGCTCATCCACCCTCCCCCTTCTCTTGCCCTCAGGTTGTCCAGTGACTTGTTTTTATGCCAAGATGAGTGTTCCCTGGCTGCTAGCACCCATCTAGCACCATGGACTCTGTTCCTCCCCTGCAGCCCACTTCACTCTGCAGCCATATACTAAGCAGGGATGCAGATGCAGCCTGTGCTGCCTTAGCAAGTCTGCCACATGCTGGTTCACTTTTCCTATGTGAGGATACAGGTGACACAGCCAAGAGAATCATGGGTGGCTGATGGAGCTCTGGTGTTTGGTGCCCACCCTCGCCTCTGCACCACCTGCCCATCTCCCCGGGCTGCAGCCCTGCTGGTTGGGTCTCTGCCTTATGCTGGAGGTGGATGATGGGCTGGTGGCTGTGTCTTCCACCAGCCTTTCCCACAGATGTGGTCCTGTTGGTAAGTAGCTCTAGACACGCCCTCTTCAGTAGCAGAAAGTCCCAGCACTCCACAGTGTGGGTGGCTCACACTCACTTCCTGTTGGCCTGTGGATCCAACTCGGTCCCAGCTAGATTCACTGGAGTCCCCTCAGCTCCCCTGACAGCTGGCCCCTTCTGGGAATTCCACCTTGGGTGCCCTGACACCGAGGCAGCAGCTGTAGATATGTAAGGACCAGGAGCTTGAGAGATGCTACCCTGTGGTCCTCAGGCTTCCTGGAGCCATGTACTCCTGATGTAGAGGAGTAGCAGCGTGTGTCAGCTCAGTCCTGGTGCAGGGCATATCCCCATCCTGTGGGAACAGGCTTTTAGGACAACTCCCAGCCCCCCACTGCCAGGGAGGAGCTGCTACTGCGGTCCCTGACCCCAAAGGCCCCACAGGGTCTCCTGCAGAGGATCCCTCCACAGCTCCAGTGCTGCTGAATGGGCCCTGGAACTGAGACTGCCACAGCCTGCAGCTTTGTCCTGGTTGGAACAAGGCACTTTGTTGGACTGTGGCTGTGGAGGGTGGTACTCTGGGGGATGCACAAACACTGCTGCCATTCCCATCGCGGGAGGCCATGGGGCTCTTCCTGGCCTGGCAGGCTGTGCAGCAGGGTCCCTGGCCCCCACAACTGGATGCCTGCAGGGTGAAGGCCCACATGCACCTGTATACAGAGCCAAGTGTCCCCTGCAAGCTCATCCGTCCCCATAGAGAACCATAAGCTTTGGACTCAATTGGTGTGAAGCTGTTTTTAGTTTGTGGGGTCTGTAATGATGTCGCCTCTCTTGTTCTGCATGTTGCTAATTTCTTTTCTTCATCAGTCTGAGGTTTATTAGTTTTACTGATTTTTTTTTTCCCTCAATGAGCCAGATTCTGGTTTCACTGGTTTTTATTGTTGTTTTTATATTCTGTGCTTCACTGATGTCTCCTGTGGTCTTCGTTATTTTCTTTCTTCTGTTCATTTTGGTTTTAGTTTGCTCTTCATTTTTGTTCTTTTGAAGGTTACAGCTAAAGTCATTGAACAGACTGTTCTTTTCCAGTACAGCATTAGGAATTCATTTAGATTTCCCTGGGATTTTCTGCCTTGCTTGCTGCCAGATCTTCGTGTACGTCCATAAACATTCTTGGAGGTAGTGAGGCTGCTTGGAAGCCATGCGGTCCTGAGGTTTGTTGATGGAGTCTACCCGGCCTTCTCCCTGCCTGCTCTGGGGCTCAGGAACCCTGTGACTGCTGTGACCCCACCCTCTTCAGCTGTTGGTGACCTTACTGACTTGGTTTGACGGATTGTGTGTTCTTGCTTTCCAGCTATGTTTGGGATTGACTTTTTTTTTTTTTTTTTTTTTTTTT
>NW_026000224.1:4694928-4719915 GCF_001458135.2 Marmota marmota marmota | reverse complement strand
TTTTTTTTTTTTTTTTTTTTTTTTAATAAATCTCTCTAGTGTGGGGATTTAAGAAGGGAGAGAGAAGATAACGGATATCCTCATTTCCCTACCTCCCTCCAATCTGTCTACAGTTTTTCATGGAAAGATCCAGTTTGTTTTTCCTGTCTCACCAGGAGAATGTGTTTTGGAATTGGGGAAAGACTCTTTCCCTGTTCTCCTAGGCTCTAGCTCTAGTTCCTCTGATACCTTGATTCCTGATAAGAGTGGTTTTGCCCCTGGGGACACCCAGTCAAACCTGGAGTCATTTTGGACAGTAGCAAGCTCCTGCTGGTCTGGAATCGGGGTCAGGATTGCTGCGGACAGCCTGCGGTGCCCAGGATGCCCCAAAACCAGGAGTTATCTGGACCAAAATGATAAAGAGGCAAGGTTGAGAATCCTTGCTTGGTCTTTCTGACCTAACCTCTAATGCTTAGCTGCCTCTTGGAATATAAATAAGCATGGCAAGGAGAGAGTATGATCTTGGACAGAACTGGGTACAGTGTGAGGATTCTTCATGGGGACTCATGGGACACAGTGGTGGCAGGTTTGCATGCAGATTCATTTAAATTGATTACGCATTTGGATGTTGGGGGTAGCAATGAAGTGACTTATTCCACGGTGAGCCTGCCTTTGGTGTAAGGTACACTGTGGCTGCCCTCCCATGGAACTGCCATTTCTGCTGTGCCTGGATAAGCAGGACAGACTGCATTTTGATATAGTCTCATTTAAAGTAAGAGAGATCACAGAAGGGATTAACCATTTTGGTTTTTTTAGTGCATTAGAGTTATACATAGTAGTTGGGTTCCTTTTGGCAGAATCATTCGTGCATGGGATCTTGTCCCTGCCATCCTTCCGCCCTGTGCTGCTGCCTCTGCTTACCTTCCTTTCATTCCTGATTTTTTAATTTGTTTATTTTTAATCAGAACTTTGTAGTTGTACCTAGCAATGGGTTCATCCTACATGCATGGAAATGCGTCTCTGTTTGTGATCCCCCTTTCCTTTCCTGTCCTCCCTCCCTTCCTCGAAGCTGCTAGACTTCCTTTTACTTATCTATTAATTTGTATTTGATTGGATCTTGATGCTATCCTGCCTTTCCCTCTCCCTTTGCTTTGTTTTACTCCAGCTTCTGCATATGAGAGAAAACACTCAACCTTTGAGTTTCTGAGTTCGGCTAATTTTACTTAGCAGGGTATTCCCCATTTCCATCCAGTTACTGGCAAGTACCATAATTTCATTCATTTTTTGTGACTGAGTAAAACTCCATTTTACACACACACACACACACACACACATTTGTAAACATTTATAATACACAAATATTATGAATACATTTGTGTGTGTTTGTGTGTGTGTGTGTGTATCTCACAATTTTTTAATGCATTCATCTACTAGTGGCACCTGGGTTGATTTCATCATTTAGCTTTTGTGAATGGTTCTGCTATAAATATTGAGGTAACTATCACTATAATATGCCAATTTTAGATCTTTTGGTGAAATACCAAGGACCGGGATAGCTGGGTCATGTGGTGGTTCCATCCCTAGTTTTCTGAGGAATATCCATACTGCTTTCCAGGGAGGTCATGCTAATTTGCAGTCCCACCACCAGTGGTTAAGTAGACCTTTCTCCACAACCTCACCAGCATTTATTGTTGTTCATGTTCTTGATAATTGCCGTTTGACTGGAGTGAGAGGCAATCTTAGTGTAGTTTTGATTTGCATTTCCCTGGTTGCTACAGATGTTGAACATTTTTTCCCAAATATTTGTTGGCCATTTGTGTTTCTTCTTTTGAGAAATTTTTGCTGAGTTCTTTTGCCCATTTATTGATTGGATTATTATTATTTTTTTTGGTGTTTAGTTTTTTGAATTCTTTATCTATTCTGGATACTAATCCTCTATCAGAGGAATAGCCAGCCAAGATTTTCTCCCATTCTGTAGGCTCTCTCTTCAATCTCTTAATCATTTCCTTTGCTGTGCTGAAGCTTTTCTGGTTTGATGGCATTCCACTTATTGTTTCTTGGTTTTATTTACTGCACTTTGGAGGTCTTGTTAACGAAGTTGTCCCAGCACCTATATGATGGAGTGTTTACCCTACCTTTTCTTCTAGCAGTTATAAAGTATCTACTCTAATTCCTAAGGCTTTGATCCAATTCAATTTGAGTTTTGTGCAGGGTGAAAGATAAGGGTCTAATTTAATTTTTATATGTATAGCTATCCAATTTTCCCAGCACCATTTGTTGAAAAGGCTGTTTTTTTCCTCCAAGATATATTTTTGGCAACTTTGTCAAATATCAGATGGCTATGGGTTTGTGGATTTGTCTGTGTCTTCTATTCTGTTCCATTGGTTGTCTTGTCTATTTTGATGCCAATACCATGCTGTTTTTGTTATATAGCTCTGTAGTATAATTCCAGATGAGGAATTATGATACCTTCTGTTTGCTTTTCTTTCTTAGTATTGCTTTGGCTATTCTGGGTCTCTAATTTTTCCAAATGAATAGAAGAATTGTGTTTTTTTTTTCTAATTCTGTGAAGCATGTCATTGGTATTTTGATGAGAATTGCATTGAATATATATGTTTCTTTTTCTAGTATGGCCATTTTGACAATACCGATTTTGCCTATCCGAGAAGATGGAATATCTTTCCATTTCTAAGATCTTTTTCTATTTCTATCTGCATTGTTCTATAATTTTCATTGTTGAGCTCTTTTTCCTCTTTGGATAGATTATTTCCTAAGAATTTAATTTTTTTGTGGTTATTGTAAATGGGATGTTTTTCCTGATTTCTTCTTAGGCTAAATCACTGTTGGATTATAGGAAAGCTATTGATTTGTGGGTGTTGGTCTTATATCCTGGTACTTTGCTAAACTCATTTATAAGCTTTAAAAGTCTTCTTGTGGAGTTTTTTGGGTCTTCTAGATATAGGACCATATTGTCAAAAGAGATAGTTTGACTTCTTTTTTTTCCTATTTGTATCCCTTTTATTGCTTTTTCTAGCCTGGTCACTCTGACTAATGTTTTGAAAAATATATTGAATAGGAGGGATGAGAGTGGACAGCCTTGTCTTATTCCTGAACTTAGAGGAAATACTCTTCTTTTTTCTCCATTTAGTATAATATTAGCTTTGGGTTTGTCATTAATGGCCTTAAAGATGTTGAGGTAAGTTCCTTTGATACCTTGCTTCTCCAGTGTTTTTAACATGAATAGGTATTGGATTTTTATCAAAGACCTCAACAGATGCAGATCTGTTGAGATGATCATGTAATTTTTGTCCTTAATTCTGTTTAAGTGGTGCATTATACTTATTGATTTGTGTATGTTGAACCCACTTGCATCTCTAGAATGAAACCATCTTGATCGTGGTGTATTATCTTTTTAATAAGTTTTTAATGCCATTTGCTAATATTTTATTAAGAATTTTTGCATCATGTTCATCAGGGCTCTTGCTGTAATTTTTTTCCTTGCTGCATTTTTTAAAATTAGTTCTAATCAGTTATACATGACCATAGAAAGATCTTCAATTCATTGTACACAAATGGAGCAGAAGTCTTCACTTTTCTGGTTGTACATGAATTAGAGTCATACCATTCATGTAATCATACAAGTACCCAAGGTAATGATGTCCATCTTATTCCACCATCTTTTCTACCCCTTTGCCACCTTCCCTGCTCCTTTGCCCCATCCAAGTTCTTCCACTCATCCCACATCTCCTCCCCCATTATAGATTAGCATCTACTTATCAGAGAAAACATTCAGCTCCTGTTTTTGGGGGGGATTGGCTTATTTTGCTTAGCATGAAATTCTCCAACTCCATTCATTTATCTGCAAATACCATAATATTACTCTCTTTTAATTCTGAATAATATTCCATTGTGTATTGTACCACAGTTTCTTTATCCATTCGTCTATTGAAGGGCGTCCACAGTTTAGCTATTGTGAATTGTGCTGCTGCAAACATTGATGTGGTTGCGTCATTGTCATATGCTATTTTGTAAGTCCTTTGGGTATAGACTGAGGAGTCAGATAGCTGGGTCAAATGGGGGGTCCATTCCAAGTTTTCTAAGGAATCTCCATACTGCTTTCTGTTTTGGTTGCACCAATTTGCAGTCCCACCAGCAGTGTATGAGTGTGTCCTTTTCCCCCACATCCTTGCCAGCACTTATTGTTGCTTGTTTTCTTAGTAGCTGCCATTCTGACTGGAGTGAGATGAAATCTTAGAGTAGTTTTGATTTGCATTTCTCTAATTGCTAGAGATGCTGAACATTTTTCCATGTATTTGTTGATTGATTGTGTATCACCTTCTGAGAAGTGTCTCTTCAGTTTATTAGCCCATTTATTGATTGGGTTGTTTGTGGGTTTTTTTTTGGTGTTAAGTTTTTTGAGTTCTTTATATATCCTGGAGATTAGTGCTCTATCTGATATGCATGTGGCAAAAATTTGCTCCCAAAATGAAAGTTCTCTCAAAGGTACAGAATAGAAGACACAGAGACAAACCCACATAAATACAGTTATCTTATGCTAGACAAAGGTGCCAAAAAATACATTGGAGAAAAGATGACCTCTTCAACAAATGGTGCTGGGAAAACTGGAAATCCATATGCAGCAAAATGAAATTAAACCTCTATCTCTCACCTTGCACAAAACTCAACTCAAAATGGATCAAGGACCTAGGAATTTGACCAGAGACCCTGCACCTAACAGAATGAAAAGTAGGCCCAAATCTCCATCATGTTGGATTAGGCCCTGACTTCCTTAACAAGACTCCTAAAGTGCAAAAAATAAAATCAAGAATCAATAAATGGGATGGATTCAAACTAAAAAGCTAATTCTCAAAGAGGTGAAGAGAGAGCCTTGATGCATCTTTGTCTGGTCTTGGTATCAGGGTTATACTGGATTCATAAAAAGTATTTGGGAGTGTTACCTCCCTTTTAATTTTGTGGAAAGTCTGGTGTTAGTTTTTCTGTGAAGTTCTGGTAGAACTTAGCTGAGAATCCATCCAGTTTCTGGGATTGTCTTTTTTAGAAGGCTTTTAATTGCTGTTTCAATTTCATTACTTGATATCGGTCTATTTAGCTTTTCTATATCTTCCTGATTCAATTGGGGCAAGTCATATGATCTAGAAATTTGTTGATATCTTCCAGACTTTCCAATTTATTTGAGTATAAATTTTCATAATAGTTTCTGATAATCCTCTGGATTTCAGAAGGGTCTTCTTTTTTTCTTTTTCATCTCTGATCTTGTTGGTTTAGTCTTCATACCCTTTCTTTTGGTTAGTTTGACTAAGGGTTTGTCAATCTTATTTATCTTTTCAAAGAACCAATTTTTCCTGGAATGATCCTGTATATTGGTTTTTTATTCTCAATTTCACTGATTTTAGCTCTGATCTTAATTATTTCCTGTCTTCTACTTGTTTTGCGGTTAGTTTGTCAGTCTTTTTTTCTAAGGCCTTGAGGTGGAACATAAGCTTATTTATTTGGGATTTCTCTAATTTTTTAATTGGGCACTCAGTGCTATAAAAGTTCCTCTTAGAATTGCTTTCATACTGTCCCAGAGATTTTTATGTTGTATCTTTGTTCTTGTTAATTTCTAAGAATTTCTTTATTTCTATTTTCATTTATTCTTTGATCCATTCTTCCATTTATGAGAACCTTGTTCAATATCCATGTGTTTATATGGCTTAAATTATTTTTTCTACTGTTGATTTCTAGCTTTAGTCTATTATGATCTGATAGGATATATGAGATTATATCAATTTTTTTTGTATATGCTAAAATTTGATTTTTGGCAAATGATCTAAGATTTGCTTTTTGGCCTATAATATGATCTATTTTGGAAAAACTTCCACGTGCAACTGTAAATTTAGCTCTTTTGGGACACAATATTCTGTAGATGTTCATTAGGTACATTTAATTTGTAGTGTTGTTTAGGTTGAAATTATTTTCATTGATTTTATGTTTTGATGACCTCTCTATTGGTGATAAGACTGTTGAAATCATCCAGTTTATTGTGTTGGTGTCTACATGGTATTTAATATCATGGAGTATTTGTTCCATGTAATTGGATGCATTGACGTTGTTGGCATAAGTGTTTACTATTATTACATCTTCTTGTTGGATTGCTCCCTTTACTAGTATGTAACGGCCTTCTTTGTCTCTTCTGATTAATTTTTGCTTGAACTCTGCTTTGTCAGATATGAGATAGTAATTCCTGCTTGTTTTAATAGACCATATGCTTAGAATATTTTTTTTGCCATCTTTTTCCCTTCAGCTGGTGGATGTCTTTGCCTATAAGATGAATCTCTTGAAACCAGCATATAATTGGATCTTGTTTTTTTGATCGGTGGGAGTTGAGACCATTAACATTCAGCATATATGTGGATATGTGTTTGTGGTTTCCTGCCATTTTGATATTTTGCTATATTTTATCTTATTTTAATTCTTATTTAATGGATTATTCTTCTATTGAACTTCCTCTGTTTGTGAGCTTTTGGAATTGTTATTTAGTTCCTAGGTGTGCAGTTTATCTTTGAATATTCTTTGTAGTGCTGGCTTGGTACTCATGAAAATTTTAATTTAATCTTATTGTTGAAAAGTTTTATTTCCCTCTCAAATTTGAAATTGTGTTTTGCTGGGTGTAGTATCCTCAGCTGATAGTTGTTTTCTTTTAGGGCTTTGAATTTCCCGTTCAAGGACCTCCTTGATTTTAGGGTCTGAGATGAGCCTTTTTGGTTTGCTTCACATTTGTGACTTGCTGTTTCTCTCTTATGGCTTTTAATAATCTTTCCTTATTTTCTATGTCAGATATTTTGATTATGATATGTCTTAGTGAGCTTCTCATTTGAGTGAGTCTATTTGGGGTCCTTTAAGCATCCTGTACGTGGATGTCTATCTCATTTCTGATATGGCAACAGTTTTCCATAACTATCTCATTGAAAATGTTCTTTGTATCTTTTGTTTGTGTCTCTGTGTTCTTTTTTATATCAACAATTCTCAGGTGTGGTCTTTTAAAGTTGCTCCAGAGTTCTTATAGATTCTGGTCATGCGTGTTCTAAAATTTTTTCCCGTTATTGCCTTCTTTGCACTCAAGATCCTATAGCCCGTCTTTAATGTGTGAAGTTCTATTTTCAAGGGTGAGGTTCTGTTTTCTACACCATCTAACTGTTAGTGATGCCTTCAAGTGAGTTTTTAATTTGATTGATTGTGCCTTTCATTTCTAGGAGTTCTGCTTGGTTTCTTGTCACTGTTGCTATTTCTTTATTAAAGTGGTCTTTCATCTTCTGTAATTGCTCTCTTAATTTCTTCCTTAGATCTTCTTTTAGTTCATTGAACATTTTAATAATCAGTTCTTTATAATCTTTCTCTAGGTTTTTATCACTTCACTACCAGTGGGATTCTTTGTTGTGGAATTGTGGATTTTGGGGGAGACTTGTTTGCCTGTTTTTTCATGTTTTCAGAGCCCTTGGACTTGCTCATCAATTGAGGTGGATTCCTCCATCTCTTTTTTTTGTGTGTGTGTTTGTTCTTTTGTGTGTAATTAACTTATTTGTTCTGGGACTTTTCTCTGTTGTTGATGTCTGTTTAGATGCCAGAGGTGGGGCCTGAGTTCCCTCTCTAATTGTCTTTACTGGGGTGGGGCCTGAGCTCTCTCTCTGACTGTCTTTACTGGGGTTCTTGTTAGTTTTAGGACTTTTGTCTCCCTACTTTCTTTATGGCTGAGTAAAACCCCATTGTGTATATATACCACATTTTCTTAATCCATTTATCTATTGATGGACATCTGGGCTGATTCCATAATTTGGCTATTGTGAATTCACAGAAAGAATTCTTAGCATTAGTTCCAGGTCCAGCCTCAATCATTCCGAATGTAAAAATCTAATTAATTTTGTAAAAGAAAATTCTCATTCTTAAGGCAACCGTGAATAGACCTGTGTTGCTCAGAGATGAGGAGTAAGTAGGAATAAAAATTAAATAGGAACCATTTATTATCTTAAATGTCTAAATAGAATAGATTCACATTCCAAGAACGGTGTGTATCAAAACAGCATTGTTCCTTTCCATGTGGTAAAGAATCTTTGGATTTTACTTAGGTTTTGGAATGCTGTCTGATTTCTTCAAATGTGCTTAACTTTGACAAATGTAACTTTTTGTCTTTATTAAGCCCGTGTCCTATTTGGCTTTAGTTTCTGTTTGTCTAAGACAGGAAGAGTCCATAATGCCTTATCCCCCTCCCCCTTACCGGTAGGACCTGAAGAGCAGGATGTCACCTGTCACACCTGCAGAGAATCCGGTCTCTGATGTTTCATGAGAAGATAGGGGCAGAACGTGTAAAAATAGCCAATATTTGTGTGTTGGTTGGAAACCTGGGTTTTGATTGAGGTTCTTCAGTGTGGGGGCAGATGTGTCCCACTCCTGTTCTTCTACTACCTGTAATGTGAGAGGCGGCTTTGCTTGTGACTCCAGAGTCCTTTTAGTTCGTAGGGGCTTCTAGCTATTGGGAGATGAGGGTCTTCACTTTTGTAGTCAATTCCAGCTCCTGTACTTCAGCAAATTAGGAAGTAACTTTGCATTTAAAAATAAAGCATAAAAATTATTTATAGAAGTACCTTCTTTTAAGCTAATTATTATAGAATTATCAAAACTATAATTATAGATTCTTTTAAATTATTTATTATTTTCTCTGTTTAAAAACTGTGTCTCATGGAAAAGTGAACACAAACAAAATGAACAAAAAATGTTCAGAGATTGCCACTCATGGATGATTTTGGTTTATTTCACTTCGTTTTCTGTGCGGAAGGTTCTCTTCCTTCTTTCCCTCCTTTTCCAGTTCATGAATTGCATGGTTGGGTCATTTACTCATTTCAGTATTACTGGGATTTTTTGTTTCTCAGATTGACATTTGAGTTCAGCTTTATCATGTTTTATATATAAGAATTAATTCTGAGTAGTCATATCTGGAAAAGAGCCCCAAACACAAACCGCCCATTTTTATACAATTTTTGCATTTCTGTCTTCAGTCCTGTATTTACTCTGAATAGATGTAGGACTCTCCTTACTTCTGCTGCAGATTGGTTGTCTAGTTGTCACACCCTCCACTGAGAGATGCTGCTGTCAAGTTCCTGGCATGGGCATCACTGGGCCCGGGAACATTCATCAGTTCATAGTGCACTTTTATTGTACTTCCTTCTGTTGTTTTTCTTTGCAAACATTCATGTTGCTGCTTTGTAGTGTGGACTTTAAGCTACGTGGCCATGTGGGGAGCCCAATCAGCACCTTGGGAGAGGCCACATATCCCAGCAACAGGGCTGCATTGTGGCACCCTCCTGTGCTGACAGCAGCAAGTCTACTGGGTTTGTAGGCACAAGAGCTTGGGGAGCAGGTCGGGAAGCCGTGATGTTGCCAAGCCCTTCCCAGACTTCTTGGGGAGGGGCAGAGCAGAGCTAAGCGAGCTCCTCTGTGCCTGTGCAGTGGAGAGCTCATGACCACAGTGTCTTATCCTCCGAGGTCCAAGAGCATGCCTCATGGTTGTGCAGGTCAGAAGGTTGACACCAGTCTCCTGGGGCTGAGATCAAGGTGTGTAAAGGGCTCAGCTCATCCTGGAGCCTTTGGGCAGGTCAGCCATGTGTCTTTTCCTTCTTCCCCAGATCCTGGCTATGTCCTCTCCCCATCTGCAGAGCCAGCAGCCTGGAGGGCTTTCTGTCACTCATCTGCCTTTAAGGACCCCCTAGACTGGGTCTACCAGCTGTCCAGGGCCATTGCCCACCTCAGGAGCCTCAGTCATGGCTGCAGAGTCTCCTCCACATGAAGTCGAATCCACAGCTCTGGGGATTAGGGTGCAGATGTCCTTGGGTCATTATTCTGCTGCCACAGGATTTTTATCTAAATCCATGTTGAGTTTTCATCTGTGGAGATTTTATTTTCATCACGAATTTGCACAAAATCTATACATTTTCTGGACAAATAATTTCACAGTAAAATTTTTTTTTTCTGTATTTCATAACAGTGGGTAGGATTAGCTCCTTTGCCATTTTCAAAGTAGTAAAAGGGAAAAGTATGATCCCAAAGAAGACTTTTTGTTTATAGTTTCTTCCCAATTTTGTGCTACTTTATTGTTTAGTAAACATTTTAATCCTTCAAGAATAAGGCTTCATGAACTCAAGTGTGGGTCTCTGTGAACATTTGTGCGTGTGCACATATTAGCTTGCACACATGAACACGTTGTTCCTATGTGTGCTTCCACAAAGACAGCCACTCAGTTAAATTCACCCAACAACTGAGTGGTAGGAGTATCAGAAACATTACCTGCCGCTTGAAACATTGATAAATGTCTAAACTACCCAGTGAACACTTGAAATATCACCTGCTGTATTCATGTGGTGCTGCTTTTCAGTCAGCCAACCTCTGCATTCAGAGATACTCCCTGAAAACCAAAACCCAGGTAGGCGCTACCAGGCCAGGCCTTTGTGTCAGCGTCTGCATTTCCGTGGGCCACGCCCAGCTTGCCCCCTTTGCACCATCTCTGTTGAGCAGGTGCCCATGTTGGCATTTTGATGCTCTGTAGCAGCTCTGTAGTAAGGACTTCTCCCCAGCCTGAGGCTGGGCAGGCATTTTCTGGCCAAGCTGGTGAGGCAGAGCAGCAGTCCTGCTCACCGCTGTGTGCCAAGGTTTTGAGATGGAGGTACGTTCCGTTCTCTTGCTCTTGGTCTTGTGGAGAGGGCTCTTGCTGTGTGGCCTGCTGGCCTGGGACGCCTAGGCTCCAGCCAGCGGCCTCCTCGCCTCCTGAGCTGTGCGTACAGCTTTCTCCATACAAGCTTGGGTGGCCAGACTCCTGAGCCCTGGAGGAAAATGAAACCGCCAGGACCTTTCTGCTGAGTTGAACTTCCACACCTCTGGCTCTGCCACTCCTCTGCCCTAGGCTCCTAGGTCTCTTTGGCTCCCTGCAGGCTGCCTCAGCTCCCTGGGGTTTGTTTTTATCACTTGAATCTGTCAAACATGGACCTGTTCTCCAGGCTTGAGACTGACCTGTGTCCCAGGCATTTTCCTTCCTTGGAGGCCTTTGTTCTTTGAACTGATCTCTACTTACTCAACAAAGTGAGTGCCCAGGTGAAGGAGCATCTGTACTGCAGAGAAGCAGCAGCCCCATCTCTGTGTTATCCAAAGGGCTTTAGCTCTGGTCCTGATTTGGATACACCCACCCCACAGACCTTACTGGGGAGAGTCCCAGGGGCAGCCGTGCACGTGCAGCACTCAGCGGTGCTCTGCTGAGGCAGTGTGGCTCCTTGTGGGCTTTCCTTCCTCTGGAACTGACAATCTGCATAGCCGTTCCTGCTGTCCCCTGGTTCAGAGAACCTGTCAGGTGCTCCCTGTGGTGCTCCTCAGCGCTGATGTCCTAGGAATGATGGTTTTTTACTTAGTTTTTCATTGCTGTGACCTAAAGACCAGACATGGACAATTTTAGAGGAGGAAGAGTTTGTTTGGGTCTCATGGTTTCAGAGGTCTCTGTTCATAGACAGCTGACTCCACTGCTCTGTGCCTGAGACAAGGCAGAACATCATGGTGGAGGGGTGTGTAGGGTAAAGTGGCAGGGACCATGGTACTAGGAAATAGAGAGAACGTTCCTTTTCAGGGACAAAATATAAACCTAAAGGCACACCCCTAGGGACCCAGCTCCTCCAGCCACTCTTCACCTGCCTAGAGTTACACCCAGTTAATCCCTATCAGTGGATCAATGCACAGATTATGTTAGGCTCTCCCAACCCAATCATTTCACCTCTAAACTTTCTTGCATTGTCTCTCTATGAGCTTTCGGGGATACCTAATATCTAAACCATAGCAGATAGTAATGGTGAGTTAGTCAGCCCTGCTCAGTGTTTACAGAGACTAAGTACTGGGCATGGGGTGTGCTGGGCTGGTCGTAGACCCTAAAGTGACACCTGGTGGGGGGACAGAGTTGCACTGACAGATGTTGGCACTGTTTTGCCTTCATGAAGCTGGACACAAAAATGGAGAAAGCCAGGCCTCTTCCTCAGAGTGAGTTTGGGTGTGGTGTGGACAAGGGATGATCCCCAGGGCCCTGTGGAGGACCCTTCGCCAGGAGCCTCAGGGTGGGCACCAGGTGCAAGCCCCTCTCCTTGCTGGTGGTGAGGGTTGAGTAGACTGGGAGGAGCATGTAGTTCATGACAGAGGGGCAGTTCTGCTCCTGTGAGCCCCCAGATCTGCATTCCTTCTGTGTTGGTGTTCTTGGGCTGCAGGGTCGAAGCCTGAGTTTTAAGACACGTTTACGCTCCTAGTCCTGGAGGCCGAAGGGCCAAGGTCAAATGTGGGCAAGCTGATATCTCTGAGGCCTCTCTGTGTCTTCTCCCTGCATCCTGGAAGGATCCTCCTGATGACTGCCCCTGGGTCTCCACGAGCTCTGTAGAGAGATGGGAGTGAGACCAGGCAGTCTCAGGGCACAGCGGAAGGCATTTTGGGCAAGGGAGTTGTTCAAGGTTCAGGGGCAGGGCCCTGGGTGGTGGGGAAGCTGCTGAGGTAAGAAGGGCCACACTGGTTGATGGGCAGACCCAGCCTCTTGTGCAGCTTTGACATAGAGGTTTGAGGGCACAGTCCGTTTTTCCTTGGCAATGGCCTCTGGCTGCTCTCAGGACAGAGCTGGGTAGGTGCCCTGGAGGCGTCAGAGCCTAACTCTTTGGCTCTATGAAGAGTGTACTTGCCCCAGGGGATGATGAGGCTCCTGCCCAGGTGCTTTGGTGATGTCCAGGGGGACCTTGAGGAATGCACTACAAGCAGCCAGGTTCCAACTCCAGGTCCTGTGTGGGCTGGCACTGGTTCAGGTCAGGACAGCAGGAGGGATCCAGCAGACCTGGAAAGGAGTTTCCTTGAAATGAGGGCCTCGTCTTTCAGATTCTCTGTCAGAGTCTAAAGTGGGCCTCTTACTTAGCCCTGGTTATGAAGATGAGTGGGATTCACTCACGGCATGTATGAGGTTTTGGGAGGCTGTTTCATGTCCAGTGTGGACTAGGTCATGGGAATCAAGTTCCTTGGTTCCTGAGAAATCCTCTCTGTCATGATGTAGTTTTCTGAGGTGAGTTTATAGAAAGAGCATCAGCAGTAATGTACACCAACTTAGTCCCACTGTTCTAGAGGAACAGGTCTTGAGAGTACGGAGGAGACAGTGTGCAACATCCTGGTGGGCAGACCCAGCCTCCTGTGCAGCTGTGACATGGAGGTGTGAGGGCACAGTCTGTTTCTCCTTGGCAATGGCCTCTGGCTGCCGTGGTGGCTGGTCATGGGCTGGTGGAGTGAGGCACTCCGCTTGCTGCGGAGAGACATGAGCTTCCTTTGGCTCTATCCTGGCTAGGGAATGAAGGCCCTGCAAGGGTCCCACAGGAATTCTGTGGAACGGCAGATCCGGGAGGTCCTGTAGGCCTAACCAGCAAGGAGAATCAGATTAGACTGGCTCTCTAGCCCTGAAGCCAGCCCCTGGCCAGGGATTCAGGACCCCTGGTGCACTCCTGGGAGGAAGCTCATGAGGTCTTCTTGATGCTCACTCATTGCTGACACTGGCAACTGCAAGAGTGTGCACAGAGGGTCCTGGAAAATGGGTTGGACTTTGCCAGAGAGGGCCCTGGAAGGTGACTTGGACTTTGTCAGGGAGGGTCCTGGAAGACTGTTTGAACTTTGTCAGGAGGGTGCTTGAAGACTGATTGGACTTTGCCAAAGAGGGTCCTGGAAGACTGGTTGGACTTTGTTAGGAGGGTCCTTGAAGACTGTCAGATCAGGCGGGCGAGGCTTTATTGAGATGTCACTCCCGGGCGGAACTCGATCAGACCCACAGAGGGGACAGGGGAAGGGTCTGAGGAGAAACCGCAGTCAATGGAGTAAGATCCAAACAAGATTCCTCAGTTTGGTCTGCTATGAAGCACAGCATTGCTGAACATAAGTGGGACGGCGGCCCTATTGAATCCAGTAACATTAAGGGTGACGGCCCGATGACAGCCAGTGAAAGGGCAATCGCCTTGGCCCATAAACTGAGAGCGGGTGGTGCCATCCTGTCGCCATGTTGCTTGGATGTAGAAGCCCCATCTGTGGGTTGGAATAGAAGCTTGAGAGAGATTAGTGATTAGTAAAAGAAGGAGAGGGTTGGCGAGAAACTTCCAGTTTGGTGGGCCCCAGTATGGAAGTATGACTGTATGGGGTCAGTGGGGGATGGGGAGCCTCCACGTGATGTTGAGGCCTTTGGAGACTAGTTGAGCAACCTGAGAAGTGAAGACCGGACCGTTGTCGGACTGGATGGAGGTGGGAAGTCCAAACCTGGAAATGATCTGCTCAATGAGGATGGAGGCGACGGTGTCAGCGGTTTCCCTGGAGGTAGGGAAGGCTTCTATCCAACTGTAAGAGAGTGCTATTCCCAAATCACAAACAGTTAAATCCTGTGTCAAGGCCTGACCAAAGAGGTAGGGACTGTCCCTAAAGCCTTGGGGTAGGCCTGTCCATGTCGGCTGTTGAAACCTAAAGAATGTAGGGTCTTCCCATGTGAAGGCAAAGAGGTATTAAGAGTCAGGATGCAGAGGCACTGTAAAGAAATCAGCTTTAAGATCCAGGACAGTAAAGTGAGTGGTCAAAGGGGGATATGAGTAAGAAAAGTGTGAGGGCCGGGAACCACCGGGTGGATGGGAATAACGGCCTCGTTAATTAGGCGCAGGTCCTGCACTAAGTGATAGGCCCCTGAGGGTTTGCGTACCAGAAATACGGGAGTGTTGCAGGGGGAGTCTTAGGGACTCAAGGAAGTTTAGTTTGGGGTTTCAGCTGGAAATGGACTGGCTTGTGGTGGGAGGCTATGACTAGCGTAGAGATGTCCCAGACCTGGGGATCAACTAGATCAGGGGGCAATGGCACAGTAGGTACCGTCAGGTCATTAGAGAGGGTAAGAAAGGCAGAAGGAGATGGGTGGTAGTATTTTTGGGGTGTGGTTGGAGGGTGGCTCCTAGTAATTGGAGAACATCTCTGCCTAGGAGAGGAACTGGACAAGATGGAATGACTAAAAAAAAAAAGGGAGTGAATGGGTGTCCCTCCAGGGCACAGGCCAGCTTAGCAGTTTGGTTTGGGGAGGAGGGTTTGCCATCAATCTCCATAACTGAGACCTGGGAAGGAAACAGAGGCCTAGAGTGGGCAGGCAAGACAGAATAGGTAGCCCCCGTATGGACTTACCCGCTGCCTGGAGCATTACCCTGGGCTCGGCTAGGGTGATGGGGATCTTCAAGTCTGGGCTTCTTCAGTCTTCTGCGAACCCCGAAAGTTCAGAAGAAGGGACCTTCTGGCTGGTCATACCCCTGCGTAGAGGCGCCGAGGAAGGGCCAGCCATGGGGCAATCACTCTTCCAATGTCCTGTCTGCTTACAGGTGGGGCATGGCCTGGAAGGAGGCCGTGGGTCTGGGCATTGGCGAGCCCAGTGACCTTCGCATCCACATTTGAGGCAAGCCTCTGGTGGAGAGGAATGCTGGATCCCCTCTGAAACTTCTGCTGGAGACGTAGGCCTCAGGGCCTGCAATGGAGCCTGCTTCAAAGGCCATTTTCACCAGATCTCAGATAGGGGTCTGAGGGCCCTCCTCAGCTCATTTGAGCTTTTTCTAATCTCATGAGCCGATTGAGTAATGAAATGGGTGGCTAACACTGCAGCCCTGGTGGGAGACTCAAGGTCCAGCTTAGTGTATTTGGTTAGGGCCTCTGTAAGGCGGTTGAGAAATAAGGCTGGACTTTCATCAGGATTCTGGGTAATTTCCCTCAGTTTATCGAAGTTAACTACCTTATTAGAAACTGCTGGCGTGCCTGCTATAAGACATTGGACCACGCGAGCACAGTGACGGCGACCTTGATGGCCATCTTGATAGTCCCAGTTAGGTTCGGTTAGGGGAACAGCTGCTTCACCCGTGGGGAGAGTCATATCTGTTAAACGAATCTGGTCAGCATGATCTCGAGCAGCCTGCTGAATGCGGGCTCGCTCATCTGGGGTCAGAGTAGAGGACAGAACAACATAGACGTCGTGTGCCAGGTAAGGTCATAGGTCTGGGAGAGATGAAGAGTCAGCAGAGAAGGACCCAAGAGGTTCTTCAATCTGGGAAAGACTGAAAGATTGAAAGCGAAAATGGGACGTGTCCTCCGACCATCCCTTCAGCACCAGCTACTTCCCTGAGAGGACGAAGGAGCTGTGGGTTATCTGATAAGAGGGAGAAGGGAGGGGTGAGTGGGTGGAGGTGATCATGGCTGTAGGAGAGGAGGAAGAGGAGAGGGGTGGAGAAGGAGGGGAAGGGTGGTATCAGTGGAAGAGGTGGGCGGGGAAATCAAGGTAGCGGGAGAGGAAGAAGATTGTGGGGGAGGTGGAGGGGCAGATCCGCAGATCCCATCCACTGCAGCCAGGTGGGACCCATTCTGCCTGCCTGTTGGAACCAGGGCAGCCGAGGGAGGCACGCGTGGAGAGCCAGCAAGGGAGGGAGGAAGGGCGCACGTGTCTGGTGGCCAGGCAGACTGGAAGCGTGCAGACTGGGCCTCGAGCAGTGGCTGCAGCAGGGAGGAGGAGGGGACACAGTACCGCTGGGAGGGAGAGCAGACGGGAAGGACAGGAGCGAAGAGCAGAGGGCAGGTTGGGAGCAGAGAGCAGGGGGCAGGGGGCAGGACGGGAGCGAATCTCAAAAAGCCTGAATGTGGTTTCCCACTTCCCTGTCCGGTGACAGAAATTGTCCAATTCAGTGAGGGTTTAAAATCAACAGTTCCTTCCGGGGGCCATTGTGACCCATTGTCTCAGTGCAGTAAAATACCAGGTGGTTCTTGAATGAGCCCTAACTTGGCAGAATTTGAATATAGACACCCAGAGGACTTTGGGGTCTAAGGAGAGGACTCTGCGTTTCCCATGACCTTCCGGCACCCTCGGGGCGGGGGGGTGAGTGGGAGCAGAAAAAGACGTCCCAAATTCTGTCCGCACTCACCTACGGACAGATACGGGCCAGGGCGGAGGTTGAGGCATCCCTACAGCCTCCGCGGGCCCCAGCAGTTAGCCAACCTGGTTGGGGGGGTGGGCTCTCAGGAGGACTGGGACGTCTCCACAGTCCCCAGAGCCCTGAACAGAACGGGCAGGGCCTATGGCACGCGCGTGACTTACGGATAGACCCCGCAGACAGACAGAAGGGTTTGGAAGGTCAGGGGAAAGGAGGAACTTACCCCACTCCTGTCTGCCCGGATAAAGGGAGAGGGAAGGAGCTGATTAGAAATTTCCTGGTTTGTTTCAAGGGGGAAGGGATGGGCTTCAATCTCCTGAGGGAGAAGCCCAAAGATCCCTTCCCGGGTGTCGGCACCAAGATGTCAGATCAAACTGGGCAGGCAGCAACCAAAGAGGCAGATTTAAAAGGGCTGCTGAACAGGCTTTATTAAGATATCACTCCCTGGTGGAACTCGATCAGACCCAAAGAAGGGGACAGGGGAAGGGTCTGAGGAGAAACCGGGTGGAAGCTCGACCGGATTAGACTTTTATGGGGCTTACAGCAGGAAGGGAAGGGCTCAGGACAGGAAAAGGTGTTCTTAGAGTCCCTTGCCCCCTTGGAGTTGGTCAGGGGAGTTGGCTGAACTCCAGGATTGGCCAGGGGGTCCTGTTGATTGACAGGCGTTAGTCAGGAGATCTGGCTGATTGACAGGCGTTTCCGCCGGCATCTGATTGATGTTCTTTTCCGGCGAGGGCTGCTTTGTTCTAAGTTGCCACTAAGTCGCCACCAAGTCGCTGCCACCGACCTAACAAAGACTGGTTGGACTTTGCCAGGGAGGGTCCTGGAAGACTGGTTAGACTTTGCCAGTGAAGGTCCTTGAAGACTGCTTGGACTTTGCCAAGGAGTGTCCTTGAAGACTGGTTGGACTTTGTCAAGGAGTATCCTTGAAGACTGGTTGTACTTTGTCAGGAGGGTCCTTGAAGACTGGTTGGACTTTGCCTAAGAGGGTCCTTGAAGACTGGTTGGACTTTGTCAGGGAGAGTCCTGGGAGACTGGTTGGACTTTGCCAGGGAGGGTCCTCGAAGACTGGTTGGACTTTGTCAGGGAGAGTCCTGGGAGACTGGTTGGACTTTGTCAGGGAGAGTCCTGGGAGACTGGTTGGACTTTGTCAGGAGGGTCCTGGGAGACTGGTTGGACTTTGCCAGGGAGGGTCCTGGGAGACTGGTTGGACTTTGTCAGGAAGAGTCCTGGGAGACTGGTTGGACTTTGCCAGGGAGGGTCCTTGAAGACTGCTTGGACTTTGTCAGGAGGGTCCTGGAAGACTGGTTGGACTTTGTCAGGAGGGTCCTGGAAGACTGGTTGGATTTTGCCAGGGAGGGTCCTGGAAGACTGGTTGGACTTTGTCAGGGAGGGTCCTGGAAGACTGGTTGGACTTTGTCAGGAGGGTCCTTGAAGACTGGTTGGACTTTGCCAGGGAGGGTCCTGGAAGGCCAGTTAGTTTTTGTCAACCTTTCTATTCCAGCATTCTCTGTGATGCTGGTGTGTAAGGAATTGTTTGTATTACCTATTTGACAACCTCTATGAACTCAAACTCAGTGGGAATGTGGGTGGATGCAATACTGCTTAGAAAGTTTATTTGAGAGTCATACTTTCCATAATTGTTTGGGGCATGTTTATCACCACTCCCACTCTGGCACTAATGGAGTAGGGTTGAGTTTGATGTGACTGCTGGACCCGTGGCTGCTGTTGATCATGTGGACCCTGGAAGGCAGCTCTCCCTGCTGCCGTGCTGAGTCCTAGTGGACACTCAGGAGGTGCTTGTGGAAGGCATGTTGACTAAGTCGCCCTGATGTGGGCGATGATGGGATTGAAGGAAGCTCTGTGGCCTCCTAACAGTCTCAAATGTTTTCATTTTATTCCTGAATTACACTTTGTCTCCCCTTCTTTGTTTCTTCTCTTTCTGCTCCTCCCTCCCTTCCCTTTTGTCCCTAACTGAAGTGTAGACATCCTAAAGTTAAAACTTGCTACTAGTTATAGTTGATTTAAGTTGTTGATGTTTTTAACAATGTAAGATGGTCAGAATGTTTTCCTCTTCAGTGTCAATGATCCTTAATTCTCATTCTACATAGGAATCTCAGGAGGGTGAGGGCTAAGGAAAATTCCATGTGCTCCTCTTACACACAACTGATTCACTTGTTCTGAGTTCTGTCCACACACTGGTATTTGAAACACTCCCTAAAATATTCTAGGATTTGGCCAGGGTGGTGAGACACTGCTGTGCATTGAATACTTAGGAATGGAATTTAACTTGCAGCCTGTAGTGTCTGGGACACAGCTGCAGTGTGTTGCACTTGGGTGAGCAACCTCTAAAACAGGAAGAGGAGCAGGCTCCTGACACAGCTGGCTTCTCCCTAAGTGCCATCACGGCAGTGCAGCTGGTCTGTGGATGAGACCAGGGCTGCGAAAGGCTTACCGGAACAGGCAGTAAAGACTTTCCTTAGTGAGGAAGGCCTTGTGCTGTCATGTGATGGCCAGAAGAGATGGAATCAAAGGTGACCACTCAGGTGGATGCTGAGGACTGCCAGCAGCTTTCCTGGGAGGAGGAGCAGGTCTGCTGGGTCAGCATGTCTTAGACAGCAGGGTGTCGGGTTAGCTGTCCACGAGCAATCAGGGCACGTGGACACTCAGCCGTGGCTGACACATTATCTTGTCAAATCACAGAAGTGGCATCTGCCACAGGGAGATATGCCCTCATGCTTAGAAGGGCTGTTACTAAAAACCAAAAGACGAGTAGTGCTGGCGAGCTGTGGAGAAGAGGAGCTGTGTGCACTGCGGGTGGGAGTGTGGGTCGGTACTGTGTTAGGAAAACAGGATGCAGACTCCTCGGAAAACCATGAACGGCAGAGCCGTGGGAAGCAGCAGTCCACTGCTGGGAATGTCTGGAGGAGATGCAGTCGGCGTGTGGAGGAGACTGCCCTCCAAGCTCATGGCAGCCCCCGTGAGGAACACGCTGAGTCCACCCACAGATGAATGAGGAAGAAAGCGGTGTATGGCGCAGCAGGACGCCATCCTGCCACTGGGGAAGGAAATCCTGTCATCCCTGTGCCTGTTAGCCTGGGGCATCCTGTTAGGTGACCTGGGCCTGTCACAGAGAGATGAACACACCTGACCTCACTCACGGAGGGAGCCACCCAGCTTGTGCCCTCAGCACAGAGTGGACTTGGTCCGAGGCCTGGGTGGGGATCTGCCTTTCAGGACACAAGGTCCAGTCATGAGCGAGCAGGTCCTGGAGCTCCGAAGTGCAGTGTGGTGGCCGTGGCTGAAGAGGAGAGCAGCTTCCCTGCCGCTCGCGGGGCCAGTCCTAGTGAGTGAAAGGCCAAGGTTCGTCGTCGCATTAACACACACCCAGATAGCAGTGACAAAGATGCAGCACTTTACTGCCAGCTGGTTCCAGCTCATGTAGAAAGTGAGAGTCAGCTGTCTTAAACCCGGAAGCTCCCGGGGCCATGGTAAAGGTCAGGTCATCACCTACCGCGCACGCACGTCCACCCTGCATAAGATTCATGGGGCACGAACTGTCCACGTGTCCGGAAGACGGGAGGACCAATTAGAAAATTTTCAAAACAACTTGTCATCCGCCCACTGGCAACCTGCCCACCGCCATGTCTGGAAGGCCCGGGGAGTTCTCCGGGAGACTCCCCACAGTGATCATGTGGCCAGAAGAGATGGAAGGTGTTCAGGTGCAGCTGTGCACTGGTGAAGCTCCAGAACATGCTGGTGACACCAGTGCCAAGTGGGGGCACAACTGTGTGGTAAGCCTGCTGTGGGCAACCCAGGGACGCAGGAGACAGCAGGGTCCCCGCCTTCCCTGAGGGGTCACTCTGGCAGTCGGCACCTCAGGGTCCATGCCTCAGTGAGAGCTCCTCGCTCCTGCCCTTCTTCAAGCCTCTCCTGCTTTCCCGCGGGGTAGGCCCAGGGTCCCTGGCTGAGTGTTTTTTCTGGGAGCCTCACGCTTACTCACAGCCTCGCTGTGACAGTCTGCAGTGCTCTGCCCCTCACCCAGCGTCCCGCTCCTCACAGTGGTCCCAAGGTGGCAGTTCATGCTCGCGGGTCATCCCTTCTGCAGGGTTTGCATGGCTGTGATCTGTCCTCAGGAGGAACTTCCCTGAGGTCCTTCTTCTTTCTGTGACGTTAGAGGTGTTGATGGCCAATGCCTAGACCTTTTGTCAGCCTGGGATTGAAGAATGGTAGTATTTCGGTTTTGCCTTTGCTCCTCATTTGTAGATTGGAATTGTTTATATAAAGAGACATCCATCATGTATTTATTCAATGCAGTGGTTTATGTGGGAAGGGCTTTACGCTCTCCTTGGTATTAAAAGTTACCAAATAACAAACTGGTTCCTATCACCCTCCAAAGATGATCAATTCATTTAAAAAACATTATTATAAACTTGTGGATAGAACGCCTCTGTGGTGTTTCTGCTCGGCACATTGTTATCTGTCCTGATACTCAGACTTCTCTGTCTCTGGCCTTCAGGTGAGTCCCGAGTCCTCAAGGCCTCTGAGGGAGCACACATCACTGTCTCCAGTCCCAGGTGCCTGTTAGCTCATGCACGGTGCTTCAGGGAGGCTCCCTGTGCACCTTGGTCACTGTGGGCAGAGCCAGGAGATCCTTGAGGGTGGGTGCTGCCCCACGCCAGCTGACTTCTGTGCTCAGCTCCTAGTGCAGTGTGGTGTGTCCACAAGATGTTTGCTTGGTGATCCTTGTTCTGCATTAATGGCTCTGACATGTGGTGTTTCCATCAATGCATTCTTTTTTTTTAATTTAAGCAAATTTTTCTCGAATTATAGCTTTTAGTATGTGTTTGGTCCACTACTTGGATTTTCATATGAGATCCCGATTAACTTTTTTTGGTGTCTTTTTGTCGTTAATGATAGCCACTTCATTTTTTCTATTTCGAGTTTCTTTCTGCTTTTACTTTGTCTCTGTTGATGCATCATATGGTTTCCTTCTTCACTGTTGAAGAGTGCTGAGTTGTGACTCTGACTGGGTGGCTTCCTGTCAGGTGTGACTTTGCTGATGTTCCCTCCTGACCTAGAGCTCAGGTGGCACTTGTGACTGGCTGTGTGTGTGTTCCAGTGGGTGTTACTGGATACTGGATTGGTGGAGCCCAGTACTAGCTGTCTCGTGTTTGGTTCTGAGTCCAGCTGGCCTGGGAGGGAAGCGGGGCAGGGGCTGGCTCCTTCCTTCTTGGGAGGCCTGGCACACCCTGCAGGGATGCCTCTTTTCCGCCTCTGGTCTGTGGGTGCTCTCCTTCTCTCTTCACGCACACCCACGAAGCGGTTCCTGGGGACTTTCTCTTTGGCTGTGTTTTGTGCCTCTGGGGCTATCTGGCCCCTTGGTTTTGTTGTCAGTGGGTTTTGGTTTCAAGTTTTGCTGGCTTGTTGCTTATGTGTTTGGATGTGGGAATTGGGAAGAATAAGCAACTCTCACAGGTAGTAAAAAAAAGTATTAATTTGTTTTCATGTGGGATTTTTTTGACAGGTGAAATTCTCACGACTTTTCCCCTATGTCCTTGCAACACAACATCTTTACCTTTATTTTACAAATATTCTTGTAAAAACAAACAAGTACTTTGAAATTTATTTTATTTGTTCTTTTAGTTATATATGACATGTATGACTGTATTTAAAAGCTATGTTTAAGTCACCGATACATAGCTGGGTTTTATTAGAAACATTTTAATCAATGGTTTAGAAGAGGGAATATTTTGAAGACTAGGAAATATCTTTCAATGTGTTAGATACAAATGATTTTAAAGATGATTTTGATGATTTTTGATACTGAGAGCTCTACTGATTTTCTCAGTTGTCTAAGATATTTCTGCCTTCTTTGAAATGCTCTGAAAACACTAGCGTTCTTCAGCTTTGCCATTGAAATGAGTAAATTGAGGGGATTGTGTTGGGGGCGGGCTTGTAGTTTTTCTACCTGGAAGTGGAATTAAATTGAAATAATAAGATGGTTCATTTGTAAATCAGTTTACTTCTGTTTTCAGCAATGTTTTGTTGAAATATGCCTACAGAAAAGGATGCCAATCATGAGTTTCAAGCTCACTGAAGTTTGAGGAAGGGAACCCTCCCTTTTGACAAGCAACCAGGTTGGCACACGGGGTGTTTTGGGACTCCCCAAGTCTCGTGCGTTCCTCTGCCACACCGCGTCTTCTCTTTCCGTCCTAAGTTACCATTATCGTAACTTCAAGCAACAATCCGTTTTGCTTATATCTGAACTGAATATAAGTGGAGTTACAAGTGTCGTCTTTTACCAATGACTGTATTCAGCGATGGCTCATATGACACTCATATGACACGTAGCTGGGCTATTGGAAGTGCGTTATTCAGGTCTTCATTAAGGCAGTTTAGCTTAAGTCCTCCCAGCCTCTTGCGGCCCAAGGAAGCTCTGATCTACTTTCTGCCTCTAGATTTCCCTCTTGTCTATTTCCATGCAATATGTGCACTTGTGATCGGCTTCTTTCCCTTAGCAGAGTGCTTTTAGGCTCACCCATGTTGAAGCCTGGTGTATTTCCTTTCTTTTTGATGCTGAAACCCTTAATTGTGTAGGTGTGCTGTTTTTGACTTTGCTGGTTGTCTATCGACAAGTTTGGGGTTGTGGGCTTTGGCCAGGGTGAGTGATGTGAAGAGTCGGTGCACATGTTTCTCGGTGGACGTGTTTTCCTTTCAAAGGAGTGTGTCCCGGGAGCCCATGCTGGAGCACATGGCAGCTGTGCTGCAAGTGTTGAGGAGCTTCCAGACCGTTTCCAGATGACCCTTTTACGTCCTGCAGCACCGTGTGAAGGTTCCGATTCCTTCAATCCTCCCCAGTGTCTGTTATCCTCTGACCCTCCCATTCTGTTTGTCCCAGGTGACATGAAATATCTCAATGTGGTTATGATCGCTGTTTTCCTGGTGGCTTTCCCTGTGCTTTTTGGGGAAATGTCCACTCAGATCCTTTCCTGTTTCTAAACCAGATCATCTATTCCTGAGTGTGCGTAATCAGACGCCAGTTCCCACCTAGCGGGTGGCTTGCAGGGCCTCCCGTCCTGTGCACGGTCTTTGGGTGCCTTGTGATGTACTCTGATGCGCCAGCATTCTAGGTTTGGATGGAGTCCAGGTTGTCTGCTGTCCCTTCTGTTGCTTGTGCTCTGGGTGTCACGTTCCAGACACCACTGCCGTGGTCTCACCTCAGGTCCAGACTGTTTTGAGTGAGCCTTGTGCATGGTGTGAGGCAGGGCTCTGGCTTCGTTCTTTGTGGTGGCTCTGTGGTTGTCCCAGCACTGTTTATGGAAATGGGGTTCTTTTGTCACTGAATTATTGATGTCTTGGAAACCAGCTGGCCATCAATGTGTGAGTTTATTGCTGGACTCTCAGTTTTATTCCATGCATTTATTTGTCCTTCTTTGCACTAGTTTCAGGTACTTAGGCACTTTGTAGAATTTGGGAGCAAGTTTTAATGCCAGGTGAGTGTCCTTCAACTTTGTACCTTTTCAAAATAGTTTCAGTAGGGATTCCATATAAATTTTGGGACAACTTGTCAATTTATGCAAAGAAGCCACCTGAGTTCCCAATTGGAGATGGCATTTAAAATGTGAATAAATGCAATTTTGTAAATATTAGGTCTTTCAAACCATGAACATGACATCTTTCCATTTATTTAGGTTTTTATTTTTTTGACAAGTATTTGTAATTTTTAGAGTATAAGTTTTGTACTTACTTTATTTCTGGGTGTTTTATTCTTTTAGATATTATCATAATTGATTTTTTCTTTATTTAGGTTGTTGCAAGTATATAGATATACAATTTATTTTTTATTTTGTATCCTACAACCTTACTAAATTTGTTTATTCTAATATTTTAAAAAATAGAATCCTTAAAAATGTAAATAAGAATAAAAAGTAGGATCCTTAGGATTTTCTTACCAAAAAAAAAAAAAAAAAAAAAAAAAAAAAAA
>NW_026000224.1:4577954-4694914 GCF_001458135.2 Marmota marmota marmota | reverse complement strand
AAAAAAAAAAAAAAAAAAAAAAAAAAAATCACATTCTCTGGAAAAAGAGGTAGTTTGACTTCTTCATTTCCAACCTTTGTATTCTTTTCTTCTTTCTTGCTAAGTTTCCCTGCTGGGAACCTCCAGTATAATGTACAGTAGAAATGATGAGTGTGGACACCTTGTCTTGTGGGAAGCATTCAGTGTTTCACCAGGAAGTAGCGTAGATGTAGTTTTTATAAATGCCCTTTTAGTCAGGAAAATTGAACCTGCTCGGGAAGTCTGATTGAGAACTTGCTTTTTATTCCTAGTCTGTGGAGTGTTTTTAATATGAGGGGTGTTAAAGTTTTTCACATGCTTTTTGTGCTTCCATTGAGATGATCCATGTGTTGATTTAATGTCATTCTGGGCATTGAACCAAACTTCATTCCTAGGATAAATACAGTATGTATTCTCTCTCTGTTTCTCCTCCCTCAAAAAACCTTTGTTTGTGGATTATGTTAGTCGGTTTTCCATTGCTGCAACGAAATGCCTGAGAGAAATAAACTTAAAGGAGAAAGGTTTATTTTGGCTCACCGTTGACCAGTCTCCTTTGGGCTTATGGCCAGGCAGAACATCGTGGCATCAGTACTGTGTGGCAGAGGAGGCCTCTCACCTCATGGCACCCATGAAGCAGAGGGTGAAAGGGGCCAGGGACAAAAACTCCCATCAAGGACACACCCCCAGTGCTTGCTTCCTCCAGCTAGGTCCCACCTTCTGGAAGTTCCACAGCCACACACAACCTGTTAAGTTATGAACCCAGAAGTGGAGTAGTCCATCCATGAGGTCAGAGTAGTCCATCCAAGGGCCAGCAGTGAACATGGCTGCACTGGGGACCGAGCCTTCAGCACAGGAGCTTCGGGGGATGTTTACCATGCAGACCATGACACGTTCTTTACGAAGACTGATTTTAGACTGTTTGCTGTCATTGCGGTGTGGCATTCTGTTGTGTGACTTTATCATGAAGATTCTGCCTCCTGGGGAGGACATTTGGTCAGCTCACAGTTTGGGCTGTCCTGACTAGTCCTTGGAGCTTTCCTCTGTTCATTCCTGCCGCAGTCCGGCTGCAACAAAATAACCAGGGGGTGACGAGCAACTTGTGTACATTGATACAGCAGGAGTGGGAGCCGTTTATTGTAGGACCGGAGCGGTACATCTACATTCCCCACAGCTTATCTTAATTAACATGAACTCGATACAGCAGTCAACCAATAAGGAATCTCCACACTTAATGGCTCACTGGGGCCACCTCACAAACCACTCCCCCTGGCAAAATGCCAGGCGCCATCCAGACTTGTTTACAGACTCTGACACTTGCCAGGCGCCATGCAGACTTGTTTACAGACTCTAACACATTCCATTGTGAACACACATTTATATTTTTATTGGTACTTCCTAATATATGTATCAGGTATCTAGGTTTGAAGTTTAGAGTTCATGGGTTTGCCTGTATTGAGATTGAAAAGGTATTTCCAAAAGAGTCTGCAAAGTGGCTGTGCCTCTTTGTGTCAGTAGTGTTGGAAATTCCTGCTGGTCCGTATTTTAGCAAGTCTTGGTATTTTCTGTGCTGTTCGTTTCAGACATTCTGGAGAAGCAGGTGATGGTATTTCATTATGCTTTTAATATGTACTCTCCAATTATTGATGAAGTTAAACATACATGTATATAGGTAGATGGATAGTTGTTTGACTAATTTTCAAGGTGCTTATTGAAATATTTTATAACGGGTTATTATATTTTTTAAAGTTTCATATTGGAAGGATTTAAGGATTGTGGGTGTCCAATCCATGCTGGCACAGTGCATAATTTGGCCTGTTTGCTTCTCTTGCACACCCCTTCCTCTCCCTCCTCTCCTGACCCTATCCTTCAGTCTATTGATCTCCTCTGTTTTTATGATATTCCTTTTCTTTCTTTTTTTTTTTCTAGCATCCATATATGACCCTTGATTTTCTGGGTTGGTTACTCTCACTTAGCTTAATGTTCTCCAATTCCACCTATTTTCCTGAAAGTGATATTATTTATTTTGTTGTGGCTCAGTGAAACTCCATTGTGTATATGTACCACATTTTCTGTATTTATTAATCTGTTGATAGACACCTGAGCTGGTTCCATAACTTGGCCATTGTAAACCGTCCTGCTATAAACACAAGTATGCATACATCACTAGAGTATGTGACTTTAGTTCTTTTGGGTAAATACCAAGAGTAGGATAGCAGGGTCACATGGTAGTTCCATACCTGTCTTTTGAGGAATGTCCATACTGATGTCCATGGTGGTTGTACTTATTCACAGTCTCACCAACATTGTATGAGTTCCTTTCCCCCACATCCTCTCCAGCATTCATTGTTATTTCTATTTTTTTTATTGATTCTTTTTAGTCACACATGACAGTAGAGTTCTTTTTGATATAATTATGCAACCATGGAATGTATCTTTTATATATACCTCCAGTCTTGTGGATGTACATGATGGTGAGATTCACGGTGATAAGTCATGTCAGATTCATCCACTGTCGTTCCTTTTCCGTCCCCTCCCTTCCCCTCCCTTCCCCTTTGACTAATCCTCTGAACTTCTGTTCTCCCCTGCACCCATTATTTCTGTTTTGGACAACTGCCCTTCAGACTTGAGAGACATGAATTCTCATTGTAGTTTCACCTTGCATTTCCCTAAGTGCTAAGATGAGAAACATTTTTTTTATGTATTTGTTGGCCATTTGAATTTCTTCTTTTGAGAAGTATCAGTTCAGTTCAGGTATCCATTTATTAATTGGGTTTTTTTTTGGTGGTAAGGTTTTTGAGATTTTTATATATTCTGGATATTAATCGTCTGTCAGAAGAGCAGTTGTCAAAGATTTTCTCCCATTTTGCAGTCTCTGTCTTCAAATTGTAATTGCTTATCTTGCTGCATGGAAAAATTAAAATTTGATATGGATTTTTAACTAACTTATATGTAAGGTGTGAAGAATAGATTGTGTTTCTTTGCTTATTGTATATGGTTCACTTACATTTTTAAGATTTAATTTTTAGAGCCACTTTAGGTTTGCAGCAAAATGGAGCAAAAGTGCAGAGATCTCCCAATCCTGTCCTACTCCCATGGCACAGCCTGCTTCAGCACCTGCACTATAGGACCTCTTGGCTCTAGTTGAAGAACCCACAAGATGTGTCACCACACAAAGTCCACAGTTGACAAGAAGGCTAACTCTCACTGCTGTGACATACTGTGATTTGGGCAATGTACACAGAAGTCTCTCCAAAAATACAGTATCACAGAGAGTGGTTTCACTGCCCCAAACCACTCTGTGTCCACCTGTGTATGCCTTACCCAGAGCCCTGCTGATCACTGGGCTCTCATGTGCCCATAGTTTCACCTTTTCCAGAATGTCCTGTGGTCAGAATCACAGGGCACCTGCCCTTCAGAGTGGCTTCTCTCACTTAGCTGTGTGCCTCTCATTTCCCCAATGTCACCTCCTGGATAGATGGAGCGTTCCCACTGTCTCCTCAGAGTGGCTTCTCTCACTTAGCTGTGTGCCTCTCATTTCCCCCATGTCACCTCCTGGATAGATGGAGCGTTCCCACTGTCTCCTCAGAGTGGCTTCTCTCACTTAGCTGTGTGCCTCTCATTTCCCCCATGTCACCTCCTGGATAGATGGAGCGTTCCCACTGTCTCCTCAGAGTGGCTTCTCTCACTTAGCTGTGTGCCTCTCATTTCCCCCATGTCACCTCCTGGATAGATGGAGCGTTCCCACTGTCTCCTCAGAGTGGCTTCTCTCACTTAGCTGTGTGCCTCTCATTTCCCCCATGTCACCTCCTGGATAGATGGAGCGTTCCCACTGTCTCCTCAGAGTGGCTTCTCTCACTTAGCTGTGTGCCTCTCATTTCCCCCATGTCACCTCCTGGATAGATGGAGCGTTCCCACTGTCTCCTCAGAGTGGCTTCTCTCACTTAGCTGTGTGCCTCTCATTTCCCCCATGTCACCTCCTGGATAGATGGAGCGTTCCCACTGTCTCCTCAGAGTGGCTTCTCTCACTTAGCTGTGTGCCTCTCATTTCCCCCATGTCACCTCCTGGATAGATGGAGCGTTCCCACTGTCTCCTCAGAGTGGCTTCTCTCACTTAGCTGTGTGCCTCTCATTTCCCCCATGTCACCTCCTGGATAGATGGAGCGTTCCCACTGTCTCCTCAGAGTGGCTTCTCTCACTTAGCTGTGTGCCTCTCATTTCCCCCATGTCACCTCCTGGATAGATGGAGCGTTCCCACTGTCTCCTCAGAGTGGCTTCTCTCACTTAGCTGTGTGCCTCTCATTTCCCCCATGTCACCTCCTGGATAGATGGAGCGTTCCCACTGTCTCCTCAGAGTGGCTTCTCTCACTTAGCTGTGTGCCTCTCATTTCCCCCATGTCACCTCCTGGATAGATGGAGCGTTCCCACTGTCTCCTCAGAGTGGCTTCTCTCACTTAGCTGTGTGCCTCTCATTTCCCCCATGTCACCTCCTGGATAGATGGAGCGTTCCCACTGTCTCCTCAGAGTGGCTTCTCTCACTTAGTGGTGTGCCTCTCATTTCCCCCATGTCACCTCTTGACTGGATAGAGTGTTCCCACTGTCTCCTCAGAGTGACTTCAGATGTGCCTTTTGCAAGTAATATTCCCCAATCCATTGCTTATATTTTTGTTTTCTAAGTATTTATATTTAGATAATTCACTTGCTTTTAGAACTTTGGAGGACTCTCTTTTAGCCCCTAAGTATAATTGCAGAAAATTTAAGATTTTTTTTTCATGAATACTAGTTTCCACTATGAGGTTTAATTAGAGTGTGTAGCCTTCTGTACTATTGGTAAGTTATTAATTCTTCACGGATCTTTTATTTGCAAGGGATTTGTTGGAGGAGAGGACTAAATATTCAATTTTTATTTAGCATTAACTTATTTTATGCATTGATGAGATAATTGATTTTAATCAATCTTTTCTCACAATCATAGACATGGTTAATAAAAACATTATGAATTTCACAAGGAAATGTTCCACAAACATTTAAATCCTAATTAAATTACTTAGCCACTTGTGAACACTTAATTTAATTTATAGTTCTTATATGGTAGATTCTCTTCACTGTATTATGACCTTATTCACAAGCACAGACCATGATCATAACACAGTGATTTTAAAGCTGATAAAAAGAGGAAAAGAAGCTCTTCTCTTGCCTGCTGAGCTTGGGTGCCCAGCGGTCGTGCTGGCAGGAGATAGTGGCTCGAGAGGCATACTTGCTCGGTGTGTGTCCGTGACGAGTGACGTGGGTGAGCAGGATTGGACTCACATACTAACCTGGCGGAGAGATGGAGAGGGGAGGTGCTCCCTGGGAGAAGGAGTTTCCTCAGGAAAGACGAGGACTCTTAGAGTCAGGAAGACTCCTGGTGATGTCAGTCTGCACCTGCTTGGGGGCTGTCCTGTCTTTCCAGAGTGCCCTCCTGAGAGATTCCGGGGTAGGTTCATGCTTGCTGACTCCCCAGGTCGAAGCTTTCTGGAGGGGAGCTCGGGACAGCCTGCATTTCTCAGGCGTTCCTGCTTCAGTTAGAGAAGCTGCAAGAAGCCTTCTTTCCTGTCCCTGAATCTGAGATGTCTTGGGATTAGAAAAGCCTTTATAGTCATCTGGGGTCCCAAATCTGTCTTGGCCAACCCTTGGATTAAAACATCAAGTGCTTTCCCTTTGGCTAGGCGTCAGCAGTGCTCTTCAGTTTCTGCATGGGCCAGTTTCATCCCTTGCTGTGATTTTGGAATGTCCGCTCATCTGGCTTTCACAGTGTCCGTTTGTACGGTTGTGCTGATCCCACCAGACCCAGGAGAAGTGTCCTCACCTGCCAGCCCAGGGGCAGGTGTCCGGGGTTGTCGGGCAGGGTCTGGTTAGCTGAGGGCCCGCTCCTGTGGGTTGGGCACTTTAGATCCAGTCACTGCTACTTGGTAGTCCCTCTACCCCTTTAGATGTCCCTGGTTTTCATACTGTTTCACATTCTTGGAGTCAGTGTCATTTCTAAGAGAGTATTTTTAAAGGTCTGTGTGTTCTGAATTCATCATGCATTTTCCCCCGTCTGTCACTATTGCCAGAAAGCCACTGTCCTGGTGCCGTTCCCCTGTGCTTCCGGCATCTGACCTGAGGTTTGCTGTGTTTTCTGGTAGCAGCCTTCTCCTTCCCTCTTTCCTGATTGCACTGGGAGGCCAGGCCTGCTGCAGGAGAGTAGCAGGTTTGTGGAGCCATCCAGTCCATCTTTGGTGCTCTCACGACAGCACCTTGCCCACTTGCCCACTTCCCCTCGGAGGTGTGTGGAGCAGCCTGCTGATCTCTGGAGGGCCCACAACAGACCCTCGGGTGCCTGAGAGTGCCCAGGGGAGGTTGTGTCTTCAAAGCAGGACCTGAGGCGTCAGCCCCAGTCCTCCAGTCCCCATGGAGGCCATGTTCTGAAGTGCCTGGCACCCATTGCCTTGTGTCTGTGCCCTGGTGGGTGGGTGCCCTGGAAAAGGTGGTAAGGGACTCCGGGGACAATGTTGTGAACTTTTCTCCTGTGTCTCAGAGAAGCAAAAAATCACTCTCTCATCTTGAAAGAGTCACCGCTGTGTAGAAATCTTATTTTTAAGTCGCAGTTTTATTTTTAGGGAAACAATCACTAAATTTTAAGTGCTTTCTGTGTCACAAAGATCTTACATAAATATTTGATAAGAATATCTAAGAACAAGGCAGCTCATTGTTTAGAATTTGACCTGGTAGCTGTGTGTTTACCTGTGCACATGGATGAAGTAAGTTTGTTGCTTGGATAACAGGTAAATGTTGCCATGATTTATTTATATGTAAAATAATTTGTGTATGTGTGTGTGTGTGTGTGTGTGTGTGTGTGTGTGTATATATAAAAGTAGTCCCAGCAAAGCCACCCTATGTGTTACTGGGATTTATGTATTCCATAATTGTGTTATGGTGCTATGAAATTTAAATGTTGTGGAACTGGCTACAGTGTTGTATTCACTGTGATTTTTCAGTGATTCTGACTGATAGTTAAAAATGATCATTTCACTGGAGTGCTCCAGACTTGATAATGATCTTGTCATATCTTTTTCTCTCTTCAGTTTTATTCTTGAAATGATCAAGGTTCGTCCCGCGGACCCGTAAAGAGGGTGTGTGCAGAGACATGCTATTACTGCACCTTCCTGCCCTGGTCACCTGGGACTGTGTCAGTGGGGGCCACGTCAGTAGGGGGCTCCTCATCATTGCACCTTCCCTCCTTTTGGGTCCCTTAGTGGGATGTTAATAGAGGCTGGGTGTTGCTATTCTGTGGTGCAGACTATGTGGTCACTCTTTTTTCTGAAATCTTTGCATTGTGTTTCATCAACATTGACAACATTGTGCAGGAGCTCTGGCTCCCCAGGGTATTCAGCTTCCGAGGGTGTTCAGATTTGGATCTAGGCAGTGGCCTGTGATCATGTGCTGCCGACTTCAGCCACACAGCTTCACCGCGTGCTGCCACTGTGGGCCATCTGTGGTCTTGCCTGGACGTCGTGGGTTCCTGGCTGCTGACAGCAGTTTTTCCCGCGAATGCACCAGGCCTCCGAGGCACAAGGCGCTGTGCCTGGGGCTGATGACAGTGTGTCCTCTGTTTGTGCCGATGGCATGTATGGCTCTACAGCCATGCTCCCTGTTTTCTAGTAGTGGGGTGCCTCTCTTGTCATCCTCTTATTAAATGAGGACACTGAGCAGCAGAAGCTTAGTGATTTGTTAAAGTCTCAGCAGGTGAGCAGGAGAGCTGGATTCAGCCCCAAACTTGAGCTCAGAAGGCAATGTTCTTGACTGCTCAGGAGGCCAACAGAAGTCCTGTCCTCCCCAGGGGCTGCTTTGGGGCCTTGTCATTTAGCGCTTGCCAGTGTGTGCTGAGGTTCTGAGAATCTCTGCTTTGAAGGCGACAAGGGGACAGTTAAGGACTTTGCCTGAGGTGATAGTACAGTCTCCTGGGCACTTCTTGCTCTGTCCTCTTGGACCGATACCTGCCTCTCCAGTGTCTGAGAATGACAGGTAGGGGCCATTAGTAGGACCCTTCAGGCTTGCAAAGGTCTGGGTGGGCTCCAAAGCACCCATTGGCTTTCCAGCAGGAAGAAAGAAATTCAGTGACAGATCCAGCCAAACCCCAAAACACTTTCTGTCTTCATCTCCCGTCAGCTCTAAGCTGTAACAATCATCAGCTCAGTTCTGCTGGAGTTTCTGTGGATAGTTTCCTTCTGCCAGTATTATCCAAGCTGATTGCAGTGAATAAGCCGACCATCGGCTTTCAGCCTTCAGGCTTCAGTGTATGTGCAGATGGAATATTATGTTCCCAACAAACAGGGTTTGTGCTGATTGCATTGCCTAATGTCATGCTAGTGTCTTGGCTACTTTCACGTTTTGAAAGGATAAAATGTCCACAAAACCCAGTGGCTCACTCTGTTCCTGGGTGAGAGCTTCCTCGGAATCCAAACACTGTGGTGTTTCCTCCTTAGGGAATGTTCCTTGTTGCTAAAGGAAAGGGTTCCTAGTAACCGCTCTGTCTTTGCAAGACGCTGGCTGGTCCACCCACTTCCACAGCTAGGCCACTCCACTGTTAGGCTGGGCTTGGTGCTGAACACCTCTGGAGAGATGTCATGATCATGACACAGGCAGTTACCATACATACTTCAAGTGTTGTCGAGAGGAAGTTTGATGCTTAGAGGGGTTTTATTTTTATGCGTGGCTATTTATTTATTTATATTTTATATTAAATCTATTTATTCTAATTTGTTATGTATGACAGCAGAATATAATTCAATTCATATTACACAAATAAAGCACAATTTTTCATGTTTCTGAGTCATACCGTTTGTGTCTTCATATGTGTACTTAGTGTAATGATGTCCGTCTCATTCCACCATCTTTCCTACCCGCATGCTCCGCCCTTCCCCTTCTTTCCCTTTGCCCTATCTAAGGTTCCTACATTCCTCCATGCCCCCCCTCCCCTAACCCTGCATTATGGATCAGTACCCACATATCAGAGAAAACATTCAGCCTTTGGTTTTTTGGTATTGGCTCACTTAGCATGATATTCTCCAGCTCCATCCATTTACCTGCAAATGCCATGATTTTATTCGCTTTTAATGCTGAGTAATATCACATACACCACAGTTTCTTTATCCTTTCACCTACTGAAGAGCACCTAGGTTGGTTCCACAGTTTAGCTATTGTGAATTGTGCTGCTACACACATTGAGGTGGTTGTGTCCCTGTAGTATGAATGGGTATAGTCTATGGGTATAGACTGAGGAGTGGGATAGCTGGGTCAGATGGTGGTTCCATTCCCAGTGTTCCAAGGAATCTCCATAGCGCTTCCCATATTGGTTGCATAAATCACCCTTGTCCCATGTGGGCGGTGGGATTGGGATCACTCTGCGTGGTTTGAACTGTTGAGGGAAAAGACCACAGGGATACAGAAGTGCTTTTTGACAAAGTCGGGGTCAGGAGCAGCTCTATGACCTCAGGGATCCTCTTCCACGCCGGAAGGCAAGAGAACAAGAGAGCAAGTACGCCCAGAACCCCTCTGATTATTAGGGAAAAGACATTCAATAGAATATTCCACCCAAATAAGGCAGGGGATAATGTTTCAAAGGGGGGGGGGGGTTAACGCTTAAGCCCAGACCTGAAGCACTTCTTTGCCGAGGGAATGTAAGGGCCATTTGCTTCGCACCTTGTGTGCATGCAGTGCCAGTCCGATACTCGCATTGCTCAAGGCTGAGGCAGGGTGCTTAGCTCCTGCGCAGGGTGGCCCCCCGCAGTTGCACCAATTTGCAGTCCAACCAGGGTGCCTTTCCCCCCACATCCTCGCCAACATTTACTGTTGCTTTTATTCTTAATAGCTGCCATTCTGACTGGAGTGAGATGAAATCTTAGAGTAGTTTTTATTTGCATTTCTCTAATTGTTAGAGATGATGAACATTTTTTCATGTATTTGTTGCTCGGTTGTATATCGTCTTCCAAGAAGTGTCTGTTCAGTTCCTTGGCCCATTTATTGATTGGTTATTTGTTTTTTGGGGTTAAGTTTTTTGAATTCTTTATATACCCTAGAGATTAGTACTCTATCTGAAGTGTGTGTGGTAAAAATTTGCTCCCCAAACGTAGGCTCTCTCTTTACCTCACTGATTGTTTTGCCGTGAAGAAGCTTTTCAGTTTGAATCCATCCCATTTATTGATTCCTGATTTTATTTCTTGCTCTATAGGAGTATTGTTAAGGAAGTCAGGGCCTAATCTGACTTGATGAAGATCTGGACCTACTTTTTTTTTTTCTATTAGGTGCAGGGTCTCTTGTCTAATTCCTAGGTCCTTGATCCACTTTGAATTGAGTTTTGTGCATGGTGAGAGATAGGGGCTTAATTTCATTTTGCTTTATATGGATTTCCAGTTTTCCAAGCACCATTTGTTGAAGAGGCTATCTTTTCTCCAGTACATTTTTGGCACCTTTGTCTAGTATGAGATAACTGTATTTATGTGGGTTAGTCTCTGGTCCTCTATTCTATACCATTGGTCTACCAGTCTGTTTTAGTGCCAATACCATGACATTTTTATTACTATTGCTCTGTAGTACAGTTCAGGGTCTTGGTATAGTGATGCCATTTGCTTCACTCTTCTTGCTAAGGATTGCTTTGGCCATTCTAGGTCTTTTATTTTTCCAGATGAATTTCATGATTGCATTTTGTATTTCTATGAGGAATGTCATTGGGATTTTAATTATAATTTCATTAAATCTGTGTAGTGCTTTTGATAGTATGGTCAGGTTGACAGTATTAATTCTATGTATCCAAGAACCTGGGAGATCTTTCCATCTTCTAAGGTCTTCTTTAATGTTCTGTAGTTTTTATCATAGAGGTCTTTCACCTCTTTTGTTAATTTGATTCCCAAGGTTTTTTTTTTTGACACTATTTTAATGGGGTAGTTTTCCTAGTTTCTCTTTCAGAAGATTTGTCACTGATGTACAGAAATGCCTTTGATTTATGGGTGTTGATTTTATATCCTGTTACTTTGCTGAATTCATTTATTAGTTCTGGAAGTTTTCTGGTAGAATTTTTTGGATCCTGAATGTATAGAATTTTGTTGTCAGCAAATAGTGATAGTTTGAGTACTTCTTTTTCTATCCATATCCCTTTAATTTCTTTCATCTGTTTAATTTCTCTGGCTAGAGTTTCAAGAGTATGTTAAATAGAAATGATGAAAGAGGGCATCCCTGTCTTGTTACAATTTTTAGAGGGAATGCCTTCAATTTTTCTCCATTTAGAATGATGTTGGCCTGGGGCTTAGCATAGATAGCTTTTACAATGTTGAGGTATGTTCCTGTTATCCCTAATTTTTCTAGTGTTTTGAACATGAACGGGTGCTGTATTTTGTTGAATGCTTTTTCTGCATCTATTAAGAGGATCATTGAGTCTTATCTTTAAGTCTATTGGTGTGATGAATTACATTTATTGATTTCCGTACGTTGAACCAACCTTGCATTCCTGGGATGAACCCCACTTGATCATGGTGCACTATCTTTTCTGATATGTTTTTGTATTGAATTTGCCACAATTTTATTGAGAATTTTTGCATCTATATTTTTTAGAGATATTGGTCTAAATATCTCTTTGATGTGTCTTTGCCTGGTTTTGGAATCAGGGTGATATTGGCCTCATAGAATGAGTTTGGAAGTGTTTCCTCTTTTTCTATTTCAGGGAATAATTTGAGGAGTATTAGTATTAGTTCTTCATTGAAGGTCTTGTAGAACTCAGCTGTGTGTCTATCTGGTCCTGGCTTTTCTTGGTTGGTAGCCTTCTGTTGGTATCTTCTATTTTATTGCTTGAAATTGGTCTGTTTAACTTGTGTGTATCATCCAGATTCAGACTCGGCAAATCATATAACACTAGAAATTTGTTGATGGCTTTGATAGAAAATATTGAATATTGGAGTACAAATTTTCAAAGTAATTTGTAATTATGTTCTGCATTTCTGTAGTGTCCATCGTGATATTTTCTTTTTCATCACAGATGTTAATAATTCGAGTTTTGTCTCTCCTTCTCTTCCTTAGCATGAGTAAGGGTTTATCAATGTTATTTATTTTTTCAAAGAACCAACTTTTTGTTTTGTAAATTTTTAAAATTGTTTCTTTTATTTTAATTCCATTGATTTCAGCTCTGATTTTAATTATTTCCTGCCTTCTCCTGTTTTTGGTGTTGATTTGTTCTTCTTTTTTCTAGGGCTTTGAAATTTAATGTTAGGTCATTTATTTGTTAACTTTTTCTTCATTTAAGGAATGGACTTCATGTAATGAACTTTCCTCTTAGTACCACCTTTATAGTGTTCCAGGGATTTTGACATGTTGTATCAGTGTTGTCATTTACCTCTAAGAATTTTTTAAATCTCCTCTTTGATATCTTTTGCAATCCATTGTTCATTCAGTAGCATATTATTTAGTCTCCAGGTATTGGAGTAGCTTTTATGTTTTATTTTATCATTGATTTCAAATTTCATTCCATTAGGATCTGATAGAATGCAGGTAGTATCTCTACTTTTTTTTGCATATTCTAAGAGTTTCTTTGTGGCATAATAGGTCATAATATATGATCTATTTTCAAGAAGGATCCATGTGCTGCTGAGAAGAAAGTGTATTTGCTCATTGAAGGATAAAATACTCTATATCTGTTAAGTCTAAGTTATTGATTATATTATTGAGTTCCACAGTTTCTTTGTTCATCTTTTGTTTGAAAGGTCTATCCAGTGGTGAAAAAAGGTGTGTTAAAGTTACCCAGAATTATTGTGTTGTGGTCTATTTGATTCTTGAACTTGAGAAGAGTTTGATGAATGTAGATGCTTCACTGTTTGGGGCATATATATTTATAATTGTTATGTCTTGTTGATGTATGGTTCTCTTAAGCAGTATGAAATGTCCTTCTTTATCTCTTTTGATTAACTTTGGCTTGAAGTCTACTTTAGTTGATATGAGGATGGAAACCCCTGCTTGCTTCTGTGGTCCATGTGATTGGTATGATTTTTTCCAACCTTTAACCTTCAGTCTATGAATGTCTTTTCCTATGAGATGAGTCTCTTGAAGGCAGCATATTGTTGGGTCTTTTTTTAATCCAATCTGCCAGTCTATGTCTTTAGATTGGTGATTTTAGGCCATTAGCATTCAGGGTTATTAATGAGCTATGATTTGTATTACTGGTCATTTTTGTTTATTTTTGGTATTCAAGTTGACTTGCTTTATCCTTTTGATTGGTTTTTCCTTTAGTGTAAGACCTCCCTTTATTGATTTTCATTGTTTTTCATTTCCTCCTCCTGGAAGATTTTGTTGAGGATGTTGTGTTGTGCAGGCTTTCTAGCTGTAATTTTTTTTAAACTTTTGTTTATCATGAAAGGTTTTTATTTCATCTTTAAATCTGAAGCTTCATTTTGCTGGATACAAGATTCTTGGTTGGTATCCATTTTTTTTTCTTTTTTCTAAGTTGTAGATGGACATAATACCTTTATTTTGTTTATTTATTTTTTTTATGTGGTGCTGAGGATTGAGCCCAGTGCCTCACACATGGTAGGCAAGCACTCTACCACTGAGCCACAACCCCAGCCCCTGTTGGCATCCATTTTCTTTCAGGGCTTGGTAAATGTTGTTCCAGTATCTTCTAGCTCTCACGGTCTGGGTTGAAAAATCTGCACAGATTCTAATTGTTTCCCCCCTATATGCAACCTGATTCCTTTCTCTTGTGGCTTTTAAAATTCTCTCCTTATTCTGTATGTTAGGCATTTTCATTATGATGTGCCTTGGTGTAGATCTATTGTAATTTTGCACATTTGGTGTCCTATAAGCCTCTTGTATTTGATTTTCCAATTCATTCTTCATGTTTGGAAAATTTTCTGATATTATTTCATTGAATAGATTGCTCATTCCTTTGGTTTGTAACTCTATGCCTTCCTCTAACCCAACAACTCTTAAATTTGGTCTTTTTATGTTATTTAATAATCCTTGAATGTTCTGCTCATGATTTTCTACCATCTTCACTGTGTGGTCAACTTTATTTTCAAGACTATATATTTTGTCTTCATTGTCTGGGGTTTTGTCCTAGAAGTGATCTAATCTATTGGTGTTGCTTTATATTAAGTTTTTAATTTGGTTTATTGTTTCCTTCAATTCAAGGATTTCTGTTTTTTTTTTTTTTAGAATCTTTATCTCCTTATTGAAGTAATCTTTTGCGTTTTGTATTTGCTTATGTAGCTCTTTATCAAAATGATCTTTTGCTGCCTGTATTTGCTCTCTTACCTCATCCTTTAATTCACAGAACATTTTAATTATGTACCTCCTGACCTTCTTCTCTGCCATTTCTTCTGCTGTGCTGGCCTTGGATTCTAATAATGTAGCATCTTGATTTGTTTGGGGCACTTTCTTCCCTTGTTTTTTCATGTTGTTCATGTATCTTCCCTTCTAGCACTGCGGATCTGAGGTGTTATAGTTTTTACCCCATAGGCTTATAGTGTCTCTGCAGGGTTCCAATACCTCTCCTTTAAGGGGGCGAACAATGCAAACAGATCCCAGAATAAACAATATACAACCTTTAACCGAATGGCTGCTATTAAGACGTTTATGGTTTTGTCACAATATACAGAAATGGTAAGTTAAATTATTATCTAAAATATAAACAGGTTTGCAAAAAGGTCTACAGTTTCTGATGGTGGAAAAGGAGAGAACCGGGAGTGGGGTGTAGGATGAGATGTTAATGAGGTAGGAGGTGAGGATATAGAGGTGATGATATAGGTGATTTAGGTGATGATGATGGTGATTATATACACATATATGTATATATGTGTCTGTGTGTGTATTAATGTATATATATAAATACATACACACACACACACACACATTAGATCTTAGGAAGTGTGAAAGAGGAATCTAAAGAAGTTGGCAGGAGAAAAGAGAGAAAGTGATTTTAGGCGACAAGTAAGTGGGAAGACAATAGACAGTATGACTGACAAACAAACACAAAAATTAAGAAAAATAAAAAATGTAAAAATAGGAGATAAAAGAATATACAACACAACTGTAATATACTTTTCAGACATCCCAGTCCTCAGTAGCCTAATTCACAAAAGTATTTGGTTTCACAAATGTTGGGGAGGGAGGGAGAAGAGAAGAGAGAGAGACAAGAAAATCTCAAAGGAAGATACAACGATTGTTTTTATTGAGTTCTTTGTCTTTTCTGCTTCCCTTCTCATCCAATAGGTGGGGATGTTGTTTACTGGCATCTCCACCCTTGGGACGGTGAGGGTTACCAGGTAGCAGGGTTGGTCTCGGGGGCAGAGTTCCTGGAGGTGTGATGTAGCACTTGCAGGTTCCCTGATGGGAGACAGCACCCCAAGGATCTCCTCTGGGGCCCACTCGTGTGATGTGAGCACCTGGTTTTATCTCCTTATATTGCCTATAGACCTCACAGTTCCTGGTCTCTCGTTTAGTCTCTAAACAATATCTCACTCACCCCCTCCCTTTCTGCTTCCCAATCAGGAACCTCTCTCCCCGGTGGTCTGTGGGCTGTGCTCTGGGGCCTGCACATCTGCTGCAGAGAGCTGTTTTGTCTTGGGTAGTTCAGGGCCAGGCTTTGCAAGCTACGGTCCAGCCGCATAGCTGAAAGCACTGTACTGTGTTAGTGGGGAGTTGGGGACTATAGGTACCTTGATATTGCTTCTAGATCCCAGCCAGTGTCCCAAGCTGAGAGTTGTCCCAACTACAGATAGTGACAAAGGTGTCCCAAGGTGAAGGCAGCTGCTTTCCGAGATGAGGTGTTGGGTAGGTAGGGGCTGGGCAGTGGGTTCAGAGATGCAGCTCTGTGGCGTGCAGTGTTGTGGCTGGTGTCTGTCTCCAGATCCTGTCCAGTGTCCCCAGGTGCAGACTACATGTATAGGGGACTTTGGCAGTGGATGCAGTGTCCCAAGATGGAGGCAACCAGGGAACACCATGTTAGTAGATGGGAGTCCACATGAGAGTGGTGGCTGGAGGTCCTGTGCATAGGCAGTGGCTGTCGGTGGTCCTCTACCAACTTGCAGAGAACAGTATTCTCACTACTCAAATCCCAGGTCATGGAGCCACACAGAATGCAGCCTCGCTCTGGCCTACCATCTTGGATCTCCCCCGCCTGGAGGTTTTGTGACAGCTAGATGTTGAAGTTTGAATACAACACTCAAGTGGCTCTAGGTTGGTCCCAAGATCAGGTGTCCAGTGATGCACCAGGAGGGTCCCAGCACTGTGTGGTCACATCATGCCTGGGACCTTGCAATGAAGGGACACATAGCACAGTAAGCAAAGGCAGGTGTGGAGGAGGTGACCCCAACACTTGTGAACAGGGCAGCCATGCTGTTGCCCACTGTCTCCGGGCAGCCTGGAATCTGGGCACCTGCATGCAGGACTGCCTAAAGGGACAGACTGCAGTGACCCCGGTCTCCGTGGGGCTGCATTGTGGACTATGCTGCCCATGTGTGGTCATATCTACTGCTGAAGGAGCCTAGGGTGTGTGGTGACTCCATGGGAGCAGGTATGGGATGCTGCCCTGTCTCCCTGCACTTTACCTCCTCCACTTGGTCTTGGGTATAGTCTTGAATGTGCTCTGTCTTGGGTTTGGCCTTGGGTGTGGCCATCTTGGAGTGGCCTTGGGTGTGGCTCTGGATGTTATCATTTTGGGTATGGTCTTGGGTATGTTCTATCTTGGGCATGGTCTTGAGTGTGGTCACCTTGGGTGTGGTCCTACGTGTGGTCTGGGTATAGCCATTTTGGCTGTGGTCTTGGGCTTGAATGCTTTCTTGGCACCAGGGCATGGTCTGGCCTATAAAAGAATGATAGGATCTTAGAATTCTAGGACCTGGGGCTATGGGCATAGCAGCCTTCTCTGTGGTCTAGGGTTTAAGCAGAAAGGGTTACAAGATTCTCTCCCTTCCTGACTAGAGTGAGGAGCCATCAAGAAGGCAAGACAATGTTTTATTATAAAAATAAAAAGATAGGGCTTAAATTGGCTTCGATGTCTAATATTGAGGTGTTTTGGTGTTTTGCTGTTTTCGTGGCAATTTTGCAGTGGTAATTATAAAGAATAGATTAAAGTCATTTTTTATCAACACAGTTTCTTTACTAAAAGAAATACTAAATACTAAATACTGAATCTGGTTTTGGTGTTGGATTGTTATTTACAAATTAAAGAAATGAACCATAAAGGGTGAACATTTCTGGGACTCCCAGAGACTGGTGGCTCTGGGAGATACCCCAGTTCCTATAGCACTAGCCTCAGCATCTCAAGTGCAGATTTCCACATTTGCTGGTTAGATTAGAATGGAGTTTGTTACCAGTAATTCTGCACCTGCCCACCAGTGGGGTCAGATGGCTGTCTGCTTGTCTGTCTACCTGGCTGATGGGTGGACAAACCTTGCCAGCCTCAACCCTGGCCTTTCTGCTTGGAAAGAGAAGTGCCTGGGCGGCGCCTTCTCAGGGCTGAGTGAGCTGCAGGCGCCTCAGGGGCTTTGCAGGTGAGTGAGAACCTGCAAAGGAAGCTGCTGAAGAAGGCCCTAGCCCAGAACATGGCGAGGGAGCCCACTCCAGGACAGGGCTTCCGCGCCGGTGCAGACATGTGTTTTGTTCTCACAATGGTGGCTTTGGGCAGGGTACATACTCTGTTTTCCTCTCTCTCTCCACCATTCTGAGGAGTGAGCAGAGGGACGAGGGGTGGGGGTGGCAGGGAGGCTTGGCCATGATTCACAGGGCAGTGTAGTTTGGGGCAGCTGCTAGTGCAGAGGCTGGGGCTCAGGGGAGTTCCGGATGGTCTTGAAGGCAGAGCTAACAGCCTGGTGGTGCGAGAGAAAGCACAGTCAGAGGTGGCTGGGTTTGGGGCCAGAGGACAAGATGAATGCTGGCAGTTCACCTGGTCACAGGTTACCTGCATTTTCTCCCCTGGCAGCTGGCCACATGAGTGTCTGCTTTGTGGTCACTGCACTGTGGAAGGTGCCTTGTTGGCCCCAGTCTGCTTGCCCTCCCTCGGCCCGGGTGCCAGCCACTGCAGTGACCTTCCCAGAGTCACTTGGCCACAGGTAGTTCTCAGTGATACAGTGCCTCTCAGAGTGCGTCCTAGATCAGCCCTGCCAAGACCTGCAGACCAGGAGCCAGTGTCAAGACCCAGAAGCTGTGTTTTAGCCAGCAGTCCAGGGTTCAGATCCACATTCAAGTCTGGGACCTGCACCAGGTTCCAAGGCACTGCTGGGACGGAGTGCTTTGAAGTTCCACCTTGAGTAATGTAATGAAAACCCGGCTTCTTGTGGTCATTTGCTGTGGGCCAGGCATGTCCACATGGCCAGGCCCTCCCTGGGTTCTGTTTTCCCCACTGTGTTTTGCATATGTTTTGTTTAAACTTATATTTGGAAAACTGTCTTAGAGTTTCAGCCCCTGTCATGAATGGGATTTTAAATCTCTGTTGTCTGTTCTGGATGGCTGCATTTAACCAAAGTAATCTTTGCTCCCCAAAGTAGCTGAAGAACTGAGAAGGGAAGATGAGAGGAGTTTGAATACTGGCACTTGCTTTGAATTTAAATACTTATCTCATACTTGCCATAGAATTTCTAAGTACTTGCGTAAGAAGTTTAAAGCCTGAACAATTAATCTGCTTTGGTCATTTTTTTAAAAAAGGAACACACATTATATCCATAGCTCCTAGTCCAGTTCCTGCCGAGGTATCGTAGGTATTATTGTAGGCATTGTGGTCGTTGTTAAATGAAGCAAGAGGTCATAAATATAATCCAGGCAAATCATATTCAAGGCAATGTATAAAGATAAATGATATGTGAATAAAATGCAAGATGGATTAATAAGTGGATATGATTAATAGATTCAAAATAGTTAATCAGCTTTTATTTAAACTGTAATTTTGCTTGGTACCTTTTAGTATAAAATCAATACAGAATTCCAGACAAGCTGGAGAATTATTCGGAAAATGACCAGAAAGATGTTTGATGGCGCTGACTATGACAACCTCTCTGAAGGGTTGGGGACAGCCTGCTGAGGCTCTGCTGCAGCATCCATCCTGTTTCAGCCAGGCCGCGCCTCACCTCCAGGGGGGGCTGCTCTTCTGCTGATCCACATGCTGTTTTGTTCTTCAGATAATGATGTGTGGCTCAATGCAAATAAATGCAAATTGTCTTCTTTGAAATCATTAGGAAATTGCTTCAAAAAGCAGCTATGTATAAATTCTGATCCCATCAACTGCGTAGATTAGATTTCTTCCAAAAGAAGTTGCAATCTGTACATCAGTGTTTTTGACACGGTATTTTGTGATTCTTCTGAAGTCGATGCATAAATAATTGTTTCCTGGTCTCATGATTGTGGTTCTGCTGGTAGATACAAGCATGATTGAATCTGACATAGATCAGAGCCTACATAAGTACTGTGTGAGCCAGGGAAGTGTGTGCGGCCTGGGGACTGGAGCCTTGTGCTGTGGGCAGCAGGAAGTTGGAGCTTCCTGGAATAGGAACCAGAGTGCATGGCTGTGGCCCTTTCCTGGCTGTCTTGGACAGTACTGGGCAGTCACAAGCACTAAACTTGGCTTTGTTCCAGTGGTTCTGGAGAGTTCGCTGGGTTCTGCCTCAGCCTCAGTTTCTGCATCCGGTAAGTTAGAGGGTTGCAGCCAAGGTCACTTCTGAGGCCATGTTCTTGCATCAAACATGTCAGCAATTTTATCTGAAGCCCCAGCTTTTAAAAAATGAGTTATTTTTCATTGACATGTAGTAACTTTAGTGCACACAGTTTGGCACTTCAGTGAGTACAGTGCAATGATCACCTCAGGGTAATTGGTGTATCCCTCACCTCAGACATGCTATTTCTTTGAGTTAGGAACATTCAAAATCCTCTCTGCTATCTGCTTGGAAATATTCAGTTAGTTATGGTCAAGCATCGTTATCCTGTAGTGACCCTCCTGTCGGGCAGCACCTGAGCTTGTTACCTTTCTCCTCCATCCTCCTCCCCACCGGCCTCGGCTGCGGCAACCACTGTTCCTCTCTTCTGTGGACCAGTTTTAGCTTCCATGTGTAGGTGGTAGTGGTTATATTTCAGCTTCCTCAAAGTCTGCCATTGATCAGAACACACACCCTGGTAGGAGATGAGGAGGTCTCTAGCCATGACATTATCATGTTTTACTCATTAGCGTATACAGTTGATTGGCAAGATCCATTGCCACCAGGAACATGGGCCATTTGAATTCAGGAGCAGTGTCTGCATCCCTACGGAAATACTGATGAGAGTAGGGCGACAAAGCAGGTCCTAGGTGTGTGTTGACATCTTGCTGCATTTTCTTATTTGTGCGTCATTTATGTGGCACTGTCCATTAGCACTGTGATTCTCGGGTGTATTTGTTCTCTGCATATGTGAATTGTGGGGGGCATATCTGGTGTGCATCGTTTCTACTGCTCACAGGCTCTGACACTCAGCTGTGAAACAACCACACTTTTTCACAAAGCAGGCAGTAGTCGGCGTCAGGACAGACACGGAGTCTGGACAAGGGCTGTGTCAGGATGCGTTTTGATTCTTGGGGCGGTTTTCTCTGGCTTCAGTGGCCTGGTATTTAACTAACCCATGTGTGTCAGCTTTTTGTCACTGACAAAATACCTGAGATGAGGCAACTTAAAGGAGGATGTTTGCTCTGGCTCTGTTGTTTCTGGGCCTTCCATGAGGCAAGGGGCGAGGTGGCCCCACTGACTGGCTCCCTCCCACCAGGCCCACCTCCTGAAGTCTCCCTCACCTCCCAGTAGTGCCACCAGCAGGGGACTGAGCTGTCACACCGGGGCCTTGGGGACACTCCTGCTCCACACCACACTGCCACATCACTGGAGGGGTTCCTGGCATCACACACATATGTAAATCCAGTCCCCAGGTCAGGGCTGCTTTCAGGGCTCACTATGAGCAGCCCTGTATGCACAATGCAGATGCTCACTGGCCCCTGGGTGGGGTGTGCCTTTCTCTGAACTAACATTTCTGATTCTGTAATATCATTTGGCAGAAAGATTTGTGAGGCTGAACTTGTCGCTGTAGGAAGTATGTAGCCTTTCATCCAGTGGCTTCCCTGGAATCGGGTATTTTAACCTCGTTTGCACTGAATGTCTGGATTCTCGCTCCATGGAAGTCACTGCTACCTGTGCAAGATTCGGGGTACTGTCATACAGTGCCAGGTGCCATCTATGCCTGGGAGTCGTGGCCCACTGACTGGAGGCTCACTGTGGCTGGCCAGGTCCTGCATGGGTGTTGGTAGTCTATTTTTTAAAAATGGATCATTTAAGATGTCTGGGTTCTTGTCATTTATGATGATAAGATGAATACCCCTTTAAACATCCATTTTCATCTTTGAAACCAAGTGTCTTGTCTTTCTGGATATGGGAAAAGTGGACTGTGGGTTCAGCAACCTCGGATGCACCTGTCTTTGGTCTGCATTCTCCACTCTGGTTTTCACCCAGTTACCAGGCGAGAGCTATGGGTGCCTTGTCCTGTGCTACTCTGGATGCTGATGGTTGGCCTGCTGCACCCCAGCTGCTGCCCTCAACTGATGGCTGTGGCAGATGGAAATTCCTGTGAGGCCTCTTCTGGCTGTCCCTTTAGGAGCCAGATAATAGAGAATGACGCAGGAGTATTATTGCTAACGCCTTCATGTTGGCTTCAGGCCATCAGGGCTGATTCTGAGATGGCCTTGTAGGCTGACGTTCTGGGACTTGCCTTGATTTGCAGAATCAATTCTGCTTTCAGACCCCTAATGAGATCTTGCTGCTCTGTGCTGATGTGTTCTGTGATGTGCCCAAGACCAGGCGCACTTTCCATGGCGTTGTTTGAGGTCACAGTGGGTCTCTCTGTCTGGTTTCCCATCTTCAACTTTCCCAGTTGTTCCCCTTCCTCCAGCTTATGTGTGGTGTATGTTTGGGGAGAGATAAAGTTCTTGATAAATATGGCTCTAAGATTGTGGTACCTGCTTACCTGCCTAGACAGTTGCTGTATCTGAGGTACTAGGAGATCTGCCTCTACCCCTTTCCTCCCAGCAGGACTGGCTTCCTGCATGTTTTCTCATCTACTCAGCGTGTATGTTCCTGGGCTTGCTCAGGGAGGACTGGTCTGTATGCACACAGGAGAGCATAGCTGTTCATGCTCTCCCTTAGAGTCAGGACCTCCTTTTCCTTTTGGCCCTCCCTGTTAATCTCTATTAACATAGATTAGGGGAATATTTAACATGCCTGGTTTCTGTTATGGTAATGAAAGGCCTGAGGCAGCCAACTCTGTGGTAAGGATGTTTAGTTGACTCACAGTTCTGGAGGCTCCAGGGTGCCAGGCCTGCCTCTGCTGTATGCGAAGAGGAGCTCACGTGGATGCTGGAGGCCCTGGGGAGAGGCAACCCCAGGCCCAAGGAATTTAGAGAGGCTGGTGTCTCAGTCTCTGAGGGCAGCACTGCAGTTGCCACAGACCCCCTTAGAGATCCCACCCCAACACTGACCAGCATAAAAGAGAATAATGGTGCTGGGACCAGCCCCCAACATAGGGCGTTGGGGGTGCATGCAGACCACACCCTACAGTGCTCTAATACAGCTGCTCTTTGGAGTCCCTCCTTAGTTTTCACAGAGAAGAATACACTGATAGCAGGACGAGATGGTGTTTGGGGTTCTTGGTGTTTGATGGCTTATCTTAGGGCAGGACAGTGGTGGACCCAGCCTTCTGTCTCCTGGCACTCCTTGGTGTGCTGAGCCCACGGCACTCAGTGCCTCTTCACTTTCAGCAGCTGAAGCCAGGTGCCAGGAGGCCTTTGCCTCAGGTTGCCCCAGGCCTGTGGTGCTGTAAGGGTCCGGCGAACGTCGGAGGAAGAGACCACCAAGAGACCGGCTCACGCAACAGCAAAAGGGGTTTATTGAGGATCCAATCCAGCGCGCTGGGGCTCCGTGCTCACTCAACAAGGGAGAGCGGCCCAGAGCCCCGAGCAGGGGTTGAGCACTGCTTAAGTACACTTTTTGGGGAGGGCGGGGGCTTTGCATACATCAGAGCAAATCATCATGAGGCGTGGGAAAATCAAACAACAATTCTTAAACATGATTAGTACATTCATTGGCGGGAACAGGTTGGGCGGGAGTGATAGGTCAATCCTAAGAAGGGGGGTACATTCAAACTGATTGGTTTAGGGCCTGAGATGCCTAAGTGCCAAGCCGCACAGGGTCCTAGGTTATTTATCTACTGGACAGTCCCGGGAATTGTCCTAACAGCTACAGGAATTTCAGGTTTTAGGTGTAGCATAGGAACTATAGGAACAATACCTGGTCCTTTACATTTTAACTCAGGCTTTGCAGCTTAGAAACTTTACAACACCCGGTCTTTTACACTTTAACTTCAATTGCGTTTACCCTTACAGTGCTGTTCCTGGATCTCTCTCCTGGATCTGTCCCATGTAGGATCCCATGCTGCCTGCAGCCTGACAAACCAATGCCACTTCCTTCCATGGAGCGCTTGTGGAACACTTGCTCCGAGGCAGGTGCTGGGGGACTGTGGGGGCATATGGGCTGTGAAGGGCCCCAGCTCAGGACCAGTCACAGGGGGTCACAGTGACATCTCCTTGGTCCCCCCTGTGTCTCAGTTCTTCATACCTGCCCACATGCAGCCATGGCCCATCACTTCTCAAAGGCCTCCTTTTCCCATTTATTCCTTTTTTAAAAGTTAATTTGTTTATTTTAATGAGGTATATATGACAGCAGAGTGCATTTTGATTCATTGTACACAATTGCAGCACCACTTTACATTTCTATGGTTGTACAAGGTAGCGTCGTATCACATGTGCAGTTATACGTGTACCAGGGTAATGATGTCCACCCTATTCCACTATCTTTCCTGCCCCTCCTCCCCTCCCTCCCCTTTGACCAATCAAAATTCCTCCACTTTTCCCAGGCCTCCCCACTTCCCATTATGGATCAGCATCCACTTATCAGAGGGAACATTCAGCCCTGGGTTTTTTGGGATTGGCTTACTTTGCTTAGCATGATATTCTCCAACTCCATCCATTTACCTGCAAATGCCATAATATTATTCTCTTTTAATGCTGAGTAATATTCTATTGTGTATGTAGGGCCCTTGCGTAGCATCTGGACAGCAATCTCAGTGACAGCCACCATTTTAGGAAAAATCTCTCTTTCCCACCCAAGGGAGTTTCTGAGAAAGGCTCCCCACTCCCTCACACCAACCCCACCCTTAGCCACCCACGTTAGGACCACCCAGCTCTAATCCCTGAGCCTGCCTCATAAAAATCCCTAACCCCAGCCTGTTTTGCCCTCTCCATCTATGGAGAGATGGCCTTTATCTGTCAGCTCTGACAAACAAACTCTCCTGGGTACCTCTGCCTGTCTGTCTTTCATTTCTCGCTCTCCTGCCTCCTAGTTCCTCACTTTCCTTTCACTGGTGCGGAAACCTGGGATTGGGTTCCCACGTGTGCCTGCTCCCCTCTTTTAGGGTCACTGAGTGTCCCTGGTCCCCAGTCTGAATTCCATCGTGTGACCAGGCCCTCCATTCTGCTAAATGCCCTCTCTGCACCCACCACCAGACATTCCAGATAAGACCCCTGTCTCTGGTCAACCTAAATGACCTGTGGATCCTGGGAAGTGGCCAGCACTCCCAGGGTTACTATGTGGTCAGGGGCACCCTCAGCCACAGCTTTCACAGCTATGGGTGATCCCTATTGTCAAATGGGTATATAGGTGGTCTTTTATCTGTCCTGATTTTAATTATTTCCTGTCTTCTACTACTTTTGGTGTTGATCTGTTCTTTTTCTAGGGGTTTGTGCTGTAATGTCAGGTCATTTATTTGAATTTTTCTTCTTCTAATGAATGAACTGCAGGCCGTGAACTTTCCTCTTAGCTCTGCCTTCATAGTGTCCCAGAGATTTTGATATGTTGTATCAGAGTCCTCATTAACCTCTAAGAATATTTTTTTATCTCCTTCCTGATGTCTTTTGTTATCCATGTGGCATTCAATAGTGTATTATTTAGTCTCCAGGTGTTGGAGTAACTTCTATTTTTTATTTTATCATTGATTTGTAATTTCATTCCATTTTGATCTGATAGAATGCAGGCTAGTGTCACTATTTTTTTTTTTTTGTATTTGCTAAGAGTTGCTTTGTGGTACAACATATGGTCTCTGTTGGAGAAGGATCCATGTGCTGCTGAGAAGAAAGTATTTTCTCATCGATGGTTGGAATATTCTATATATGTCTGTTAAGTCCAAATTATTGATTGTATTATGGAGTTCCATAGTATCTTTGTTTAGTTCTTGTTTGGAAGATCTATCCAGTAGTAAGAGAGGTGTATTAAAGTCAGCGAGTATTATTGGTTTGTGCAGTTAAGAAGGTTTGTTTGACATACATAGATGCCCCATTGTTTGGGGCATAGATATTTATGATTGTTAGGTCTTTTGATGTAAGAATCCCTTAAGCAGTATGAAATGTTCTTTATCTCTTTTCACTAGCTTTGGTTTGAAGTCTACTTTATCTGATATGAGGATGGAAACCCCTGCTAATTTACGTGGTACATTTTTTCCCACCCTTTCACCTTCACTCTGTGGATGTCTTTTTCTGTGAGATGAGTCTCTTTAAGGCAACATATAATTGGGTCTTTTTTTTTTTTTTTAAATCCAGGCTGTCAGTCTGTGTCTTTTAATGGATGAGTTTAGGCCATTCACATTCAGGGTTATTATGATTTGTATTCCTGGACATTTGGTTTATTTTTGATTTTTAACTTGGCTTTGCTTCTCCTTTGATTGTTCTTTCCAAATCAAAAAGGCAATTCCTCCCTTTGCTGATTTTCATTGTTGTTTTTCATTTCCTCCTCCTGGAATATTTTGCTGAGGATGTTCTGTAGTGAGGCTTTCTAGTTGTAAATTCTTTTAACTTTGTTTATCATGAAAGGTTTTTATTTCCTCATCAAATCTGAAGCTTAATTTTTCTGGATAGGTTGGCATCCATTTTCTTTCAGAGCTTGGTGTATATTGTTCCAGTATCTCCTGGCTTTGAGGGTCTGGGTTGAAAAATCTGCTGAGATACGAATTGGTCTCCCCCTATATGTGATCTGATTCCTCTCTCTTGCAGCCTTTAAGATTCTATCCTTATTCTGTATGCTAGGCATTTTCATTATAATGTGCCTTGATGTAGATCTGTTGTAGTTTTGTACATTTGGTGTCCTGTAAGCCTCTTGTATTTGATTTTCCATTTTATTCTTCATGTTTGGAAAATTTTCTGAAATTATCTCATTGAAGAGATTGTGCATTCCTTTGGTTTGAATCTCTGTGCCTTCTTCTATCCCAATAACTCTTGAATTTGTTTTTTTGATGCTATTCCATAATTCTTGGATGCTCTATTCATGGTTTCTTACCATCTTCACTGTGTGGTCAATTTATTTTCCAGATTGTATACTTTGTCTTTCATTATCTGATGTTCTGTCTTCCAAGTCACTAGTCTGTTGGTGATGCTTTCTATTGAGTTTTTTATTTGGTTTATTATTTCCTTTATTTCCAGAATTTAGGATTTTTTTTTTCAGAATCTCCGTCTCTTTCATGAAGTAGTCTTTTGCTATCTGTGTTTGCTCCCTTGTCTCTTTGTTGGTGTGACCAATAGTTGCCTGTATTTCCTCTCTCATCTCTTTGTCTAAGTGGGCATTTTTTGCCTTTTTATTGCTCCTTTAGGTCGTTCTTTAATTCACAGAACATTCTAATTGTGTACCTTCTGAACTCTTTCTCTGACATTCATCAACTGCAGCGTCCATGGGTTCTGTGATTGTGGTATCCTGGTTTGTTTGGTGCACTTTTTTTCTCCTGTTTTTTTCCATATTGTCTATGCAGTGTGGATCTGAGGCGTTACAGTTTCTATCCTAGTAGTCTTACAGTATCTGTGCAGATTCTCTGTACCTCACCTTTGTGTTGGGCTTTCAGACCCTGCCAGTGACCTGCAGTGAAAGCTACTGCAACTGTAGGTGGTGATGTCAATGGCGGAGGGAACTGGAGATAGCAGTGAAGGTGCCCAAAGATGGACGCAACCTCTTTCAGAGATGGGGCTGAAAGGGTGGGCCTTACAATGGCTTTGGTGTGCCTGTACCGAGATGCAGCTGCTTCTAGATAGTGTCTGTTGTCACAAGGTGAAGGCTACTGTGTGGGGAGGGCTGTGATGATGGCTGCAGTGTCCTGAGATGAATGTGGATTAGGGCTGGGCACCCGGGGGCTCCCAGGGGCTCCCATGCAGTTCCCCCAGGGTGGTCTTGAGCTGGGGCCTGAGCTCTGGCTTGGGTGGACCAGGCCTACCCTGGGCCTGGTCTTTGGCGCAGATTGGAGGAGGCAGTCCTGGGCCAGAGCCTGAGCTCTGGCCTGGGTCTGCCTGTCCGCCCATTTAGTCTGAAAAGCTGTCTGGATGAGACCCCAGTGTGAAGGTGTGTGGTCTTTATGCTCTGGGGTGTGGGCTTTGCTAATATGGACTTCTGCTGAGGGCATGGGCAGCCAGCTGTGATGGGCCTTCTGCGAGTGGCAGCCACTACTGATGCCCATGTCTTGATGGAGCTTCTGAGCTCTAGACTGTAAACTACGAGCATCAGAATAGTGAATGTCATCCTTGCCCAGAATCTACTGTTCTTCCTTTCCTTGAACTGGCTGGACTTGCCCACCCTCTGTCTTCTGAGCCTCCCCCTGCTCCTCACGACTCTGGGAGGAACGGAACAGATGGTCCTCTGGGCCTTCCCTATGCTGAGGGCCAGTCCCAGGTCTGGGGATAGAGCTGGCTCTCATTGGTTTTGTGCTGGGGCTGTTTGTTTCCCTTCCAATCTGCTGGCCTTGATCCTTCTCAGAGAACACAGTGCCCGATGGAGTTTGTGTTTCTTCATTCCCTTTTGCTCCACGTCAGCATTTCACTTACAGCTCCAGTGTGCTCTTTTCCTATGGTCCCCTCAGGCACAGTGACCGCCAAGTGCTCAGTTCAAAGGTGGAATCCATCTTTGTCTAAAGGGGCTTTGCTGTGCAGGAGAGAAACATTGCATGTTTTTACATCTTTCTGGACACAACCAGCCTTTTCTACTTACATTTTTTTGCTAGAATGTGCTCGCTCCTTAGTGTGTGGGGATTTGAGCAGAGGAAACTGCTGTTTTGGAAGGCTTTGGTCTTCATGTATCTAGTTTGACTGACAGAGAAGAGTGGGCAGGCTCCTCCCAGGCGATGAGTCAGCTAGCAGGATGGACACAGTGCGTGCGGGCTGCATGGTGGCTGCCCAGGTCTCCCTTCCTGTCCTCCTGGGCCCCCCACTAGGAAGAGCATTGGTGCCTCTTGCCCTTTGGGGTCCCCCATCAGCCCTCTTCTCTCTCATGCATGCACAGCTTGCTGCCCTCGGGAAGCTGGTCAGCCACCCCACACGGCACCTGCTGTCATCTGCTGGTGTTTTGCCTCTAGAAAAACTGCACAGGAGCAGCTGAATCAGGACTGTCCCTGCCCCACTCAGGGCTGCTTCCCCTGTGGGAGTGGTGCCACCTGATCCTGTCTTGTACCCTGGCAGGTTTCTATGCACTTCTTTTTCTGCAGCATGTTCTCTTCTTCAGCAAAGGAAAATCCCATGTAGATTTGCATTCTGAGAGCTGGAAGGTACAGTAGTTAAGACAGATGTTTCTTGATTGTGCTCTGTGGAAAGTGGTACCAGTCACTGAACCAGGAAGACAGGCATCTCAACTCAGGGACTCTGGTCCCCCAGGACTGCTGGCTCTTCCCAGCCCTGGCTGAAGTGGCACTTAAGAATAACAAGAGAGGATGAGAATCTTGTCCTAGGGGAGCATGCCCAGGCTGTTTTGAGTCCCAGTGGGAACGCTTGGGACCAGGCAGGGTGGAGAGAAGGCTCCAAAAGGCTGCTCCACTCCTCTGGACACAGGTTCTGGCGCTGAACGAGGAAGTTCCTGCAGCCTTCTGCTGCAGTGGGGACAGCAGGAGAGTTTAAAGCACACTGAGAAATTAGTTGAGACTAATTTACAAAAGAGCATTGGATATTCAAAGTCACTTTCTGGGCCCATTTTCATTCCTTATTGTTCATTTGGCCAGTTTGTATCTATGAAGCTACCCACTTCTTAAACTTTCCTCTCTGTCTTCTGTTATGCCACAAACCCCAATTTTACTCCTTCTGTAACTATTTATTTACCTCTTTTCTCCAAAATGTGTAGATTGTCAGTGTTGTGGTCTGCTTCTCAAGGCTCCCATCATCCTCTCCTCTGCAGCCTCCAATGTCCACCGTGGGGATGGACGATGCCTGTGAAGTCGCCTCTAACCTGCTGCCTTCAAACACAGCGATGCCCTCAAGTTAGCTCACTGTCCCCTCTCCCTGCCTGGAAACTCACACCCCTCTGAGCCTGGTTAAGGTCACTGCCCCGGCGTCCTCAGCTGCCCAGTCTCCACACCACATTCATGGCCTGTGCTCTGTTTTCATTGTTCTTCGGTACTTACTGATCGCACCAGGGCTTCCACCCAGCTCCCTGCCCACTGCTCCTTGATGGAAGACTTCCACAAACATCCACATGGTCCCATCACCACCAGCCTGAGATGCAGGTCTCCAGGGGTTCCTGCTGGTCACAGAGTGTCGGTGGATAGTGTCATTAGGCTGCGGGGAAGGGCTGAGGTCAGAGGGCTGTCTCCATGCAGACGCCGAGAGTCTCAGGACTGCCTTGTGTGGCCCAGCAGGCCCTGCAGCCTCCTGTGGGCATTTTTGGTTTCGGGACAGCAGCGGACCTAATGAGCCCCTGTACTGTTCTCCTTCTGTGGATCCCTCAGTGTGCATAGAGGTGACTGTAGGACCTCACGGACCTGGCCTACGCTGCCAGGGCAGCAGTACCTGGCCTGCCACATCCTGTCCCAGGCACCAGCATCAAGGCCATGTGCCATCCCTCAAATGACTGTGCTGACATCTGCACTCAGATCCCTCCCCTCACAACACAGGACACGCGTCTTTTCTTCAGCTAGCTCTCAGGTGGTCCCAATCCTGAATTCATCGATCCTGCTGTCTTTTGTACAAAGTGTTCGCGGAGTTTGGGATGCCACCTGTGCATGCACTAAATTTGCACTCGTACTCTGGTTTATTTCTGGATTTCCCTTCTTTCCCTTTCTGAAACAACGCCATGCTGGCTTAGGAGTAAGTTTTATAATGTCGGACACAGTATCTTTCTCATTACTCCACTCCTCTCCATTTTCCACATATTCATTCTTCCAGATAAGCTTTAAAGTCATTTTCCAAGTCATAAAGGATGATGTTTGGAATTTGATTGGGATTGTGTTGAATTCACAAATAAAACTAGGAAGAACTGAGTCCTCTTCAGTGTGTCACATGGAGAGCCCTGACCTGCAACTGTACCGGGGAGCTTGCTGACCCCTGTCCCAGTCTTCCTGCCTGTGCTGCCTCCTGGTGTCATGCAGCGTGGGAGGCAGGTGCTCTTCTCTATAGTCAGATGCTCGTGGTTTTGCTGATTTCTTTTCTAAAGCGTTCTCCGTTTCAGTACGGCTAGGGCCTGACTGACGTGACATTCGCGGTTTGTCTGTTATGACCTTCTCTTCTGTTTTCAACACTTTGCCCTGGAGCCTGGGGTGTTTGTAAGAGCACCTGGACCTTGCCTGTCTTTGTTTATCCTGGAGATCTTGCATGTGGACTCTGTTTTGACATGATGTGTGTCTTTCTCTTTCTGCATGGTTTTATTATTTTAGCATAAGATTATATTGCGCATATTTTGTGCTGTTCTTGTTCAGATTTGTATGCTATTGTCTTCATTGTATAAAGACTTAGAAGAGCTCATGTACTGTGCTTTGTGCTATATGTGTCTGTTTAGTATATTTCCTTCTCTTTGTTCCCCTGAAATTTAGAAGGAAGTTTTTCTTTTTTTAAATTTTATTTTCAACAATTAAGTTGTTTAATTTTTATTATTTGATTTCAAATCCAGAAGAAAAATTACATTGACATTTTAGCTACAACCAAATTCATTTTCACTGAGATTTTCTTTCAGTTTTAAAAATATTTTTATTGAGTTGTGACTCACAGACACACATGGACACTGTCTCATTCTGTTTCAAGTGAGCAGTGTGAAGGTTGCTGCTGGTGGCCCTGCTGGATGTGCAGCCGCCCCAGTCAACCCTGAGAGAGGGGTTCATGTCCTGATCTTCGGCTCTCGTCACGGCCCGTCACCCTCACCTCAGTGGCACGCCCCCACTGGCCTGGTGCCTGCAGGTGTCCCTACTCTTTTCTTCTAAGATCTTTGCCGTTCAGCTCTGGTACGCAGGTCTTCACCCACATTGAGGTTTCATGTGCTGTGAAGTCAGGATCCAGCTCTGTCTGTACGGGGGTCCACATGTCATTTCCCAGCTTTACTGCCCTGGTCTTGCATCCTACGTAATCACCAGCTGACCATGAAGTGTGGGCTTGCTTCTGGATTCTCGATTGTACTGGATTCATCTGGCACCTCTTGTCAAGGTGCCAGCACTTTGCTCTTGGTCACTGGTGAGGCCGGTGTTGACTGCTCTTTGAGCCCCTTTTCCAGGGTGGTCTGTGTGTTCTGGTCCTCCCTTGTTGCCATCTGTCTAATGCTGGGTTCACAAAGTCTAACTGTTCCAATAACTCAAGAAAACGACACGGAAAGCACTCCACCACATAGAAATACCTTTTCAATAATCTGGAGACGGCTCTGCGACCTTAAGTTTCCCTGGAAAGAGAGTGAGGGGCTGGAATTCTTTATTCTTATGCTGAGGACACACCAGGGGAGGTTCCATGGAACATTCTATCACAAAAAGGGCAAAGGGATATGATTACAAAGGAACAGGTGAATGTAGCTCAACCCCTGCAGGTGAGGCCTACACCTGGAGTCAGGCCTTGCTGTCCAAGCTGGGGTAACGCCCAAGTTATTTCAACCTGCACTACCATGCCAGACTGAAGGCAATGACTGGTCAGTGCCCCAGGAGATCAGGACTTGGAGGTCTGCTTGCAGGGCCACTCACTGTACTCACCATTCTCCTGAAGGTCAGGACAGTCCTGTTATTTCCACAGAGAAGCCCTGTCTCTGATGGGCATGTGATTGCATTTACCCCTCAAGCCTGTTTGTGGGGGGTGGGGGGTGTCTCTTTGTGAGCACGGGGGGTCTATTCCTTTCATTTACGTTTTTAATTCCTTTCCACAGTGATTTATAGTTTTTAGACTCTAAGTTTTACACTTCTTCTGTTAAATGTATTTCTTAGTATTTTATCCTTTTTGATGTGATTGTAAGGAAAATCATTCTCTTAGTTTTATTTTCAGATTGTTCACTTCAGCTGAGCATTACACCAGACTTTTAAAATAACTTGTTTCTTCAACCTTGCTGAGCTCGTTTTTTAGTTTTAATAGTTTTAGTGGATTTCTTAGGGTTTTTTTATTTTTATGTTTTAAAAATATTTTTTAGTTGTAGATGGACACAACATCTTTATTTATTTATTTCTATGTGGTGCTGAGGATCGAACCCAGTGCCTCACTCTTGCTAGGCAACTGCTCTACCACTGAGCCCCAGGATCTTCCATATGTAAGATAAACTCCATCAGGAAGTAGACATAGTCTCACTTCTGCTTTTCAATCGGGAAGACTCTTGTTCTTTTCTCTAATTGCCTCCAGCACAGTGTTGAGAGGAAGGGGTGAGTTGGCACTCCTTCTTGTTCCTGATCTAGGAGAACGGGGTCCATTCTTTTCCCACTAGTGTGCTGTTAGCTGTGTGTGTTCAGTCGGTGCCCTTGGTTGGGTGGAGGAAGCTCTTTTATCCTTAATTTGTTGCTCGTTTTTGATCAGCACTTTATAATTCTTCTTATGTGTTGGTGGAGTCCCTTTACTTTGCATCCATAGTCGTAAGAAATATGGATCCTGAGCCTTCCTCCCTTGTGATGCCATGGATGGGTTCTGGCATTAGGATAACACTGGCCTCATAAAAGGTGTTTTTAATAAATGATGAAGTACTGGCATTCTTCCTTAAACTCTTGGCAGAAACCCGTGGAGATGACCTTTGGGGTCACACGTTCATCGCCTCGCTCTCCTTGGGGCTGTGCTCCGGTCTTCCCGAGTCCTCTCACACCTCTTCCTGTGTTCTTGGCTTGTCTGGGGCACCGTGGCTGGCGTAAAGTTGCTCACAGCATTCCTGCACATCTCCCTCAGGGTCTGCCTCCCACTCCTCCAACTACAGCCTCCTCTTCGTGTTACTCTGGCTAAACGTGCACCTGTCGGTCTCTCCAAGAAGCTGGCTCTGGTGTGTGTTTCTCTATATCATTGATTTATGTTTGGGGTTTACTTTTTTCCCTCCCTTCTTTTCCGTTAGCTCTAGTTTGTTATTTTTCAAATACCTTATTGATTCGAGATCTTCATTTTTTCTCCGTGCATGCACTTGTAGCTGTATTTTCCCTCTAAGCACTGGTTTAGCTGTGTCCCTTGGTGTTGATGTGCTGAATGTTCATTTTCATTATCTCAAAGCATTTTCTTATTGGTTTATTCTTTATCCCATTACTCATTTAGGAGTGCAGGGTTTAATTTCCATGAATTTCTGAGTTTTCTCAAAATTTTCCTATTATAATTTTTTATTTCCTTCCACTGTGATGAGAGAATGGCCTTTTGCCATTGGTGTCCTAGGTTTGTTGAGGTTTGCTTCGTGGCTTGGCTTGTGCTCTGCTCTGGAGGTGTCTGTGCACAGTTGTGGAGACAGCAGGTTCTGCTGGTGTGTCCTGAGTGGATTGCGTAATCTGCTCACCTTTGATGTCACTGATACAGTTGGGTATACACTGGCCATTCACCTCTTTCCTCATATGTCTCACTTCTTTTTTATGCTCCTCTCCCTTCCACTGCTCTTCGTCTCTCGCACTGAGTATTTTCTAATGAATTATTACGCTCTCTGTGATTTTTTGAGTTCTCTCTCTTGTGTTTACCACAGGGTCACCACATGTACCTGAACTTATTGGAATCAGCTTTCTGTTCACGTAGCTTAATTCCAGTCATTTCGTACTGCTCCCAGGACGCTTCATCATACCCACTTTCTTAGCATTTCCCTAACCTCTCTGTCCCTGCATGTGCTAAGCCAGTGGTGTCTTGTTCTCGGTGGTACTGTCACCTGTGAGCATTCCCGAGGCGATGCAACTTTGCCACCACATCTCCTGGTGCTCTCGTTGGCAGGAATGTCAGCCACGTGATCCTCTATGTTTTAGGACCAGGGATTCGTCCACACATCTTACACAATTTCATTTCTATCGGCTGAGAAGAGAGGAGACAGTGTGGGCATTCACTGTCTTTATACTTGATCATCACCACCCCCGTCCTGTGTGGGCTGGGATCACCACCAGGGTGCACTTGCTGTCAGCCTGGACACCTAACGTCCTCTGGGATTTTCTGAAAAGATGGATCTGCTAGCAGCAAAGTCCCCCGATGTTGTTGTCTCAGGAATGTCTGTCCCTTGCCTTCATGTCTGAAGGACAGCTTTGCTGGATGTGGGACCCTGGCTTGACAGCTTTGCTTTTGTTGTTTTGAGGACTTGGATGTGGTGTTCTTTGGCCTTCTGTCGGTTCTGACGAGCAGCCAGCCAACCCTCAGCCTGAGAGGGTTGCCTGAGGGAGTGGCAAGCCTTCTCCAGTAGCCTCCCGCCCCTCTCCTGTGACAGCTCCTGTGACTCTTTGCCTCGTCCTGCTTAGAGCTTGTTGAGCTTCCTGGTTGTCGTGGTTCCTCAAGTTTGGGCGACTCGGCCTTCCTTTCCCGCAGTCTCTAGTGTGTTCCCTCACACCCTCGGCCCTGGCTTTGTGTGTGGGTCGGGGGTGCCCTGTCTCCGTGGCTCTCTTCAGTTTCTTCTTCCTTCCTTCCTTCCTTCCTTCCTTCCTTCCTTCCTTCCTTCTCTCTGTCTCTCTCTTTCAGCTTACACAACTTCTGATGACCTCTTTTCAAGTGTTTCCATCCTTGTCTCCTGTGGCTGAGCCCTCCAGTGGGGTCGGCCTTGGTTATCTTTCTTTTCAGCACCTGAGTTGCCATTGGCTGTTTGGAGGATGTCTGTCTTTCCTGGGCCCCTCAAGCAGCCTAGAGTCCCTGGGTTCTGCAGACATGTTTGCCGGGGCTCTGGTCTCCCAGGTGGCCTGTGTTGACTGCTGACTTCCCAATCTGGGATCATACTTCGTTGCTTCTTTCATGTCTCGTAATTTGTTGTTGGAAACTGGACGTATTAGTGGTTTCTTTTTCAAGTCTTGGTTCTGGTGTCCTTCTCCCATTTCTGCTATAGTTATTTGTATCTTTATTTGTTTAGTGACTGACTGGATTATTTTGGGGGGCAGATGCCCCACCGCCACCCCCATTGCTAAATTTGATGTTGCTCCTCAGGAAGAAGTGGCTTTGCACATGCCCCAGCCCCTGGCACGAGTGTGTGGGTGGTCTGCTCTCCCTCTGTCCCTGGCCATGTCCAGCAGGTAGTCTCCACTGATCACAGCTGATTGCTGTTGTCTCCCACAGCACCCCAGCGTACCTTTCTCTACTGATGAATCCACTCAAACTGTGGCTGCTTTGAAGGCATCGAATGAGGTCCCTGTTTGGAATTTGCTCTCCAGTGTTCATTCCCTGTCCCCACCCTCCCCTTCACGCCGTACCTGAACCTGAAGCCGGCCTTCCCCAGAGCTGTGCTGCCCTGTGAGCACGTGCAGGAGTAGACTGCTCCAGCTCCACACTCCGTGGCGGGTGACAGGACCTTTGGCAGGAGCCTTTTGTCCTGCTTCTGTGCCCATGGGTCCTGCCCTCTGGAGGCTGCCTTGCTGAGCTGTGGGGGAGCGGGAGCAGTCTGCACTCCTGCCTGCCTTTCCCTTTGTGCAGATTTTCTTGAATAGACTTTTCTTCATTTGCTGTTTTCCCTTTGGGTGCTTTCCAGGGGTGGCAGTGGGGGTTTTTTGGTCATCATTTTTGTGGGGAGCAGTTAATCTGGGATTTTTCTGTCATGTGGAAGTCATTTTTCCTGTCTTTTAACCACGGGAAGGATTTGAGAGTATCTACATGCTTAGGAGGAAATGTCAGTGGTGGGGGCAGCTGTGTTTACAGAGATGGTGCAGTCAGTGGACACAAGTCCTTCTTGAGGAGCTGGGGGTTCCAGACTCAGCTGGGTGGCTTTGTTTCAGACCCGTGGGCAACGGGGAGGAGCGCCCGCAGGCTTCTGGTCCAGAGGGGGCGTCCTGGTGCAGGCCCCTCTTCCTCGTGAAGGCGGGCCATCCTAGCTCTGGGGGTGGTGACAAGTGTGTCCAGGAGGGTGCAGGTTTCCATTCCGACGCGGCTCTTGGTCCCATTTCGCAGCTGTCCTGTGCAGTCCTGAGTGGAGGGTCTGGCCACGGGTCCATGGGGCTCCCGGGGCTTTCCTGACCACAGCTGCCTGGGTTGTGTGGGGAAGAACTTGCTTATGTTTATTATCATTACTTTTTGCCTTGACAGGGCGATCTAGAATGTACCAGGGATCACAAAGGGAGTCTGGGTTGACCTGTTTATTCTCTGAAGTGCAGGCCTGATGCTCAGTGTTCCCCTTAGCTGCTAGGCAGAAGTTTGGCTTCCAGCCCCTTCACTGCCCCCCAGGCATCACCTGCCTCAGGCTGCACGCTCCAGGCCTGCTTTTCCTCTGAGGGCACCCCCTACCACTTTTCATGCCCATGCGTGTAGGTAGATTGTGGCTGGTCACCTGTGCACCCGTGTCCCCATCTGTCGTGGTGTTACTTGGCAACATTCACGATTGACTTTCTCTGCTCTACATCCAGAGGGTTGGTGCTGCTAGAGGGCGTGTGTGTGTGTGTGTGTGTGTGGTTCGTGTGTATGCTGTGTGTGCAGCCAGTGCCCACAAAACAGAGCCTACCGGCACCAGCCCTGGTTTCTCTGAGCACCATCAGGCCTGGACTTTCTTCTCTGCCCTTGTCCAGCACTGCTCTGTCCTCCCTGGCTCTCCTCCCTGGTGGAGTTTCTGTCTTGACTGCCTCCTCTCAACTGCCCAACCTGCCTCACGAGGGTCTGGCCGTCAGGGAACCCTGTCATGAGAGTCCCTCCTCCCCTTCTTGCCCTCCCTGACCTCATGGGACCCTCTTCCTGTTTCCTCCTTGGTCTTACTGTGGGGAGGAAGCAAGTCTCCTTCCTGCTGTGACCTTTCTGGCCCCTGTGCTTGTGGCCCCTTGTTGATTAGACCTCTTTCCTTCAGGTTGGTTCATCATTCACCCTCTGGCTGGTTGTTACTGCATCTTCTGAACCAGATCCCATGCTCCTGATATTCTTCCCCTATAGCTCTTCAGGCCTTTGGCTCTAGGGTCACTTGGGGTGCAAGTCTGCTTGTGCCTCACATGAGACCCCATAGCTGTTCCCTAGGGTGGTGTCTGATGTGCACACTAAGGACTCTGCTCTCTGTGGCAACCTGGTCAGTGTCCCCTCTGCATTCCATACCTAGGACACAATCAGGCTGGTAGGCTGTGGATGGGGGTCTCCCCTCTGCTGAGGAGAGTGTCCCACGGGTGGGGATAGCTCTGCTCACTAGTGGACTCAGAATCTGCTGAGAGAGGCCTTCTCCAGCTGGGACAGGCGCCCCTTCCACACACAACCCTAATGCTTGGAACTCCACTCTGGTGCAGCATGGAAAGTGTTAATGTGTGATGGGTCTTGTCGCTCTGTCCCCTGTGGCACAGCTGACTGTCTCCAGGAGCTGCAGTTGCTCCCACTTGGTGGGTGCTCGTAAGTGCTCAACAGTCAGTGAGTGAGGTCCATCTCTCTTTGCAGAGCTAAAGTGATGCACAGAGTTGCAAAAATCACCTACAGAATGCCTAATGGTAATAAGTTTTAGAGAAGAGTATTTCTTCTTGAAGCAACTCAGGAAAATTATGCAACCTAGGATGGGGTCTTTTACTTTGGAGAAAATTAGTGGAAACCCTTTCTTTGAGCTCTAAAATTCTCACAGTAGTAATAATGGTTCTGTATGAACTCAGCCAGGTGTGAATCTAATCTTGCTTAGATTTTTTGGGAGGTGGTAGCAGGGATTAAACTCAGGGGCACTTGACCACTGAGCCACATCCCCAGCCCTATTTTAATATTTTATTTAGAGACAGGGTCTCACTGAGTTCTTAGCACCTTGCTTTTGCTGAGGCTGAATTTGAACTCATGATTCTCCTGCCTCAGCCTCCTGAGCCTTTGGGATCACAGGTGTGCGCCACTGTGCCCAGCCTCTTGCTCAGTTTTATATAAGACATTTGTCCCTTATAATTTGACTGAGAATCTGTTATGTTTTCTCAGATTATTATATTTTGGAAGTAAAATTGCAGTTGGAGCCCTTGAATGCATCAGTGAAGTAAATGTGAATGAACAGCTTCTGTCCTCTACCCGCCGTTCCTCTTCCTCTTTATCAGTAGCACACAATCTGTCACTCTCACTCCCAGTGATAAGCTGTGAAGTATGGCAGGGAAAATACCAATACCCCCAGTCTGGCTCAGTTTACTCAGTAAGAAATCTGCGGTTTCTCCCCTCATACAGCCACCAAGCGTCGTGTTCCCCATGCGGAGTTTCAGTGGGGAAACGAGCGCTGGTTTCTCGTGCCCACACCAGGACCCTCATGTCAGCTCCCTCAGCCCCTGCGTTTCCCGTCCTCATCATTCCTTGCTCTGTGCACACCACCCACTTCTCCACCCCTTGTATGTTAGTGTCTGTCCCCTCCTTGCCCTAGACTCTGAGCATGGTGCTCTTTCTCCTCAAAATGTTCTTCCTGGCCGATCTGACTAGGAACTGTTACTCTGCATGGTCCCAAGGTGACCCTGAGTGCCCCCAAAGTCCCTTGCTCTTTCCTGGGGGCATTTTCCTCCTCTCTCCCCCTGTGAGGTCAGTGTAACCTGGGTTTGCATGTTGATGTCCCTGCTCTACCTCCTTGCCCTCGCCCTCTACTCCAGAGGTGGAGTCCAGGTGAGGGTTGCTGTCCAGATGCTCCATGAGCGCATGGGCAGTTTCTCCTGTCCAGGGCTTGAAGGGTCAACTCCTGCTATCCAGGGCTGGGATTAGGTTGTGAGGGGAACTTGTGAGCAAAGAAGACATGGTCCCTCCCCAAGGAGGCTGCATTCCTTAGCATACACAGTTCATGGCACTGCAGGTGGGTAGAGCATTCAGAAATCGAAGGGACCAGGAGTAATGTGGCAGGAGAAGACCAAAAGGATCTTTCATTAAGCTTCAGTTTGAAAAAGGCTCAGAGCATAAGTCAGCAGAAATGCAGGAGGAAAGTTGCTGTGCCAGGTTAGAGAAAGAGAGAAGGACTAGTGGTCAAGTTGCACCAAGTGCAAGTAGGCACTGCTGGTCAGGTGCACAGTGGCAGGAAAGCAGGGTGCTGTCTGGGACTCCCCTGGGCTGTGGGGCAGCCCAGTGCCTGCTGCTGGTGGCTCCTCTGCCCAGCCTGAAGATCCAGGCTGCTGCGCTGTCCATGGGAACCCCCTGAGGCCATGCTGGACAGCCCTCTAACCCAGCAGGTGAGGAGATTGGCTCAGGGGCTCAGAGCCTGCAGAAGACAGTTGACCCTGGTAGCAGAGAGGGGGTTGTGAGGGCTGGGGTCTCTGTGTAAATGATGAATAAGGATGCTTGAAGCAGGCAGTCACATTGCAAAGAAAGTTCTGAAACACTCCGGGGCATGAAAACTGTCATGTGGCCTAGGTCAGCCTAGGAATTCAGAAAAGACCCTGAAGGTGTCTTGGGTGCTCTGGAGGGAACAGGATGTGGTAGCCTCTTGGAGCCCTGCCCTGGCCTGTGTGGTATGCTGCAGACAAACACCACTTTGCCTCTCTGAGGATGGCTGCTGCGGACAAGCAGCGAGCAGGCACAGCAGGCACGCGGAGCCTGGAGCACTGCACCCAGACAGTGGCGTGCAGGGTGATAAGCTGCAGCGGAACCCCGCACCCAGGGCTCAGAAACTAAAAGCAGAGTTGAAGGCAGAGTCTTGAAGGGAGACTGTGCACAGCAGCCAGGAGGAGGAGCCAGGCAGTGTCCGTGGGTAGATGGAGGGATGAACACCGATGGCAGGTGTGTATGATGGAATGTCACTCAGCCTTAAAGGTGGAATTCTGACACATGCTGCAGTGTGAATGAACCTCGAGGACTTAGGAAACAAGCCAGACACAAAGGATGAACCCTGCACGATTCCTCTTCTGTGGGGTCCTGCAGTTGCGAGGCTTAGAGACACAGAGTAGAATGGTGCGCATCAGGTGCCGGGGAGCAGAAGGGGAAGAAGAAAATATCTACATGGAGAAATCAATTATAAGCCTACAAAAAACAGTAAGCATTAATCTCGTGGCCTCTGGCTAGCTTGCTCAGCTGTCTCTGGACTGTGCGTGGCCCCGGTGCAGAGGCAGCACTGTGGGGCAGGGACACTGCCTCTGGGCTGGTGGCAAAGAAGGGATCTTCTCCTGCAGCTACAGAGTCTAGACACAGGCGGGAGCCTGGACCTGCTCCTGGTCCAGACACGGATGTGCAGAACCTGAAGTCCTTGAGACACACGGGCTGGACAAGTGCCAGTCAGGTCCTGCTTGCCATCTTGGCTAGGGTCCAGAAAACAGCAGTTACCAGAGTCGAGGCTCTGACACCATAGAGTGCTTCTCCACCAGAGGGAGACCTGAAGCTGAAGATTCTCCCCTCACTCTGACAAGGACCTTAGGCGAGATGTTCTTAGACGGCAGGCACAGAGTCTGTAGGGTACGTGATCAGACCCGTAGAGCCCTGGCCAGCTGCTGAACACATTTAGTCTCAGGTGGCACTAGTGGCCTACATCATTTGCCAGGAGTACCCTGATGAGATTTTGCAAAAGTACCTGCAGGCTTCATGGTTTCACACCCAAGTTCAATGGCAAGCAAAACAAATACTGGGGAACAGCCCTGAGACTCATCTGGTGCCTCTTAACCTTGCCAAGATGAAGGATTCAGCAAGCATGCACGTGTGATCGATCTCCGTCACAAGAAGTCTGTGCTCTCAAGTTTTCTTATGCTGCAAATAAATTTAATTAGTTTTAATTAAATAGATGGAGCAAGCATGTGCTCTTGTCTATAGCAGGAAACAAGAAAAATGTCAGGGAACTCGGTCAGGGGAGGCTGTGGGTTCGTGGCTGAGTCCAATGACTGTGCATCTCTGTTAAGTGTCCATTCTTTTGCATGATGTCTCCACTCCCCCCGCTCCATGCTGGGGTTGTTCTAGGCTCTGGAACACTGCTAGAGGCCAGGCCTGACCCTTCTGACTCTCACCTTCCACAGGACAAGACCACTTTGGTCAGTGGCCCCAGGCCTGCAGGGCCAGTCTTGTTGCTTTGAGAGTGTGGTGCTCTAGTGTTTGTGAACGAGGTGACCCTCGTGATTCCTCTGAGCCAGGGTTCGGGCCACTCTCCCTGGGAAGCAGCTGGGGGCCTGCTGTGGTTCCCCCTTTTCTTCCTCTATGGCTTGTAGTGGGTGCTCTTCCCCTCACCGTGTGGCCTCCTGTGCCATGTCCTTGCCTGGAGTCTTGGGTGCCAGTGAGGGGTCAGTGCAGCTCTTTCTTTCAGGTCCTGCCCTGGCTGTAGATGGGCACCTGAGTAAGAGATGGATCTCTGTGCTTCCAGCCCAGAGGAAATCTAAGGGGAAATGTAAGACCTAAGGGGATGAGGGGCCCAGAGCCCAGGCTGCTCAGACTGCAGGGCGGGGCACCATGTCCAGGAGAGAGGCCTGGGCTCTTGCTGGTGATGTTTGGCCACCACTCACTCCAGGTGCCTCGGCTTCTCCAGCCTCTTAGTGGGAGCAGTAGTGGCGAGGCTGAACCTGATGAGGACGGTGGGGCGTCGGGGCTGTATGGGGCTCTGAGTGCCACAGCCATATCTCAGCCTGGGCAAGTTCTTTGCCATTGCAGTAGACATCCTTCACCCCACGCTCTGCAGCTCAGCCAGCGGGAACTCTCAGATACTACATGCCGCAGGCTGTCCTTACCTGCCTGATGGGGATCTGACTGTGTCTGAGGGTCTCTGATCCAGGTATCAGCCTGCCCTTGCTTCAGCAGAACCTCACAGACAGGTCCTGCTTCCCAGCGCTTCCGTCTGAGCAGCACAGAAGGAGAGCTGGTCACAAGATGTGGCAAGGTACATCCTGAGGGGACAGTGACAGGGTGATCCATCAAGGGGTGTCTCTGGTGAGGCCTAAAGCAAACTGTTTGTGGGGATGCCCAGAGAAAGGCTTTCCAGGCAGATTGCGGCAGGTGCAAATGTCCCTGGGCTGTGTGCCTGGCGCACACAAGGGACGGTGAAGGGCTGCTGTACCAGAAGTCTGGGTCAGGCTGGGTGAGTGGTCCAGTCCCCCGGCATTGGCCCTCCGACTCTAGAAGGATGAGGTGTTGTGGGGAGCTGTGGTGGCCATGGGCACACGATAGAACCTGACTGTTGAAGAGCCCTGCAGGTGCTGCGTGAAGACTAGGTCACGGGAGCCTGTGGAGTCGTTGGACAGCAGAGGTGGAGACGTGGTTCCCTGATGGCATCAGGTAGAGGACAGGCCTGGAAGAGGAGGGAAGTGGGCTGAGGATCCTGGCCCCAAGGGCTGCATGTATGTTGCTCAGGGCGGTGGCATGAGGTGGAAGGGCAAGCGGGGGGGGGGGAGCATGTTAGTCCTGAGATGCCTGTCAGACATCCCAGGGCTGCAGAGGTGGATACTGGGTATGCAGCTCGGAAATCCAGACAAAGAAAGCACAGGGCTGAGCGTAGGAAGCCCAGTCTTCAGAGTGAATGCAGGGCCTAGCTGAGCTGCTTAGAAATGGTGTGGACAGAGGGAGCCACAGGGCTGTGTCCTGGGCCACCTGAGAATCGAGTTTGGGGAAGAGACGGCCTGAGAGATGGGCATGCGGGTGGGAGTCAGAGGAGAGGAGTGCCTGTGTATGTGTGTGCGTTTTGGGGGGAGACGGCTCTGGCAGAGGGAGACTGAGAGGGTCCCCGGCAGGAGCGGCCAGTGGTCCGCAGAGTGTGTCAGGGAGGCAGTGGCCAGGCTGGTCTGGGCAGGTTACTCATGTACAACATGAAACTGGAACCCTTCGATTTTCTGAGACGGCGGTCACTGTTATTTAACAAGAATAAAGGAGCTGCTTGGAGTGCCTGAACTGTGGGCTGCGTGTCCCCCGTGATGGGGAGTGACCGTGTTGTGCAGCTGCAGGCCATGGTGAGGGCTGTCCCACAGGCCAGGTGGCCTGTGTCCAGGTGGCCTCACCCCTCCAGAGCACTGCGCAGTGGGAACGATCTTTCTCGTAACTTGGACAGTTATTCTTTTCAGATCTGGTTCTGGGAAAGTAGCTCTCCCAGGCTTTTCACTTGGGCTCTGTGACTGGTCAAGTTTGGGGAAGGCCCACATGGCCCTGAACTCACCATGGCCGGTTTCCGCCATGTTTAGACTCACATAAGTGTTCTGTAGAGTGAAATGATGTGGTTTGCGATGGGCAGTCACTTGGACTGAAGACCCAGCCTGTGTGGTTCGAAGTTCTTGGTATGTGGCTACCCGCTGCTGCTGGAGCATAGGGCAGCTGGAGAGAGTCCAAGTCTTGATTTCATAAGTGGCCAGGTTCTCCTGAACACCAAGCTGCTGGTGAGCCAGGCAGGGCTTTCCTTACCCCATTGCTCCTAGCAGCCCTGCCTTCATCTCAGGTGGTCTTTTAAGAGGACAGCAAGGAGAGGCAGGTGCCAGAGCTGCACACTGCCAGGCAAGGAGAGTGGCAGTGCTGAGATGAGTGGTGGCCGCGGTGGCCCTGCCTGGGTTTCTGCTGTTCCAAGTCTGTTTCCCTGGCTGGGCTCCCAGGGGCCTCCCTCTGAGGGTCATCATTCCTGCCTTGCTGGGGTGTGGGCAGATGCCCTGGAGACTCTAACAGGCCAAGGGCTAGAAACCACTCGTGTGCCCTTGGCGGGAGACGGTGGACGTCTCAGGGAAAAGCTGATGGGGAACAGGTGGGTGGTTTTGACTAGATACATCACACTGGGGCCACATGTGATCCGCTTGCCTCAGAAGCCGTGGAGCCAGGCCTCTGAGGGTCTGGGAGCATGGCGGACACCGGCAGGTGCTTATGGCTCCTTCTGGGTCCACTGCTCGTCCTCACTCAGCTCCCCACCTGCTGATGTATGTGCAGGCAGCAGGCTCTCTGCTTGGGGTGGAGGTGACCAAGACCCTGTCCACCCAGGTCACTCTGTTCCTGAGCAGGGCTCAGAATGGAAATGTGTCACAGCTCTCATGGTGCATGGCCCACAGGAAATCAGTCTTCCTGAGGGCGGGGCTGGGGCACCTGGCTCAGCCCCTTCAGGTGGCTCAGATATGAGCCCCTCCGTCCTCTGATGGAGCTGCTGCTGGGGCTGTCTCCTAGGAGGGTGGTCCCTGTGGAGCACAGTCACTGGTGGGGCTACTCTGTGGCCCAGTGCACTCCAGGGCATCTGGGTGTCCTTGCCCCCTGAGGCAGCAGACAGGTCCTGCCGTCGTGCTGGTGATGTTCACATGGCTGCCAGTGTCCCATTGTGTCAAGGCAGCAGTGTGAGAAGGCGAGCCGACACACAGACCCACGCTCGTGCTGCAGGTGTCCAGGGCCGCACTCTCTGTGCCACTGTGCTTGAGGGCCTGTTGCTGGAGGAACCACAGAACAAGGGATTGGAGCACAGAGCCTGAGCGGCTTCCCTGTCTGCAAAGACGGACTCCAGCCTGTGTGTTTCTGGGTCCCACGGGGAAGGCTTCTCTGGTCCCCAGTGGGGGCACCCAAGCTTTTGCTCCTTTCTGGGTCACGTGGCCTGTTCTGACGAAGACAGTGCATTGAAGTTGAAGGCAGCGTCCAGCAGAGGGTCTCCTGTTGGGTTTCTCATGCTCTAGAGTTGTCGAGGAGCAGCTAGTTCTGTCTGGTGAGCCGGGTTTCAGCTTCGGGGTGGATACGAGTCTTGTGTATTCCTATTGCCCACTGGGGTTGTGCTCTGCAGACTCTCCAAATGCGGCTGTGCACTGTCATCCCACCAGTTGGCCCTGACCTCCATACAGGGTGACAAGGGCCCTTGCAATGGGATCAGTGTCCTCATGAGAAGAGGAAGAGTGCAGAGCACGCTGTCCTCACGGGGACACAGTGAGAAGCCGCCCTCACCACGCGCGGAAGCTGCCGGCACCTTGTGGCCTCAGGGCTGTGGGGAGTAGGTGTCTGCTGTGGGAGCCCTGGTGGGCAGTGCTTCACTGCAGCCCTGCTGGCCAAGGTGGACGGGTGCCTCTGTCAGTTGAGCTGGCTTTGAAGAGTGCTTCATAGGTGGCACTTCAGGCTGAGGGAATGCAAGTGCCCGGTAAGAGGTTTGCACAGCAAGGCTTTCCCTTGCCTAAGTCTGGGACGGATTGTGAACTGCTGCTCTCTCCTCTGTGGCGAACAGAACAAGCTAGGTGAGCAGGACGAAGCTTCACCAGATGCTGCCCCCAGCCCAAGTCCATTGGTTTCTGTTTTTCTCTCACAGTGGGAGCTTTCTTCAAAGGCCTGACGATCTCCGTGCCTCTGCCATCCAGGGTCTGGAGGGTATAGGACTCCTTAAGCCAGCAAAGCCACAGATCCTTGTCCATTACCAGGCTGAGCATGAGGAGGTGTGCTCATGCTGGGATAGCCTGTGGGCTGGGAGTCAGGAGAGACGCCGGTTCTAATCTAGCTGTGAGAGCTGCAGGTGTCCTCTTGACCATTGTCCACAGCACAGGCGAAGAGGCAGAGCAGAGACATGGCCGTGCAGAACTGGCCCAGGTCTCTCTGGTGCACGATTGTCAGTCTTTCCTCTCCATTGAGCCTGAGGCACCTCTTTAGCCCTGCTGAAGGTGGCTGGGGGAGCTCACTGAACATGGCTAATGGCCTGGGTGCTGAAGAGCATGTCAGTAAAAGAAGAGAGGAGATGGAAATCATTCTTGCTTTATAAAAATTGAAGGACAAAATTCTCTATTATCAAAATCAGGTACATGCAGAGTTGAAAAGTACATTAGATTGAAAGCTCTAATTGAAGTAACTCATCGCTTATCCAACCTCAGTGTGTCTGTTGCATTTGAATTCCTTACAAAAGAAATGAATGGTGAAGTTTTTTATTAATAAAAGTGGAGAGTTTATCTTCTAAGAAACAGAGTGCAGGAGCTGACTGGTCCAAAACAGACTCTCAGGCCTGTGGGAGGGGTGTGTAGGTCCAGAGGAGAGCAAGAGCCCCAGGTGTGAAGGGATCATTCTAGATGTGCATGCGGGCACTCGGGGAGAGCCTGGGGTGTCAGGGAGAAGCACATAGGAGCTTCATGTAGGCTTTTAGGGAACTTGGGACTGACTTTTGGAACCATTTGAGGGGTAGAGGGGAAGCCTACTGGCAAGACTAGCCTTTTCTGCGGAAGCACATCCCGACCGTCACGCCTGGGACACTTTAATTTTGTTTGTGCCAGGCCAGTGTGCCACACAGCATCGTACCCACATCTTTCCTGCTCTAGCACCCTGCGACATGTCGCTGTTTCCATTTCTCAGAGAAGGAAATGGAGTCCTAGCATGAAGGAGTTTGCTAAGAGCTCTGCTGCTTGCTTTGGAGCAGTGGCTGCTAAATTCTAGAATGTCTCCAGTGAGCAGGACAGCCTTGGCCAGGGGGAGAGGGAGAGAGACCTTTAGCTCAGCTGGAGGATTCAAACCCCATGGAGCCAGCGGATTCACTGCAGGTGACCATCACCAGCCTGGCAGCAGGACACTGGCTAGAGGGGAGGGGGAGGCGTGGCAGACGGGGAGCCCTGGTGGTGACCCAGATGGGTCCCATGGACCAGTGGGTGTGGTGTCTCCTCCAGCCATCACCTGTGTCCTCTCTCAGTAGCTACCTCCTGCACGGTACCACTGAGTCCCTGTTACTCCTCTGCTTGTGGGATAACGTGTGAGTCTGCGAGGGTGCCTGGGTGCTGCCAGGGGCAGCTGAAAGCAAACCAGAGCACTCAGGAAAACATTGCAGGGGGCAGCAATGCAAGCAGTGGTGGAGGGGACAAGTCCGAGGACCCCAACATCTGTCCTGGCGGGCACTCCCTGCATGTGGGAACAAGAGAGGCCATCCCAGGGGTCAGGGGAGAGGCAAGGAGGCAGGGAGGCTGAAGTAGGACATGATGGAGGCTGACCTGAGAGCTAAGTGCAGGGGGTAGGGAAGTGGCCCGGTGGGCCAGAAGGCTACCTGTGGAGGGGACTCTGAACTGCGTGTTGAAGAAGCACCAGGCAGCCGGGCATGAGCAGGCTGTGGTCGCCTCTCATGTGCTCTTTAATCTTGTTAGTGCCAGGGCATGTTTGTCCTTTCATTTCTGGAAATAGCCACAGGCTGGTCAGGGCCAGGTATTAGGAAAATGAGGATGTTTTATGAAGCTACTTAGCCGGTTTGATGGTAGCAGGGTTTTGCCATGGAGTGCCCCATGTGTGAGTGGTGTGCAGACTGGACCAGGAGCAGTTCATGAGCAGACCCAGATAGTCAGGACCGCTGCTGAGCCCCAGGAGGCATCATGGACCCTGGTGGGCCCCACAGCGTGCACTGGTGTGGCTGTGGAGGAGCCGTGATGACAGTTCAGAGCCCGTGCACTGCAGTGGGTTGATTGTCAGCATGGTGAGATGCAGCAGCTACCGCTCCCTGGTTGCTGATCGCACCCCGTCACTATGCGACCTCGGTGCTTCTGTTCTCACCAACTCCATGTGGTGTGTTTGCCCATTTTATGGATAAGGCAGCTGAGGCTCAGAGACCCTAGAGACTTGCTAATGAGCAGCAGTTAGGAATGACAAGGACTGACTTGGACTCCTAATTGCCAGGCTTTGCCAGGTTATGGGTTGGATTATGTTCCCCAGGATGGGTACTTGGGTGCTGGGATGTGTACTGATTTGGAGATGGGTCCTGGCAGATTGAATCAACCTGGGATAAGGTCACTGGGGTGGGCTCCAATATAACAGGAGTGTCCTCAGAGAAGAGGAAGCTTCGGCACCCACACACATCAGGGAAGACCCCTCGGACAGGCACCAGGTCAAGGTCACGTGGAGTCAACAAGCAGAGTAACATGGCCATGAGCCGGCGAGTGCCTGGAGCCCCCAGGGACTGAAAGGGGCAGGAGGGACCTTCCCCAGAGCCTGCCGTGGGCATGGAGCCCTGCCAATATCCTGGACTGCCAGGCAGGACGTTTTTGTTGCTGAATTGCCCTGTGTGAGGTGCCTTGTCATGACATCCACAGGGGACCCGTCCCACGGCAGAGTGCTCAGCTCACGTGAACCTCACTGCACTGAACTGCCACGTTCTCACTCCAGACCCTCAGTCCCAGAGGTGGGGGAGAGGAGGGAGGGCCTACGGCCCAGGGACAGACTCTGAAGCTGTCCTGAGGGGTGTAGAGGAGAGCTGGCAGTCCTGGGGTCTGTGGACAGGCCACAGGCTCAGTCACCTAGGACTTGGGGGAGGACAGGACTAAGGTCGGCACAGAGCATGGGGTTGCATTCTTTGTCTTGTGAATTTAAAGAATGAAATCTCCAGACACAAAGGCGAGAGCAAAGTAACAGGATTTATTAGAGCAATAGAAAGAAGGTCTCCTGAAGAGGGGAGGGTCCCAAGAGGGGGGACACACAGCTGTCTGTTGTCCAGGGATTTTTATGGACTTGATTTGTCCACATAGATGGGATATAGGGTTTAGAAAGGGGGCCAATCAACTCTATCTTGTCATTTTCAGTGGATCTGGAGAAAAGTGATTTCTAAGCTTTAATCAGCACAAGGGTGGGGGTGAGGGTCCTCTGGTCCAAGGGAAGTGCCTCTGTGGTTGTTCGTGTCTGTAGGCTGTTAAGGAGCCCTACTTGTGGCTGCGACCAGCTGCGGTCAGAAGTGAGATTTCCCAGTCCTCTCTTTCTCCTTCCCTTCTCTGAGACTGTTTTCCTGGCTGGCTGTGGGTGGTCTGGCTTTCTGTCTCAGTGCTGCCTGAGTGGTGAGCGCCCTGCCCCTGCCCCTGGCTGTGGGTGGTCTAGCTTTCTGTCTTGGTTCTGCCTGAGAGGTGAGCGCCCTGCCCCTGCCCCTGCCCTGGCCTGTTTCTCCCTGGAAGGTGGTGGTGCTCCACACCATCCCATAAGGCAGCCTGGGTGCCATGCTTGCGAGAGCGTGAAGTGTGGCCAGCACAACTGTGCATCCGAGTTTTGAATTTTAGTTATTCTCATGAATTTAAATGTGCCCAGGGTGCCCAGTGGTGACTGCCATGTTGCACAAGCACACACCAACCTGGGGGATTGTATTTCAGTCCTCCTGAGTCTACTTTTGGTCAGAGAAGGTGATTTAAAGTGGAAGGGGACTAGAGCCAGCACTTTCAGGACAGAGGGTCCCATGACAACCACGTTGGTAGGGGCAGTTCCTCAGAGCAGGTGGAGAATGTGGGTGAGGGCTTGGGCAGCACAGGCCCCACGCAACCCCAGCCAGTGGCGTGTAGAGTGCTGTGTTTCCAGTTACTCCCAGGAGGTAGCCCTACGGAAGGAGCGGGCTTCGTGGAATTGAACTTCTCCTATTCTTAGGCAGCAGGATGATTCCATTCTTTCTGCCTTGCTGTCTCCTGGAAGCCCTTCAGAGAGGAAGAAGCCACCCTGTGGGCCTGCCTGGCTCCCTCCAGCCCGGCTGAGCAGTGAGTGTGCTCAGCTCTGAGACTGAACACATGTCTTCCTGCGCCCGTGGCTAGTGGGAGTTGTCAGGATTAGATGGAAGCACTGCTTTGAACACAGATTGTCGGCCTTTAGGAACATCAAGGTGAATTCTGCCATTGGCTGTTAGTGATTTCCCTTGATCCTTTGGTTTTGCTGTGTGGAGTTGAATAAAAAGCTTCTTGTGTGTTCAGAAAGGGATTTGTGATCATGGCAGGGAGTGAGGGACCCTGTGGAGAGAGCCTGGGACTGTGGGGCTTCGTTGGCTGGTAGCAGCTGTGGCAGGTGGGGGTGGCCAGGAGTTGGAATGGGAGGGTCCCACCATCAGGCCTCCTCTGCTCATCCTCCTGCTGCTCCTACAGGAACGAGGGCATGTTGACAGCTGTCTGGCTGCTTTCCAGCTGTCCTCCCTACACACTGGCCCAGGACACAGCCCAGCAGGAGGACTCCCTTCAGATGGGGGAGAGGTGGTGTCCTGTCAGACCACCATTGAGTGGGCCCTCTGAGTGAGTCTGTTGCCTTCAGAATCCCCTCATCTACCATGGTGGGAGTCCTTACTGCCACGGCGTCTGTGGTTGGTAGAGCCCTGGTTCAGAGGGTCCTGGCAAGCGCTCAGGCTGCCATACTGAGGAGGAGGAGGGAGTTGGCTGGGAGCAAGTGGCAGAGCTAGACTGAAGTGGGCCACCGGCACGGACTCCTGAATCCCCCTCACCCACCTGCTCCCAATAACCCCTGGCCACTCCACAGTCACCTGTGTCACTCCCACTTAATTTCCATCTGGACACAGCTGTGCCCACGTCAGGGTGGAGCAGGGTGTTTGGCGCCTGGCCACTGCTCGGCATCCTCTGTGCGCTCTGAGGGACGTCCGCTGTGAGGCTGGGACTGAGGACTAGCGTTGGGGTGTGGGAGGGACACTGAGTTCCTTCCTCAGAAACCCGGACCTAGCACAGCCTCCTGGTGATTCTGCTGGGGTGGGCTGTGGTGGGCCGGTCAGCACTGTCCCCTCTGGAAGCCGGCAGGGTATTGCCTGAGGCGGGTTCTCTGGACAGGCAAGCTTGACCATGGGACTCAGTAGAACTTCCCAAGGACACGTGCATTTCCAGTCTGCATGCAGGTGGATCAGCACGCTGCCTTTCCACCTTACAGGGCGTTTCACGTCTTCTGAGGGCGACTAGCTACTGGGCCTGGCCTTGGCTTGCAGGCCCTTCGGAACATGCTGGGAATGGGATGTGCAGAGCCCTCACCGCGGAGTGGGAGGGCAGGGCCCTGAGGTCCGAGACCACTGGTTTTCAGTTGTGTGTCGGGGAGGGGAGAGGAGAGAGGGTGTGTGCACACACATCCTGGCAGGGCAGGGAGAGCAGGATATCAGGAGTGACAGGCCCGGGGAGGGCATGGTGCCACTATGGCATATCTACTCTGCTACTCTCCTCATGCTCCGGGGGCTGATGATTGAGGGTCTTGCAGGTGCTCACTCTGATGCCACCAAGCCAGGATTTCTGAACGTTAACTTCGTATTTTGCTCGGCACTTTGGTTACTAATTTGATTATTGCTTTATTTTACTTTCTGTTAGGGTTAGTCAGGGTTGACAGTGGGCAGTGCCATCTTGCGTTGGACAGTAGCATTAGGAGAGGGTTGTTCTTTTCTCAGCATGGGAGAGCTGGAGAGGGATGGAGGAGGAGACCCTGTGTTTTCCTTCACGTCTGTGAGGCCTTCCCTTCTCTGGGCCAGCCTGAGCTGGCTGAGGGCTCCTGTCAGGATGGTGCTTCTTTGGGTTCCCGGGCTCCCTCTGCCTGGCAGGCATGGCTGTTCTGTAGGTCCTGTGGGCCTCCTGGAGGCGTGCTGTGGTTCCTCTGGGGCTGAGGGATGCTGCTGCCTCATCGCCTGGAACACGTGACATGGAGGTTCAGCCCTGCTCTGGTGTTCTTTAGGAAGCATGATGGTAGATTCCCGCGGAGACCTCTTGTGCTGCAGATTTTTGCAGCTGGTGCTTTGCATTGTGGGGCTTTCTTGGAAAACCATCTCCTGTTGTTACCATGCCTGCCTGCCACTGCCCAGCTATGGGTGTGGACACAGCCTTTCTCTTCATACCAGCTCATCCCTGATGAAAGTGCCTGGGCTCAGATCCTCAAAGACCTGAAATGAGGTCCCAGCGAGGTGCCACTTTCAGGCTCTAGATGCATCTAATATTTTAAAAGCCACCATAAAAATTGGCAGGCCCACTTACCTTCTGTCAGCAGCCCCTCGAACACCATTTTGCCATCGCTCAGGAGCACATCCCTGAATGGCAGCCTCACCGTGGAGCATGTGTGCAGGCTGCACTTACCTGATCAGCCTTACTGATGAGAAGTGTATGTTATCAGCACTTCTGTGCCACTTAACTTGCCAGACTGTCCTGGGCATGTGGACCTGGTTCAACATTGAACAACCTTATTAGAAAAATGCTTGCAACAGTTAATGAGATGCCTCCCTCTGCCCGAATAATAACCAAATGCATTTTATTTATTTGTTTTGAAACAGGTTCTGCCCGGCATTCTGCAGAAGCATTGCTGTGTGCTACCAGACAGGAACACAGGTACCCATTATTCTTCTGATCTGTGGCCACAGGCTGCATGTCTGCGGCAGTATGGAGAGGTGTGATGCCTGACCTGGGTGTTGTGGGCTTTTAGTGCAAGATGATATGTTCACTGAAGAAAGCCAAAACCAACATCTCTGTTTGTGCAGTGGGTTGCAAGCTGAGCGCAGAGGTCTGTCTTTGCTGACGCAGGACTTAGCAGACTGATGTCCTGGACTTCTAAGGGAAGCTGGTGGTTTTATAAAGTGGAATTCATTGGTTTAAAGCTGTTTCGTTCGCTCATTGTACTTATTTACTAAGAGACCCACTGTTGGCTTGTGTGGGTGTGTTTGAAGCCCACCGTCGTGGGGCCCTTCCTTGGCCACGTTAAGGACTGGCTGCAGGTCATCTCCTGGGGTCTTGGCAGCCACCAGCAGGTGTCCTGGAGTGGGGCCTTCCACGCTGTGTCTGTGCAGTCCCTCACTGTGGACAGACCTGTGTGGCTGCATGTCAGCTGGGTGCTCTAATTGCTCCTGAGGAAACACAATGGGCATAGAGGGTGTAAACCCTTTGGAAGGCTGTTGTTTCAGTAAGAAAGAGGAGATTGAGTTGGCCTGGGGCAGGTTATCCTGTGGATAGTGTTTTGGTTGCTCGTTTCTTGGAGCTTCTAGTGTGAGTTGTTTTCATCAAAGAAACTGCAGTCTGAGGAAAGTTGGAGTGTGCGTCCTCCTCCTTGGGAAGGCTGGCTCTGTCTGGTTGGTGTGTGCGGCAGGATACTGCTGTTGGTAAGAAACAGGTCTGCTGACCTTACCTTACTATTTTCTGACGGACACAGAATTGAGCACCATGCGCTGCTGGGTGATGGGTCAGTTGGATTTGCTCTACTGTGACATGAGTGGCATCCTGCCCAGCCAGCTTGCAAGCGCCGGACCGAGGGGCTGAAAGGCACAGTTAATGTCACGCATCCTGGTGAAAAGTGTAACAGGGAAACAGGGCTTTATCTTTTACTTAGGAATTGGGTGGATCATGCTACCAATCACATTCTTTTTCAAAATATTTATGGAACTGTTCATGTTTGGTTTTTAGCCACTGAAATATCTTGGCTATGAATTTGAGCCTATTTCCTGCTTCTAGAGAAGCAGGTTCAGAATGTGTTTGGGTGTTTTTGAGCCTGTTGATTCTCTGGAAGTCTTTATCAGCAGTGAAAACACGAGCGCGCCACATGCAAAGGACCGAAGATGGCTGCAAACCCTGTTCCCCACCAACCTGAGTCTCACAGGGAGGAATTTGCTTCCAGATCAATCCCATGTTCCAGTCACTGCTCCGATCGTGAGACACATGTGAGCCATGAAGAAGCGCGTCAGTGGCTAAGCAAGGTCCCTTGAGGACGGTGGTGATTGTAAGCACTGCAGTGAGTTCTCGCACTGTGTTTTGTGCCGCACTTCATGATGGTGTGGAGTGTATTACCACCTTGAGGTGCTCTGTTGCCCTTAGCCCTCAGGCGGTCAGGCCACCTCCACTGGGGCTTGACCAGGACTCCGCCTAGGCCATTCCTGGACATGCTCTTGTACCATGATGTGCTTCGCCTGCATCAGGTTGTGGGAACCTGAGGTTCAGTGTGCAGAGGGAATGAACTGCCTCCCATGGGAAGGAGAGGTTCTGGGTGAGTTGTCACTCTTCAATGGACAGAGGTACCAGAGCTTCCGTTTAACCACCTGATGGGGTCTGAGGTGTGCAGGGCTGTGTGATCACAGGAATGCTGCTGGGAACCTGTGGTTGCTCTGCGTCTCAGTGGCATGTCAAGCTCCTTAGGAACGCGAGCAGTGTGTTCGACCCTCCTGATTTCACAGATGAGCTTTCACAGTTGGTTAAGGAGATTAAAAGTTCTGCAGGTGGATGGCGATGACGGCTGCGTGACAACATGACTGTGCCTGATGCCTCCAAACTGTGCCCTTCAAAGTGGTTAATATGAATTTTATGTTCTGTGTATTTTACTACGATTTTAAAAAAGATCTACTTCTAGATGAGTCGTTGCTTCTATCTTCTGTTTGATTCCTCCTTATTTTAGAAGTGCTGTCTAAGCCCTTAGCTGTATATATAGTGTGTGTCCTGAATTAACAGTGCTGCCTTTGAAAGACACAGTCTGCTCTCAGGAGAACTGAGGACAGGCAGGGTCATGCTTCTTTCATGAGGAGGAGCATGGCTACAGACGCTGTCCCTTTCCTGGAAACACAGACCTAGGTGCAGGCAGCTCTCGGGGAACAAGGCTGAGGCCTGGATGTGCTTGAAGGTGGTGCACTTGCCTAGCGAGCATGAGGCCTGGGTTTGATCCAGCCTTTACATGCCAACATTCTGCCTTTTCTTCTTCTGGTGACGTCCGATTGGCTCATATCGTGCCTTGGGTCTTGAGCCTGGATGAAAGCCCCACTGTGAGGCTGGGGGGGGCAGGAAGGGCTCTGAAGCAGGGCTGTCCAGGAGGCATGGCTCCTTGGCAACTGGGCTCTGCTGGTGTTTGGGATCCCCTGGTCACTATCTCTGCCTGAACCCAGTGCCAGCCCTTACTAGCACTGGGTGCTGATGAGAAGTGCTGCTGGCCCGTCTCCAGACACTCTGGGCAGGCTATGACAGGAGGGAGCCAGGGCCCTGTGGGGCCGCTCCTGTATCCTGCATGGCTGGCGGGTCTTGGTGGGCTCGAGGCAGTCCAGGCACATAGCCAGTCCCTCGTGGATCTGGAAGCCTCTGTGGGCAGCGGCTCCCGTGCATATCCTGGGCTGTGGCTGGTGCTTCCTGGGCTGTGCCCATCCCTACTTTGCAGGCCATTTTCCCTGCAGGCCACTGTGGCCTCCTACAGTTGCTTCCTTGCTTTCCATCCCTACCTTCCTGGGAAGAAACCTCTGCTCCTTGGTGCAGAGTGCAACAGCACGTTGATTAATCTCTCCGCGTGGGCTCTTTCATGAGAGGCTGTGTGCAGCTTAGGTGTGAAGAACACACCAATGGAACTGCACGTGAAGGACGGTGGCAGACTGTGAGCATGTGTTTCCTGACAAGGAGGTTCACAGGGGAAACAGTGTGGATTATTTTGTTCTGAGAGTTTCTGTCTTCCTTGTCTCGGTTGCCAGTTTGTTTCAGAAGTGCCTGTTGTTGAGGAGTCATGCTCATAGGAACCTGTGTTGCTTTGCCTTGCATTCAGGCTGCTCTGAGGAGAGCGTCGTGGCCTCAGAGCCCTTACCCTGTGCTCATCGGGAGAGTGCCTGTCCCCCAGCCAAGAATGAGAAGTTTTAGGAATGAGCTGATAGTGAGCAGGTCAGCCATTCTCTCCTTGAAGACTGATGACAGAAGCCAAATGACGAGACCTCAGATGGGTTAAGCATGGGTGGCACTTGAGTTTTGGAGTGCATTGGGTTTCTACTTGATAGTGGATGCCAGGAGCCCATGAAGCACTGTGTGTTAAAAAGTGGGTGAAAGGTGTTAGTGTTTCCCATGTGTTTGTGGGCCTGCTTGTTGCTTATTTGCAAACACCTGGTAAGCTTACCTGAGATTGAGCACCACCATCCCAGGCATTGCGTCTGGCTGGGTTGACGTTGGTCAGTGTTGAATAAAACTCCCTGGGGCCAGGTCAGGGAGGGAGGGCAGGACCCTGATTTGTTGTGTTTGTTGGTTTCTGGGGTTTGAATGATCCCACCAGGGTCTGTTTCAAGCTGTGCCATGCTGAATAGGGTGGGTGGTGCCCTTACCATGTCAGTTCTCTTGAGCTGGCATGTTAAGGCCACATCCTCACGTTTGCCAGGTACAGCCTTTCCATGGCACGTTCCTGAAGGCCCTCTGGGGACTGCGCAAAGCCTTCTCGTAGACCAGCTAAACAAACCCGTGACGGAAGTTACCATTGGCAACAGGGTGCTGAATTTTGCAACATCCTCGTAGGTCCTGTTGGATGTCAAGTGCACACACACTATTCCACAGGCTCTGTGAAGCCATCAACCTCATCAGACCTCAGCAAGCAGTAGGGCTGGTGACAGGGAGCAGTGCTTGGGCGGTTCACAGATTTAGCTCAAAAAGGCAGAGGGCAGTCTTTGTTGAAGTAGTAGGAAGGGTTGCATTTACTAGTTGTAAAGCCCCTGAATTTCTTGTGAACTGAAGATTTTCAAGGCTTCTAATTTCTTGGCAAACAAGTCCAGGAGGATCAGCTAGTGAATTTGCTGGTCTCCCCCAGCCTGTTGACAGGGTGGCTCACAACTGGGCAGGAAGCACTGTGCAGTGAGGCCAAGGGCAGTGAAACGCCCTTTCACTGATTTCCATCAGCCTGCAGGTGATTCACAGAGTCTGCAGGTAGGCATCACTCCTGGGTCGTGTGTGAGCTCCGGCTCTAGCAGCACATGTTCTGTGGCACTCCTGGGGTGGTTCCTGACTACAGGCACCTCACGACTGTGGTGGTGCCCACCTGGCGATGAGGAAGAGACCCAAGGCACCCACTGTACACACCTATGACTTCAGTGCGGGTTTCTCACTCTGCTGGCCTGTGACACCGTGAAGACCCTTACTAAGTCCTTCATGATCCACATGCAACTTGTCTGTCGAAATGGTGCCGGGTGAGGTGATGTGGATGAGGAAGTGATGCTGGTGTGAATGGAGGGGCAGTTGGCTGGCCTCTGTGGCCCAGGACCCCAGAGTCGCAGGCACAGAGGGTGCCATGCTGAGAAGGTGATCGTGTACACAGTTTCTCCACTGGGAAGGTCTCTGTTGGCCATGTGCCAGGTGATGGCATTTCAACTCTGGGCTGAAGTCAGATTTCACTTCTTTGAAAGACTACATATTTCAAGTAAATTTCTTTTTACCCAGATACCAAAGTTATTCATAGACCTTTCTCTGTCCACAAAGAATCAAGGTTGTGCATGTAGAGCGCCATGTGCTGATTCACCAGCCAAGAAAGATGAGGGGTGTCTGGGTTGGGGGAATCCAAGTAAGTGCTCCAGCCACAGGGTCCTTCCCTATGCCCTCTCTGGAGGGCCAGTGTCACTTCAAGCCGGTGAACAGAATGCCCTTCATCTTGCTTTCTCTCTGTGGCCCCCAACAGAGGAAAGAAAACAAACGTCTCATATGCTCAAAAGGCTTTACTTTTCATAAACTGAAATGACATTATTAGAAAGTTGGTCATGTTATGTAATTGCCGCCTGAATGAAAGGTTACGGATCAATATGTTAGGACCAGAATGGTTCGTTTCTGTGTGGATTCTTCTTAACCCTCAGGTCCCACTTCTAGCGCAGACGGCATCTTTGTGTAAGTAGAAAGACATGCAGCCCATGGGAAGTGCTGCCAGAATGCAGGCTGTGTCACCTGTGCCCTGGTGCAGTTCCAGCCAGCCCTGTCACCTGACCACAGGCTACCACATATTTTACTCAGGTTTGTCACTTGTGCCAACTTGATGTGAAGAAGTTTCATGGCTCTAGCTGGGCACTGTGGTGGCTTGGCTCTAGTTGGGCACTCTGGTGGCTTCACAACCCACCCTGGAGCTTGACTGGAGCCCATGACATGCCCGCAAGAGTTGGTGGTCGGCCTGTGTGCTGTGGGCATTTGGCTTGGCCGGCAGGTTCATACTCTGGGGTGTCAGGGTGAGCCGATTCCTGTGTGTGGCTGGATGCTAATCTAGGATTTTGCCTTTAACTGACAATACAGAATGTGCTCGTGGTACAGACAGGACCTCCAAGTTCATGTTACTCCATGTTTCAGAAGCTCTAGGGCAGAAAACAGAAGCAGACTTGCTCCAGGGTGTCCTTGCATTGAGTGCTGTGAGATCTGTTCCTCCCTCGAGAGCTTGGGCTGAGCCCCTGCCATGGTGGCTGTGTTCCTGGCCTACCTCATCCCGGTGCCCAACTGGTGCTGCTTCTGTGGCATCACAACAATCATCCTAGGAAGCTCACTGCCGGGCTTAGGGTGTTGCAGAGGATCTGTGGTGGGCTGCACAGCCCACCGCTCCCCTGGAATTCCAGAAGAATGTGACTGATGATGCATTCGTCAGCTGCTGGAAAAAAAAAAAAACAAAAAACAAACAGCAAAACGTGCGATCGCTTTGTGACATCTTGCATCTATCCACCGCTCTTTCCACCTGCCAAACCCCTGTCCATCCACCTGTCCCACGTCTTAAGTTTGGGTGCTTATTAACCACAGCTCTGCTTCACTCTATACCTCTCCTTTCATTTTCCTCTTTGCCCCCATTTTCTCACCCACTTATTTTGTAAGTGCCCTTAAATTCTTTCTCATGTGAGAAGACATGCATACATTCATCTGTACATAAAATCAATAACAAAGACTTAAGGTCCATATCAGTGATCTGGCTGATGGCCAATCTGAGCCTGTGGAGGGCCTTATGTCACCTTTTATTATTCCAAATAGCATCTAATCTCTAGGGCAGTGGATATGGGAATGATAACCTAGTAACAAGATCCTGCTTCTTGGTTGGTTTTGGTCTGGAAGCCAGGGTTGAGCCCCCGGGGAGCTGTGTTGAGGTCAGATTGAGGGCTGATCATGGGTGACATCTGCCCAGGGTCACCTCCTGGTGAGAAGAGCTGGCTTTGTCCTCCTCTGGAGCTCAAGGGTCATGCTGCCTAGGACGGCCATCATGTGCAAGAAGTGATAGACGAGAGGAGATAGACATGCACAAACTTGTGGCGTCTGGCTCTTCCATAGCTTGTCTACTTTAGGTAAAAAAAGTAATGAAACCAGTATCCATACAGTCTCAGAGGTGAAGGGCTGAAGGTAGCAAATGGTTTAAATCATCCACTTTGCCATTTTCCCCACCAAACATGCTTAGGTGACCTTAGATGCAGGTGTTATTTACAAAGATGCTGCTGAGGCTAGGCAGTAGACAGAAGGTGAGGCAGGGCCATGGGTTTGGGTCCAGCTCAGGGGGTGGACAGGTCAGGATGGCACCACCTCATGGAAGGACTTAACAGCCCTGGTCTAATCCAGGACACACTCCAGCCTCGCCAGGTAGACATTCTTCATGACAGTTGATTCTGATACTTGAACTTCTAGAAGGTTGTTAGGCCCCTTACTTTGGAATCTCTCTGCAAATCTCTTCAGCTTCATGGTGGGGTATGGGGTTGGAAACTGAGTTCTTTGCACCCCTTTTAATGAAGAAAAGAAGTCTGATTCCTGAACTCCTGAATCTGGCCTGGCCTTGGGACGTGCCTTGATGTATAGAAAGGGACATAAATGGTACTGTTTTGATCTGCTCAAGGCAGTGGCCACATCTCGTGGCCACTTAGGGATGCTTAGGCCAGCCATCTGGAAGTATCCTGTAGAGAGAGGAGCTGCCAAAGGCTGGACATGTGAGTAGAGCCACCTGGGCCCTCCAGGTGTGCCCCGACTATACCAGGAGCCCGCAGCCCAGGCAAAGAAGCCCTCAGAGGTATGGCAGATAAGTGGCTGTTCCCTTAACTGCCAGTCTCGGGTGGTTGGTTATGTGTCGACAGCTTCACAGGAGACTGTTAGGAGAAGCCTAGTGTGTGTGTGTGTGTGTGTGTGTGTGTGTGTGTGAGAGAGAGAGAGAGAGAGAGAGAGAGAGAGAGAGAGAGAGAGAGAGAGANTGTGTGTGTGTGTGTGTGTGTGTGTGTGTGTGTGTGTGTGAGAGAGAGAGAGAGAGAGAGAGAGAGAGAGAGAGAGAGAGAGAGAGAGATACGGGATGAGGCCCCGGGGACCAGTGAGGAAGACGGGGACCTTGGCTGGATTCCACCTGTGCACTCCTGTGTGCTAGTAGTCCTGAGGCCCTCTCTGGGGGCTCAGTGTGAGCCAGTTTTGTGCTAAGGAAATGTGTTTTCCCAGGGACCTTTCCTCACCTCGTCGTGGATACACCCACAACAGGCACAATCTAGTGTGGTGAAGCTGGTCAGAATGAACAAAGTTCTGGGACAGCTGGCCTTGGACGGTAGGGTGCCGGCCAATACCTAGTAAGGTGGCTGTGTGAGAGTGCCCTTGGGAGCCCCAGGTTCAGGTGTGAGGCACTTGCTTGTCTTGGCTTGCTAGACTGGAGCCTCACTGTGGCTGCTGTGACATGTGGTCACCCACTTGCAATCCACCAGTCTCAGGTTTGGGCCCCTCTGCTAGGACATGCCCGTGTTCCTTGGTTCTGGCCAGGTAAGTCTCCTTGGAATAGCCGGCGTTGGTTGCCTTTTTAAGCCTGAAGTAGAAAGTAGATTTGCCACTTGTCTGACAACTGTGCCAGCCTGCGGGCATTTGTGACCACCTGTGCCAGCCTGCGGCAGTTGTGATCACCCACATGGATTCCTGACCATTTCCCAACTGTGCAGATTAGGTTGCACGTCATTCCTCATCAACGATGGGGAATCGTGCCTGCCCACGTCCTGGAAGGTTCTTGGGGCTCACTCTGACCCTGTGTCCTCGCCCTGCAAGTGTGGGCCGAGGGGGGTGAAGAGCTGGCTGTGGCGGGTCTGTTTCAGAGAATCAGGGTGTTAGTCTATTCACTCAGCCCTTAACTGCGGGACGATCACTCCAGGCTTTGTTTCCTTTTCCTTTATGTATTTTAGACATAGATATTTGGGTTAAGATGAGCTAGTTTGAAGATAAACTGAATATATTTTGTAAGTTATTGAAAGTATCAAAGCATACTAATTAAAACATTTTATTGAAGTCCATCTATAGAGTGAGCTTTAAACACTATATTTTGAGAACAAAAAGTCTTAGTATCTGAAAACACATTATTTTATATGAAATTTATATGAAATTGATATTAGGTTGATTGAATGTATTAACAGGGAATAATCCAAGTAAGCAGCATAGCAGGAGGGTACAGATTCTGAAACAGACCAGATGTGCTGCTGGGGTATATCACCTGCTGGCTGCCGCTGCCTGACTGGGGACATGTGGCTCTTGCGTGTGTCTTCTTCACCCAGGTGTTGGGAGAGGAGGAGGGCAGTAGAGCCTACTTGCCCGGGGCACGGAAACCAAACATGCTCTGCCCAGCAACCTTCCTCCATTGTCACCACGTGTCAGGTCAGTGTCCCCACCTTGAGGCAGGTGTGCACGTGGGGCCCTGGAGTCCTGTGTAGGGACCCAGTGGTGGGGATAGGATTCGTCCAGCCATCCCACTGACAGGCAGTGTGGTCTCTGGTAAGACTGTGAAGAGAAGGTGTCAGACAGGGATGGGGACTGGGAGGGGTGTGCCTGGTGGAGTTCAGTGTCCCACATCCAGTCCTTCTGCTGAGGGACACGGCAGACTTCCAGTGTGGCATGCCTGCAGTGCTAACTTACTCTCTCCTGTCCTGAGATCTTCCACTCAGAAGTGGTGTTAGCATGGAAGTATCTTTATCCATGGGTCACAGTGTTAATAACCACCTTCTGCCCTGGTCTGAAACCGCCATGGGGGGTCCCCAGGACCAGGGTCCAGTGATGGACAGGAGGGTCCCAGCACCGTGCACAATCAGGTCAATGCTGAGATCTCACAGTGAAGGGTCCCGGCACAGCGAGCACAGGCAGCTGTGGAGGAGGTGAAGTGCAGGGAGACAGGGCAGTGTCCTGTGTCCCCTCCCGTGGAGTCAGCACACTCTGGGCTGCTCCAGCCGTAGCTGTGACCACATGTGGGCATCAAAGTCCAGCAGGCAACCTCACCAAGTCCTGGAGCCCAGGGCTATCACTGGGGTCTGTCCCCATAGACAGCCCTATGTTCAGGATCCCGGATTCCAGGCTCGGGTGGCACCATGGCTGCCCTGCTCACAGGTGGCGTGGGCACTGGAAGCCACAGCAGTCAGGGTGGCCCCAAAATCTGTATTCCAGATGCCAGACAAGGCCTGACTTTAGAAGCTTGCCCCTCGGAATGACAGTCTCAGGTCATTCTGCTGTGTTAGCTCACAGGTGTCCGAAAACCAAAAGCAAGTCTATGAGTAAGTATGTCAGTGCTTTGCCAGGTACGCAGGGAAAGCGCCCTGAGGCTGACGGCTGAGCCCTCTGGCCTGTGCTTGTGCTGCACGCCTTGGTGACTAGCACCGCACAGCTCCCACGTGTCCTGTGCTCACTGTTTGGTCAGGCGTCTATGTGCAGGGATGTCACCCGACTGCCATCTTCATGACAGGCCCCCTGCATGGTGCAGCTCTGCTCTCTGTATGTGGTGCAGGTTTGAGTGGCTGCCGTCTGGCTTGGCTCTCATGGGCTCTTTCTGTCACTCACTATTCTCACCTCCATCTGTCATGTCTCATCTCCTTTCTGCTCATCCCTCTTCCCAGCATCAGTCTGCACATTTTCTAAGGTGAGGCAGCTCCCTAAATTTCTCTCCTAGTCCCTATGACACATGCTGCCCAGGTCCCAAGTGGGAGCCTTTCTTGGCCTTTGTGCTAGGTGCTCGTGTGTGTACTGTGTGTCCATGTGTCAGATACATGTGCATATGTACATGCTCTTGTGGGAAGCGCATTGGCTTTTTTTCTTTTTTTTAATTGATTTTATTTTTTAAATACGTGACAGTGGAAGGCATGACAATCCTTATTACATATATAGAGCATAACTTTTCATATCTTTGTATATAAAGTATGTTCGCGCCAATTTGTGTCTTTCTACATGGACTTTTTTTGCATTACAATTCTTATTACACATGTATACCACAGTTTTTCACATCTCTGTGTATAAGGAAGCACATTGTTTTGTTGGTGTTCTATTCATGTAGCTCTCCTGGTGGTTCCTGGAAGACGGGGCACATGGGGTACATCCGGTCTCACTGTGTGTCTGTGTGATGGTGGGGATTCCTCCCTGCAGCACAGCTAACCCTGGTGGCTTCTCTGTCTTACTGTCTGCCAGCCTCCATGCAGGGGCTTTGCCTTTAGGGGGCTTCTGCCTGTTCTGTCAGGTTGCCCAACGCCCTGAGCTGTTGGGGCTGAGATCTGGCTCTTCTGGTCTTGTCTCCACCCTAAGGAGCTCCTATGGTGTCTGCTCTTCTTTGGGAGTGTGAGTCTGAAAGAGGACAGTGGAAGGTTTAGGGGAGAGCTGGGTTGCTTGCTACATGAGCTGGTGGCCTGAGTGACATGGGGGTGCTGGCCAAACCTCTGCATGGAAGATGTTCACTGGGGGATGACAGGCTTATTTGTGCAGCTGGGGTGTGGTCCATCTGGGGTGTGGCACAGCTGGACAGGTCCTGCATTGCTGCAGACATGAGGTTCCCTGGAAATGACTTTGCTCTTGCAACAGGTGACTGGCCTCATTTTCAGGGGTGCAGCGTTTCCACGTGTCCCTCAGCAGGCATTGGCATAGCTGTGTCAGATCCGCTAGCCAGGTGGCTCTGGACTAGAGATGGGGGCTCGCTGGCTTGCAGCAGGTCTGTGTTTGGTATTCTGAGAGGGAGGTGCTAGTCTCAGTGCAGGGCCAGCCTGACCCGAGCTACTGGTAGGAATGGCCATAGGTCATTGGAGTTTGGGCTGAATTTTGTGATCAGAGATTAGTAACTTTTTAAAAAATTTTTGCAACAATGCCAAAAGGCATTTTATTGTAAAAATTCTATTCTAAAAGAGACGGTTTCTAAAAATTATTACTTCATTTTGTCTCTGGTGAAATCAGTTATGGGTTGGGTTTTAAACTAATTGAAAGACATTCCAAAGCACCGCCTGAGCCGCGGTCTGGACTTCGTCTTGTGGAGACGGCTCTGAGTTGCCACCTGGCAGGCGTGAATGGTGGAGTGTGGACACGGTGGGCCTCACGGCAGGGCTTATTTGCTTGGTGTGTCCTGTTGCTCCAGAGGATCTCAGGTGGCACATAAATCACACCGAGGACACTCGGTCTAGAGCAAGTAGCCATTTTGTCAGGTATGAGTTGGGGTTAATTTGCAGAGATTAAGGACTGAGGCACAAATAATGAAAGAAAAGAAGACGTTTCTTGTGGGCAAACGAATCCAGGAATTTTGACATGTAGAAGAAATGCCCTGGGCTGGGAGTCAGAATCCCTGGCTTCTCGGGGCTGTGTTTCTGAGGAGCCCGTTAGTATGTGTCCAGGCGAGCTGTGAATTATTCTGAGACAAGATACTGGTAACAAACTGAAGGCCTATTCTTCTATGGCACCAGGGATGTAAAGCAAACCAGAAGCTTTCATTGTGTGTCACAGTGACTGTGAGCAAGGGCTGAGCCGTGTTGGAGTCAACCGGGTCTCTGTGTCGGCTCCAATGGGCAGACACTGCTGGAGTCAAATTTTGGGAAAGACCCTAGGAGAACTGCCATGGTTCCTTAGTGACATGGAGTGTGGGTGACCAGAATCGCCTAAACACCTATGTTTCACTCCTGTTTTCTTCCAGGGACTGTGGGGATCGTACACTCAACCCTGCATTCAGAGAAGAGCTTCCAGATCAAGTCCTGATTACTGGCATTTATGTTGAGGACATTTGCTAAGAAATATCCTCAGGGCAGGCCGGCCCTGCACTGGGATTAGCACCTCCCTCTCAGAACACCAAACACAGTGACATTGAAGTGTGTCTTATTAAAGGTGACAGGACTTTTTAAAGGTCCCCAAGGCCAAGACTTCAATTTGGGTGGCACCCCCATGCTGGTAACGCCCCATGTCAATGGAAGTGTTTTAACAGCCCCAGGTAGCGCAGATGCTTTGGGATATCTGGGAGTGTTGCTGGGAGTGGGGAGACTGGAGGAAAGCAAGCCCAAGAGAGAGCCTCTCCAGGGCCAGCTTTTATAAAGTGAAGTGGTGGGGGTCAGCCAGGGGCCTGGAGTTATCAGACAAGAGCTGAGTAAGGCAGCAGCTGTGAGCAGGCCCAAGTGGCCTCTGTGGCTCAGGGTCAGAGTAAACAGACTACCTCTCCTGCAGGGAGAGGACAGTCGAGTGTCCTTAAGTGTCCTTTAGTCGTCCAAATGCAGGTGCTGTAATGCTGCCTTGGGTCCCCCAGCCTCTGTGCATGTCACGTTGGAGCACAAACCCCGTGCTGATGCCTGCAGATGTAAGAACATCGACAGAACCTGCCCCTTTAGGAGGGACTGCACAGAGACTCCCTGGTTTCAGTCTGGGTTAGATATAGCGTGTTGCCTGGGGGCCACATTAGCCACCATGTACACAGCTGTCTGGTGATGGTTTCTGCTCTGTAGGAGGGTGGTGATGATTCAGTTAGTACCAGAGATAATGAGCCTAGGAGGCCTGAGCACAGAGACACAGTGCAGATTTCTGTCCTCAGGATGGGGCCCCATAGGTGACATGTCACTGCCAATAGCAGGCACTACAGACACGTTGTGCTGTGTGCTCTGAGGGCCTGGGTGGTCACCGGGAGAGTGATCAGGATGGCTTGGTGGGGGCATGGCTCGTGCTTAGTGTTGAAGGCTGAGTCACCAGGCCAACAGCCAACAGGGTGAGGTCAGGGTTGACCTGTGGACCTGCAAGGTGTGTGGCGGGGACCTCCAGATCAGGTATGCTGCCCACACACACACACACACACACACACACATACACACACACACGTGCACCTGGAGGACCTCACTCAGCTCTTCAGCGAATTGGTGGTTATTCACGGTGGTGATGATGTGGGCATGTGTGGGTGCTGGTGGCTCAGGGTTTGGTGTTGCATACTTGGGATGGGGGAGAGGGTCTCTCTAGACTGAGGCCTGATAAATGAAGCACGACTCTGTTCTGTGTGGGATGCTGTGAGAGGTGGCTTTGTGAGGTCCAGGTAGCCTGGGCAGCCTCATGGATGGTGCAGACTCCATAAAATGAGCCCCTAGCATGTCCATGTGTGGAAAAGTCCCTCCTGGCCTTTGTCTGCAGGTGTACTGGGGAGGGGTCTCCAGAGGTCAGAACCAATGGGACATACATAGGTATGAGTGTGTATATACTTATTTATATGTGCACACAGGTGGTACTCTCTCTGTGTACAGACACACACATTCACACATGCACACAAACAGAAGTAAGTGTGCACCTGCACACACTTCTCTCTGTGTGTATAAATACACACATTTACACATCTGTTCACTCTGCCAGCTCCTGGATACTTGAGGCATATGACTGTTTTCTTGTGCCCAGAGAGACTGTCCCATGCCAGGGCAGTGGCTACCTCAGCAAAGGGCAGCAGTGCCAAGTAGGCTGTGCAGGTGCCTGGCATGTGAGGAGGGAGTGGCTGCAGTGCTGAGGGCCCAGGGGGCGAGAGGGTGCCGCACAGGGGTCCCAGAAGGAGACGTCAGTCCATGCCGAGTCACAGGCAGGTGGACTTCCAGGCAGGGGAGGGTGCTCTGGGTGAGGAACCATGCGGAGGCCGCGGGGAGAAGTGGAAATGGGATGCAGGGGCTTACAGAATGCAGGTGCCGTTGCTGCTTGTTCCTGGGGAGGAGCAGGAGCTCGTGGCCACTGAGAGTGGAGAGGCTGCTCTCCTCCTGCCAGCCAGCACTGGGAGGTTCAGGCTAAGGCCAACAGGAGCCCAGGTTCGTCTCAGTTTGTGTGTGGTGGGGGAGACCTGGCGCTCGGAGACGCCTGAGCCTCTCCAAGGAGGCTGGTTTTGCAGTTGTGCTAGTGCGGGAGGCCTTGCAGCAAGAAGCCCACAGGCTGAGCTGGGGGAGGGCCGAGGCTGGGAGCTCTGGCCCTTCCTCCCTGTATCCCGAAATGACAGTGGAATGTCCTCCAGTGAAGATGACATTCACAGGGCTCTTTGTGATGGGATTTTGTGGGGAGAAAAGACAGAAATTTTTGTAGCCCGACTGAAGCATGTGTGCAGGAGACACGGTAGATAGAGAAGCGTGCTCGTGAGTTTGGTGGTGGCTGGGCTGCTGGACCTGGTCCCAGGGCAGGGGACGTCTGCACGTGGGGGCTGTGTGCATGGCTGGCACAGGCCAGGTGGGCTTCCGCAGGAGTGGTGCAGGTGCCCAGGCTCGGTGCTGGGCTCAGCCAGGCCAAGGGAGCAGAGAAGGGGGTGCCTTCCATGGGAGGCTGAGGCTGAGAACGAGGCTCCCTTGCCCTCCTGGCTCTAGAAGACACATCAAGAGCAGGCAGAAAGAGACCATGTTGTGATACTTTAAAATTCCCTGGCTGCTTGAGGTATGAAATTGCTGGCACCTCCCCTATGAGCCTGGAGACATCTGCTGCTGGTGTTGAATGCCACTTAGGTGTCCCCAGCTACCTGCCTTCCTGCTTCTCAGGAGCCTCTGGTGGCCCTGACACTGGGTTTCTGATGCCCCACTCCCTGCAGCTTCCGGTCCTCTTTGCTGGGCTGACGGCCCCCCACTGTGTGTGCAGGAGAAAACACCCGCCTGGCTGTTCAGCACAAGTCTCCATGATCCTGTTGCACCCTTGCTCTCTACTTTTCAGGCATCCGAGTTAAATGAGAAAGCAGATATCAAGGTCTCCTGCGTACCTGCCCACAGTTGTTAGCCATTGATTCCTTCCCTGGAATCCTCCTGGATGATCTTCTCAGAGAGGAAAGTGGGGCCCTTTGGTGCCAGGAGGGAGGGGGGTCACGGCAGTGCCTCAGACACTCTTTGTTGGAATGTGCAGTCTCCCTTTTATTTGAGGAGCATCCTCTCATCAGAAATGCCCGCCAGGAAGCACTGCAGCCAAGGCACACACCCCCAGCCCTCACATTCCTGCTTCAAGTGTATGGGGACTGAGGTTTCTTTAACAGGCCTCTGCCCCCCCCCTGATTTCTCAGGCTGTCTCCCGAAGTGCCAACTGTGGCCTCGCCTGGCAGCAGGTGGCTCTGGGATGGGAAGGGACAGCTAGGCTGTGAGCCGAGGGGTTTCAGACTCCAAATGATTTACAGCAGGGACATCTGTAACTTGGTCCTTTCTTAGGATTTGTAAAGAGAACATTTCTCAGTACAGAGGAAGAAAGGCTGGAGAGATGGTTCCAGGTCGAGGAGAGCTGCAGGGGTCAGACAGCGCAGCCTGTACTAAGAACAGTTGTGGATAGTGGACCAAAAGCCAGTATTGCGCCGGTCTTATTTCCAGCACTTTGGAAATTTGCTGTGAGTATGTAGACACTTTTAGATGGGGTTACATGAGGATTTGCTAGTGTCCTGCAGTGCAATCTCAAGTGGCCAGAAAATGGCTTCAGGAAAGACAGACCAGTGAGCAGGAGGAGAGGGCTGGGGAGCCAGGGAGAGTGTAGGAATTCCTGTGCTATTCTTACAACTTTTATATGTTCCTGGAATTGTTTCAAAATTAAAAGTTGAAAAACTTTAAGATGAGGAATGTTGGTAAAAAAATAGGTTAAAGACTGATTAGCATTGTGTGTTCTTTGTTGAAAGCAGCTTGATTTTCAGTTTTTCTTCAGAGGCTTAGACTGTTTTGGGGAAAGGTGAAGAATATGTGGTGAGGGCTTCTTCCCTTCCCTGTGAGGATGGGAAGGAGTTATACTTCATAGAGTTGGTATGCACTCGCTTATAAGGAACCTGTAAGAGGGTCCACCTTACTCTTGCAAGATCCCCATGCTGCCCTGTGCCAGAGAAGTAAACCGACTCCTGGGGACATCTGCCTACCTCTCAAGCTGGCCTCAGTGGACTGTGGACTGAATCTCGGTCTCTGCGGCCTCAGGCTCTTCAGTGTTGTCTTCAGCTTCCTTGGTTCCTGGACTGTGCACCTTGAAGTCCCTGTGGCTGACACTTCTTCAACCCTAGTGGGGTGCATGGACCCTGCCCACACTTGGGGTCAGGAAGAGCGTACTGCTTGCATGTTGTCACACTTGCCAGATGGCACCTGGCTGGACACATCTGTTCGGAGCTCCTTGGAGTGGGGCTGCTTGTCTGGCCTCCATTCTTTGGGTTCGCCTTGATTTCCGTCCTTCCACTCAGGTCCGCACCCCAGAAGGTGCCACGTGGCCCAGCTCCCAGTGCGTTGAGGTGTGCATGGTGCCATGGCCATGTGCAACTCAGGAAAGGCAATGAGAGGCACAGCCAGGGCCCAGGGTGAAGGCTTCGAGACAGGGACGCCTGTAGCTTTACCCTCCTTCCTGGTGCTCTGGTAGCGGTGGACGTTTGGGCAGTGGGAACTTCCCTGTTTTCCCCAGCGTGAGGCTGATTCTGTACAAGTAAGAACTGAGGCACCTCCCTCGACCCAAGAGCCTAGGGAGGATGACTTCTGTCCAGCTCGCCTCTTCAAAGTCTGAGGGGCTTCTGACCCTCCCACCTTCACCGTCCTCTTTGCTTCTCTTTGAGAGTCCCAGAGTCCCAGATTGCTTCTGGAGTGATTTATAGGACAGATCTTCACGAGCTCCTGCTGGACTGGGGGGAAGGGGTTTCTCCAGAGGGTTAGAACATGGACTGTTTTCTTGCTGAACCTTGACACACTTGCTACTGATGACCTCCGCAGTGTCCACTGGGCAATGTGGACAGCCCCGTTGGTGCCTCCCCTCTGAGACCCTCCAGGACCTGAGGCCTGGGGTCTCCCTGCTCCTTCTGGGCCCGGAATCTGTCAGTGATTGCCTCACAGCATAGTACTGCTGTCCCAGCCCCTGAGTGTCCGTGTGTGGCCAGTCCAGATCCAGAGGTGCTGTCAGTGTGAAGTCCACACCAGGTTCTCAAGACTTACTTAGTTTGAAAAAAAACAAAAAGTACCTCACTGATATTTTTATGTTGATCTTATGTTGGTGATATTTTGAATTTGTTAATTAAATAAAATATATTAGACTTAATTTTATCTGCTGCTTTTTTCTTTTTTAAACATGGTTAATAAAAAAAAAAATGTCGAAGGCCCACATAGCTCTCCTTACGTTGCTCTGGGCAGTGCAACTTGCAGCAGTTACAGATCTTCTCTGGATTGTGTGGGTGGTGCTGCTGGGTTCTGTGATTCATGGTTTCTGAGCAGTGGCTTTCAGAAGAATGCCCTACTCCCTAAACCTGGGAGCTAGTTCACCCTCCTGTTCCTAGCACTTTCCTCCATGTGCCCAGCTTGGAGAGCTGTTATTCCTACCTGCAGGTCCAGTGGTGGGCAAGCTGCATCTGGGCTGGGGTTCTTTCCACTCAGGAAGCTGAGCATCTGTGTGCTTTCCTACTGTGTTTAAAGCTTGCCTGTGGGGCTTTGGTCCCATTGCCTAGTGTAGCAGGAGGGCTGTGTAGGAGTAGGGTGTTTTTCAATGATAGTTTTAGGAAACAGGCAACATGACAAGAATCAATCGTATGAAGAAGACCTGTCCCACTGAGCAGTGTCCAGCCTGGTGGACATGCCAGCAGAACATGCTGAAGGCCAAGGTACGTGTGCGAAGCTCACCAGTTTGTCCTGACTGAGCAACTGCAACTCTGAGCCACACATTGGTGGGATTGACAGCAGGTGTAAAGGTGCACCTGGGGTTAGGCCTCGTGTGCAGGACCCCAAGGATCCCATCAGCAAAGGATAGGGTCATGGGAGCCAGCAGTGACCGCTTCCTTCAGCAGGTCGAAGGAGCTTGTGTGTGGACGCAGGGCCTCTTGCTGAGCTGTCCTGTGCAGGAGTGGGGCTGGCTTCCCGAGGACCCTGGCTAAGGAGGAAGGCCTGCCACCCGGCCACTGGTAGCCGCCAGCCCACACCTGGCTGGATCAGGGGCCCGTATCACTCTCTTCTGTTGTCGGAGTTTCTGAGACACTAAGCACTCAAGGAACAGCGTGGTGGGGTAGGGAGCCAGCTCATAAATGAATGTTTTGCTGACTTCTGAGAATAGGATGAGAGGACCTTTAATCAACTGAGCATGTGTTTTCTGAGTGTGTGAGCGGGCTCTGATCAGTGGCTCTCACCCTCTCTGCATTTCTGCATGGCTCCCTGCGTGATGCCCAAGTGCCATCAGTGCCACTCTTTCTAGATGCCAGAACCTATTGGAATGTTCTGCAGGCTGCAGCTGGTGCCAGGCTTCTGTTCCTGTGTGCCAGGGCTCCCTGCGATGGCTTTGGATGCCCAGGCTTCCAAGTGTCACCACAGGTGTGCAGATGGGTTGCCCCCACTTTGTTTTAAGATCACCTCCCAGCCATGTTCTCCAGGCTGTCAGGGCCACCTGAGGTGCTGCTGCTGCTGCTGCTGCTGCGTGGTGGTGGTTCTGGGGAAAATGCTTGTTTTAGTTAGCTTTTTCACTGCTGTGACCAAAAACCTGACAAGAATGATTTTAGACAAGGAAGACTTTATTTTATGGCTTACAGTCTCAGAGGTTTCAGTCCAAAGACCAACAACGCCATTGCTCTGGGCCCAGGGTGAGGCAGGACCTCAAGGTGGAAGGGTGTGGAGGAGAGCAGCTCAGGACATGACCAACAGGAAGCAGAGAGAGGGAGAGACCAGGCACTCCAAAGGCCCCCAGTGACCCACCTTCTCCAGCCACACCCTGCCTACCTACAAGTACCACCCAGGTAATCCATACCAGTGGATTAAGCCTCTCATAACCCAAGGACTGACCTCTAAACTTTCTTGTGTTGTCTCACGTGAGCTTTTGGGGGGACACCTCATATCTGGCAACACAGTGCTCCTACTTCAGGTTCTCTGGCTTGTCATGTGGAGCAGGTGTTCCCCGATCAGCCAGGGTGCACTAAGGTGAGGGTTCCCAGCATCCCTGTGCCGAGTGTGCTGGGTGTGCAACCCATCACCGTGGGCAGTGGACGTGGCAAGCTGCCCCTTGGCATTGTCACAAAGATGTGCTCATTCTTTATAACTGATCGACTGGGCACACTCTTGACCAATGCCAGTTAAGATCAAAACAGAAGGGGTATTTTAAGTATTTTTATCATGCTGCTTTTTAAATGTCTGGTCTAATTAAATTAAAAGTGATCCCCTTTCTGTGTGGCTATGGGAGGGAAGTTTCTTCCAAGAGATGGTAGATAGAGGTTTTAGAACTTCACACAAGTGATTCCACCAGAAGGGCCGCAGTGGGAGGAGGGTTGGGTCCTCGGCAGAGGGATGCTTGCAGAGGACTCTCGCTCTGCTTGATGGCCTGGCGCTGGGTGCAGGAGTCCAGGAGGGAGGAGCCAACAGCCGTCTCCCTGAAGAGCGTGGTTTTGCACTTGGCAGGTGCTGGGGACTCAAGGCTGGGGCAGGCCCACACTTGAGGGAACCCATGTTTTCCAGCTCTTGTGCTTTTGACTTAAGGACACCTTTCCACCTCTCCTTACCAGGCCTCAGATTTCTCTTGTGACAGTGGGCAGCCAGCCTGTGAGACTCCTGCACCACTGCTGTTCTGCGTGTCCCCTGTTCCTTGATCAGGTGACTGGAGACTGGGGTCAGCCTCAGCTTTCCGCCATGGTGACTTGTAGTAAAATTGAGGACTGTCTAGTTTGTATTGCTCTCGTGTCCCGACATCCTCTGTGCATGCGAGACAGCCGTTCCTCCTTGGTGTCTGTTGGAAGCCTGGGTGCATGGATTGGAGCAGTGCCGCCCTGCTCTTGTCTTGGGGTGTCAAGACTGCAGTGCAGCTCTCAGCCCCGCACAAGCCTGTGCACCAAGAAACTCAGGGAAGGTTCGCCAAGTACTCTGCCAGACCTGAGCCACGTGTGCAGACCCATCTCTGCATTTCTTCTCAGAGAGCTCGGTGACCTTGACTCATAGCTTTGGCTGACTTGTCATACATGCAGAAGTGTGTCCTTGTTAGGGCTGCAGTGGGAGGGGAATGGAGGCAGCCTTTACTAGGATCGGGGTGGGGGGAAGCAGCTGCATGTGGAGGTTGACTTGCAACAGGAAATTCAACTGCATTTCCACTTTGCGTCTTGTCCCGCTCCAGGATTTGGGGTGCAGAACATACACGATGCCTCCACTGGGCACAGAGGAGGACGTTCCTAGGTGTGGTGCTAGTGTGTGATGGGTTGAGGGCATAGCGCACAGCCCTGAATCCTTTCTGCTGGGGAGAGGGAGGGAGCCTCCCTTGGAGGTCCAGCAGGCTGTGAGGGTGAATTTGAGTGGGCTTTGGAGACAGAGGGGAGAGGAGACCAGCATGAGCAGAAGGCCATGGCGTGTTGTGCTGAACCCTGCCTCATGGGAGGAGACCAGCATGAGCAGAAGGCATGGTGTGTGGTGCTGAACCCTGCCACATGGTCGGGGAAGGAATCTTTGGGGCATGGGGAAGGGCTCATGGGCTGGACCCAGACCCCAACAGGTTTCTGATGCTACGGCCAAAGTGTCACTTGTTCCTGCGCAGGAGACAGGCTTGCATCCCATGTGTCCACCTCTGGGCAGAACTCAAACAGGAGAGGCCCTGCTTGGCCCTGGGTCTGCACAGCCTTTGCATTGACCACAGGCCTGTGTGAGTGGGGACACGGAGTCCTGGGCCTGCCTCTCATCCTGTCCAGGAGGCCCAGGAGAGGGCCCAAATGAATGGCAGAAAACAGCAGAAACTCACTGGCCTTTCCCAAGGACTCTGAGGGGCAGTGAGTACAGGATCAAGGCCGGGGGAGTCCGTCCTTTCTGCACCTTCTGAAGGCTCTGTGGTTCCTTCTGAAGAAGCAACAGCTGCTGTTAGAGTGCGGGAAGAAAATCCCAGCCCTGCTAGTGCAAGAACACACCAGCATCAGATGCAGGGTTTACCCACTTGGGAGCCTGGTCTGAGTCCTGATGAAGGGGAACGTCTGAGGCCATCAGGGGAGCGAGTTTGCGCTCTGCTTTATGAGCAGCATACACACCAGGCTCTTTAACTATGAAAAGAAATGAAGGGATACAGAAAGTCGGCCTCCTCATCTTTAAATTAGAAATGCCACTGACTGGTATTCCAGCAACAGAGTCGAATTTAGATAGAGTCTGCAGGAGCTGAGAAAAGACCACGGGACTTGGAGCCTGAGACGTGGCTTAGTGTTTGAGGTCTGCTATTTATTTTATGTTTTTTATGACATTTACTTAAATTCTCTGAGTTTCCACATTCCGTGTAAGATTCCCTGTAAGTGGCACCATGAGAAGATGGTGAGTGACATGAATTGGGAAATACAGGTGAAGCAGTCCCTGTGTTGTGAGGTGGTGTTTGGTGGCTCATAGGCAGTTGGGGAACGAGAGCGTGAACAGAATGTGCAGAGGAACATGCGAGTCAGATCCACATTTACTGTGCACTTCTTCCTCGGAAGATGTACCTCACTGAGCTTGGACTTCACGTCCCATCCACAGATTTGACCAGTGGCTGTGTGATTTGTGTGGAATCTGTACTATACTGTACACATGCCCACGAACACACCATGCACACCCATGTGGTTTGTGGTATGCCCATGTGCTCCGAGCACATTTATAGCTGTGCCGTGTGTACAGCAGCACATGGCACCATACACACTACATGCATGCACCACATACACGTATGTACCACATTTACACCACACACACACCATGCACCTGCATGTGCAATGTGGTACATGCCACATATACATGCCATGCATGTCAGCATGCTTTGTGATATATACAACATTTGCACACTGTGTAATTCTAGATACTGCACCATGCGTGCCACATTTACACAGTGCACATAATGCACGGTATAGTGCACCATACATGTTCTATGTGCTGTGCACCACACACACATACCATGAATGCCAGTGCACTTTGTGGTCCATACATGTACAACATGCATATTAATATAATGGCCCATGCATACCTCATATATGCTCCATGTATGTATGCACTAAGCAGTGTTTAGCACATATACGGCCCATGTATTTATACACTATCCAGTGTGTAAATGCATACTCTGCATACATGGGTGCCACATAGATGTACTGTGTGCATTTGTGTGTATGTGTGACATGTACCACATTGTACATACAATGCATGTGCATGTGTGTGGTGTGCACTGTTTAGCGTGGCACAGAGAACATGTAATGTGCCACAAAAACTTGGCACTGGTCTTAGTAGACTCCAGAATGAGGGAAGAAGAATTTCCTATCATCAACTGGCCAGTGGCAATTCTACAATCAATGGCTGTCACCCTCGAAATAGCACTGTTCAGAAGGCTACTGTGACTGTGTGACAGAGAAATGTCTCATGTGGAGAGGTGTCCGTGGGGTGGAGAGGTGTCCGTGGGGTGGAGAGGTGTCCGTGGGGTGGGGAGGAGTCCGTGGGGTGGGGAGGNAGAGGTGTCCGTGGGGTGGAGAGGTGGCCGTGGGGTGGAGAGGAGTCCGTGGGGTGGGGAGGTGTCCGTGGTGTGGAGAGGAGTCTGTGGGGTTGAGAGGAGTCCGTGGGGTGGAGAGGTGTCTGTGGGGTGGGGAGGTGGCGTGGTTTCTGTGGTGTGAGCGGTGTCTGACAGATGAAGTAGTACTGGGCCCCCTAGACTGCTGAATCTTGGTGGTTTCCTAGAAGTAATCCCAGGGCTCAGCCTGGTACTCATCGTTTATATGACTTATGATCTGGGGGACACAGAAAATCCACAGGAAAGGTCCGCCATGTGGACAAATCCACGGGGACCCACGGAAGGAGGACCCCATGGAGTGACGTCGTTTGGCCTTGCTTGCTTGGGTTACAACCTGGGACAACATGTGAGGCGTGTCTCCAGGGTAGCTCTCTGATGGGGGCCCTGGGTTTTAAGATGCACACCACATTCCCGGCTCCCAGAAGGACAGTCTCCATTGAGCATGTCCAGCTTGTTCTTGCAGAGTCTAGTGCAGGTTGCTGCGTCATTCAAGGAGAGCTCCATGTCAGAGGGGACTTATGGTGGCCCTGTTGTGGCCTCCCAGCAGCACTGTCCCATCCCATTGTGCCTGCTCTTCTGTGGTCCTGGGTCAGCCACTCTCTGTGAAGGCCTTTCTCTGTGTGGTCCAATTCTAACTTGCTTTAAGGCTGACCTGTGGCATCGACTCAGGCAAAGCCTAGCTTCCAGAATTGATGACACACCATGACAGTTGGGATACCTGTGGTGCTTCCCCAGAGGCACCCTGGCTGCCCTGGAAACAGGGCCTTTCCCCTGTTGGGTGCCCAGGAAGGGCTGCCTGATGTGGCCTCCCATGTGGTCACCCTAGCACCTATCTCAGTCTGGATATTTTGGTTCCATCCTGGTGTTCTTGTGTTGCCTGAGTGGACACTTTTATTCAGATTTACCACCCATGTCACTGGTTCACCTGCTGCGGGCAAGTGGGTGGTGTCTGCAGGTGTGTGGCATGGGCAGTAAGGAGGGCCACCTCTGCTGTCTGTGGATAGGTGCAACTGGAGGTTCCATGGTCACTGCATGTTAAGCCTGTGCAGCCTGGAGAAGTAGTAGGGGGACAGCCTTGGGAGCTGGAAATCTGTCCTCACGCCCTCTCTCCCTCCCAGGCTCCCATTCTCAAAAAGTTGCTGAAGAAAACAACCATGAGTCTGGCTTTTTCCTGATCATTTTTTATTCTCACTCAGAGCTTCCCCCAGGAAAGATGAGATGCAAAGGGAGGAGGAAGAGCATTATGTTAGAGCCACACTTCTGAATGCCATAGAAGCACACGTTTTGTTCTGGAGTTGGTTGGGAAGGAATCCTGACTTCTGCCACACCCTCCAAGTAGCTTTCCGCCAGCCCTTGGCCCCTTTTGACCTATCTTTCATCCAGTGAGCAGTGGGGAAATGATCATGGCCTTCCTGGAGTAGTGTGGTGAGCGGAGCCCACGTGGCAGCCGCTGCGAGAGGACCTGGCATTTGGGAGGGTCTCATTTGTCGGGAGGGGCGAGGGGGTGGCAGTCCCAGTCAGGTAGGTCCACCAACACAGGATTTACAAACCACTCATTAGGAATGCAGTCAGTCCCTGGATCAGAAGTGCTGGGTTGGGTGCAGTGTGACTTCAAGTGGCCCCATCAGAGAACCCCCTGTGCTATGGGTGTGGCATGAGACTCAACCATGCTGCTGGCATCCATGCTGCTCATCACATATGTCCCAGAGCTGAGCCTTCTAGGCTGTGCAGGCCCTGCACCCAAGTCATGTGTGGGAGAAGTTGCTTCTCCAGGTATCAGTTTGGCACAGCAATCTGGATCCTGCCTGGCTCACAGCACAGGTAAAGTCTGGGCCATCAGAGCCTGTGAATCCAGGGTTTTAGAAACTGCAGGCAGCTTTCTTTGCACAGCATCAGAGGGGAGATGCAGCCATGCTGTACAGACACTTCCTGAATCTAGGTGACAGGCAGGGCTTCCCTGAGCTCTTCTGCTTTGCCAGTTTGTGGGTCTGAGTTGCCCACCCCAAAACATGCAATACACAGACACACACAAAATACATCTACTCTGAGGGATCAGATGTTGGTTTCACCTGAGCTTTTTAGCAACTAAGAACTGCTTTTGCAAATTCCAAAAGCATGCCTTCATCTGGCAACAGCCACTTTTTCTGCTATTTCTCTTTTTTCCACATGCTCAACAGGAAAAAAAGAATAGCCAATCTCATCGGTCTGGAGACTTATTCTAGTTCCAGTACCCAAAGAGTTTAAATTTCAGTTTGCCATCTATGGCAAGAGCAAGAGATAATCCTACTAATGTTATTTTTCATTTTGCAGCTTTTATGTATTAAAAAATGTGTTATTTGTTCCTAGTTATACATGATAGTGGAGTTCATTTTGACATGCTCATACAATATAATTTGCTCCATTCAATCCCAGTGCTTCCACTTTTCCTCTCCTTTCCCCTGTTCCCCTTCCTATACTGGTCTTCCATTTATTTGTTTGTTTGTTTGTTTTTAATTGGTGCTCTATAGATAGACATAAAAGTGGCATTCATTGTGGTTATTCATAGATGTACCTAACAATTCGCTTAATTTTATTCTTCCGGTTACTCCTTTTCCTATCCTTCCCCCCACCTTCTTTCTCTACTCCCTCCAGCACTATGGAATTGCAAGAACAGTCCATTGCATAATTTTTTTTATTATACAATTTGATCAAATAGCCACAAAATATATTTTTCAAAAATTCTCCTCCTCCTTTGTCCCCATCTCAAGTTTACCCAAACTGCTGTTGTTGACTTTGACATTATGGGATGATGCTGTTACCATGTGAAGATGTGTCTGGAAGCAAACACCAACTGAAGGGTTTTCTCCCTCTTTTCCTGTTGGTTTATCTGATGCTTTCACTCAGGCTTTGCAATCTAATTTAACCTTTATTCCTTCCACTTGGAGGAAAGAGTAACAAAGTTTTAGTACCCTAGGAAGACCCAAACTCTCATTAGGAATGTTTGGGGTCTTTCTCCTCTCACCTAGAAGAGAGAACAAAACCCCAAAGTGTCACCTGGGCTCACACCAGCCCAGATTGCCAAGACCAGTCCAAGGACTCTGGACACACTGTCCTGAGCTTGAGTCTGTCATTTTTAAATTGCATAGATGACTTTTACCTCTCATAACAGATGGCCGTTTAGCTGCTATTTCTCACCATAGGTTATTTGAGAGCCATCCAGAAATCAAGGTTTACATTCCCATTCTTTCATCTTTGCTTTCCCCAAACTTTGCTTCTACCATATTTCAGTGAGCCAGTGTCTTACTGTCAAATCCCACTTCTGACACCAACTGTGTCAGGGACTCCAAGACCAGCCACAGTTTGGTGATTTGCTAGGAAGACTCCCGAGACTCAGCCTCTATCACCCACAGATGAGATTTATTACCGTGCAAGAATAGAAAGCACAAGCAGCAAAGGCAAAAGGTGCACAAGGAGAAATTCAGAGGAGACCAGAAGCAAGCTTCCAAGAGTACTCTCCCTCCTGGGAGAGGGGGTGGGGTCATAGAGGGTGGGCTCAATTCCTTTAGCGTAACTTGTGGCCACACACCTATCAGGGATGTTCCCCTGAGCCTAGGATTCCAGGCTTTTGTTAGAGTTGGCCACGTAGGCACACAGTGATTAATCACAGTCCCTTAAATACCAGATTCCCAGGAGGAAAGCAGGCATCCAACGTATACCACATTGTTGGTATGAAGAATTTGGGCACAGTGAGCCACAACTATCATTTAGGAGAAGTTTTATGCAGTTTATAGGGTGGGGAACTGTTTACCAGTAAAGTTCTCAGATGCAGGAAAGGCACACTTTGCAAGCAGCCCTTCTAGAGTAGCAGCCTGAGGCTCTTCACGTTGCTTTTCCTGTGCAACAACACATAACTGAGAAAAGTTTAAGGTCATACTTTATATAGTTGTTTTTTTTTTTTTTTTCATGCTTGAAATCCGATGTGTGTTTTCACCTTGGAACATTGCAGCTTGGATAAGTCACGTTCGAGTGTGCAGTAGGCACATGTGACTGTTACCCACTTCTGCTGGAAAAGGGAGCTCTGGAGTACGCAGTAGCAAGGCTGTCACTCGGACAGTGAGGACCACTTTGTGAAGAGCTTGTGAAAGAACTCGTGGTGCATCTAATCAAGACATTATTTACTGAGACTTTTTTGACTATATTGGAAGCGGTAAAAAATCTTGAGGTATTTGAACTGTTTAAATGTCTTATCTTAAACTTGAAGAAGTCAACCTTAGTCTCACAGAAAGACTACATTCTGTATTGAATGCTGATAGTGAAAGCATTGATATTTCACTGCAAATAATTAATTTTGAGATCACAAATATAAATGAGCCTTGTTTTTACAGAGTTGTGATGTGTTTGGGTTTGTATACCATTTTGCTTTTATGTACATTTTAAAATTTGTCCTGAGGAAGGAAACATGTTGAATGCTGATGAGGAAATGTCTTGTTCTGATCTGCTGGGCTGTTTCTGAGCCCTGCACAAGAGGAGCCAGGTGGAGGCTGACCCTTCTGGTGGGGTGTGGGGAGGCTCTGCAGCAGCTGGAGAATCTCCGTCTTTAAAGCATACTCAGATCCCTCTAAGGTATTTCTCCCCACCTTGTAGTTACAAATGCAAGGAGTGGGGATTGGGAGTTCTTTCTTTGGCCGCGTCTTTGTTGGGAAGTTTGCAGGAACATTTCCTGGTTTTCTTCAGGTTCTGTCGTTTAGATAGAGCTGCGTCTCCCCGTCATTCGTTCGCCCCTCCACCTCTGTTTTCACTCCTTTTCTCCCTGCCGTCTCTTCTCTGTCTCTTCCCTCTCTCCTGTCTGTGCTCATCTGTTTCTCTTTTCCTCCCTCCCCTCCTCCCCTTCCTGTGTCTGTCCTTTTCTGTTTCTCTGTCTCCTTTGTCTCTTTCCCTCTCCCTCTCTCCTTGCTGTCTCTCCTCTATCTCTTTCCCTCTCCCTCTCTCCTCCCCATCCTCCTCTCCTTTCTCTCTCCTCTCCTCTCTCTCTTTCCCTCTCTCCCCCTCCTCCTCCTCTCTCCCTCTCCCCTGTCTCTTTCCCTCTCTCCCCCTTCTCCTCCTCTTTCTCTCTCCTCTCCTCTTTCTCTTTCCCTCTCTCTACTCCCCTCCTCCTCTCCTTTCTTGGTCTTCTCTCTCTCTCCTCTCCTCTCTCTCTTTCCCTCTCTCCTCCTCGTCCTCCTCTCTCTCTCTCCCACCCCCTCCTCCTCTCCTTTCTTGGTCTCCTCTGTCTCTTCTCTCTTCCCCTCTGTCTCCCCCACCCCTTCTCCTAGCCTTTCTTTCTCTCCTTTCCTGTCTCTCCCCTGTCTTCTTCTCTCTCCTCCCCTTTCTCCTCTCCTCTCTCTCTCTCTCTCTCTCTCTCTCTCTCTCTCTCTCTCCTTCCTTCTCCTGTCCTTTCTCTGTCTCTCCGCTCCTCTCTCTCTCTTTCTCTCTCTCTCTCTCTCCTCCCTCTGGATCCCTCCCTCCTCGCTCTCATTAGGCGCACACAGGCCCAGCATGTGCCTTGTCACTGTGCAGTGGGGTGGTTATGGGGCACGGCTCAGCTTGCTCTGGCTTTCACGGAGTGTGGACAGAGCTGTTCTTGCCAACTCCTGGCTGTGTCATGAGGACACGCTGTCTCAGCACAGTGCATGCACTACTGAGCTGCATCCTCAGGGGAGGCCTGCGGGAGCCTCTGTGGCCCAGCCTTCGGGCGGCTGCTGCATGCTCTGGCCCTGTGTCTGAGCTCCAGAAACACATCTCGGGGTCTGCCGGAACGGTTTCATGCTTGCTGGGGATGGCGCTGTGTCTTCCTCCCAGCTGTTCTGTGTGTGCGAGACAGTGTGCAAGGGCTGGATTTCTTGCTGAGCACTGATGCACATCAGCCAGAGGCAGCAGCGACTCAGTGTGCCATACTGTCCTGCCAGCCCTGTGATCTCAGCCCTTTGTTGCCTGGGAGTCCCGTTAGCTCTGGACCCCAGACCCATTTCCTGGTCAGACACAGAGAGGTGCAGATGACATGTCAGATGTGACATAGCTGCCCCGTGTTGAGAGTTCTCTTTGTGCTGTGCAGTTTCCCAAATGGCTCATGTGTGCTATCTAACTCAGTCCTCAAGGTGAGAGGGAGCGAGGAACTTGTGATTCTGTAGCGGGGCTTTCCGGCCTTGGCACCTGGATACTGGGGCCACGTACTCAGGGCCATCCTGTGCATTTAACAGATGTCGGGGTTGCCTGCCTCTCTGCTGCAGCAACCAGAGCTAGAAGTGTCTGGGCATGTGCCAAGGACCACTGTGGGTCCACAGGGGCAACCAGTAGAGCAGCCCTGACCTGCAGGACAGCAACGGGAAGGAGACCAGGAGGTGGGGCCTCACCCAGTAGGTCCCTTAGCACCACAGCGGAGCTCTGCTGAGTTGCTGGAGCCAGGGGCTGGTTCTGTGGAGACAGACAATGTTCCCTCGAAGTTGCAGGTCTCCAGGTGGGGCTGGGACACTGGTGCCCTTCAGTTATCAGTGTGCTTTGCTCTCTCCATAGCATTTGGGAGCCGAATACATCAGAAGCAAATAAAGGCAAACAGTGGGACAAGCCTGGCCACTCCCAGTGTCTTAGGTGGGACAAGCCTGGCCACTCCCAGTGTCTTAGGTGGGACAAGCCTGGCCACTCCCAGTGTCTTAGATGGGACAAACCTACCCACTCCCAGTGTCTTAGATGTGCATCACGTCTGCCTGAGTCCTGTTTTGACAGGCTGTGGTGCTATGGGTCATGGGTCTTCTGCTCCTGAGTAGAGACCCTGAACTCTAAGGCCACCAGGAAAGCCACCTGCTGGGCCCCAGCCTGTGCTGAAGCTGGGCCTGAGGGGGCGCCAGCAGAGCACAGCGGCTCTGAATCCAGCGCCTGGGGAAGCAGCTCCTATAGGAGACCTTGCTGTGTGGAATCCACCCGAGATCTGACTGGAGATTTCTACCTTTGAGTTGGGGGCTGCCTGGAACTGTCCTTTAGAAAGGCCTGGTGGCCTTCAGGAGTGTGTCTGCCAGGACAAGGCATGTCACTGCTGCTGAGAGGTGTGGCCACTGCAGAGCCACACCCCTCAGCTCTGCCTGGTGGTGCAGGCATTCTCTGTTACAGAGCCTTGTCCTCACACAGGACCAGCCCCTCGCAGGGCTGGAGCTCTGCTTGTCCTGACTTGAGAGTCCACAGGAGTTCTGGGGAGCCCTGGTTTCCATTTCACGCTGGGCTCCACATGTACTGCAGCCCTGTGGCTCAATGCTCGGGTCTTTTGAGCCACTAAGAAGCCACAGGCATGGTGAGGACACATGAACCTGCTGTGTCCTGGTAAAACTTAATTTGTGAGAGCAGATGGAGGTGCTGCCCGCTGACCCTGACTACAGGCCATGTCCCTCTTGGCCAGCCTGCCTTTCCAGGTACTCTGGCCCCCTTCCCTCTGGCCAGAGAGCCATCTACCCAGGAACCTGGTCATCTTGTCCTTGCACCCCACCCCTGACTGCTGTTCCAAAAAGATCTTCCCTCCAAGTCTCCATTCCTATCACCATGAGGGACACTACTTTTGTAGCACCAACTGCTCCATTCACGCTGGCCTTTGTCCCATGTTGTTCCCTGAGCAGAGACTGTTCTCCTGGCCAGCAGCCTGGACTGAACCACACTCCCAGTCAGGATGCTGTCCTCTACTGGTGTCCCCCTGGGGCTCCCGAGGTGACCTGGAGTCTGCCTGCTCCACACTGGTCAGGTCTGGCCTGGAGGAGTGGGTCTTGTGCAGCCTCCATGGGGGCCCATGGAAAGCTCCCCCTGGATTTTCCTCTGTCCTGGTGGTACAGGGTGGGGCATGAGTGCAGGGCAGGATCCTTGGGTGTCAGGTGACTGTGGGCCCATGTTTGATTTCATCCTTTGTTTCTATAATTGGAGTAAAACATGCTCACAGTAGAGGGCACAACTTGATGAAATTTTGGTAAACACACAAGTCCTACCTCTAGACAGAGGCAGAAGGGTTGCCAGAGCCCAGTGGTGAGTCTGGGTGGGAAATCTGCAGGTGAGACTGCTTTCTTCAGCATAAGTGGCACTGTGGACAGGCCCATGCCCTCTGCAGAGGTGGCACCACGGACAGGTGTGTGCCCTCTCAATTTTGACACTGTGGACAGCCATATGCTGGAGAGGGTCCTCCCCTCCAGGCCAGGGGGTCACTAGTGGGGGATGGTGCTGTACCTTGCATATAGCTGAGTGTGTCCCTAGGGGTTTGCATGCTAGAAGCTTGGTGCCCTGCACTGGGTTTTTGGGAAGCGGGGAGCAGGCAGGTCCAGGAGAAGTGCTTAGGCTGTTAGGATCACTGTTCTAGAGGGGCCAGTGTGGTTCTCATGGGATCCTGGTTGGTTCTCAAGACAGGGCTGTTCAAAAAGAATGATCTAGCTCCCTGCTGTCTCTGGTTTCCTGTCCTCCCTGTGATCGCTGCTTCTTGCATATACTCCCAGCTGGTGCTGTCTGCCCTGGGATGATCATGGGCCTCACCAGTGTCCATGACATCCCAAACTGTGATCAGAATTAGCATCTTGTCTTTATATACTACCTAGCCTCAGATATTTCCTTACAGCAATAGGATACAGACTAATATGGGAAGTGAGAAGTGCCTGCTCTGGAACCTCAGTGAATTCAGATGTTCTTGATCTCACAAAGGGAGCTGGCTGGAAAAGAGAAGGTGATGAATTCTCCCAGAGCCATGTGACTGGGCAGCATTGTGGCCTCTGAGATGGTGCTATATGACGGGGACTGGACAGAGGTGTCCATGTTCATGAGTGAACCCACAGTGTAAGGGAGGAGGTTGCACTACATTCCCCAGAGCCATCACCTGTGCACTTGCTAGGGAGACACTCGAGGTGGTGTGGCTGGAAGCTGGGATGCTGGGAGGCAAACAGCTACATCTAAGGTCCTGTGATCCCACCAAGAATGAGCAAGTGTGATGGAGGACATCGGGGGCTGGAGAGGGTTCTCTCCCTTGGCTGAGCTTTGCCTGCTCAGCCCTGGGTGAAGCACCAGCACCCTAGTCTTCGATCCCATCACGCGCAAGGTGTCCTGTGTTCTTACGTATTTGGAACCAAACTCATCAGAAGCCCTTCTTGGCCTTCTGATTTTTGGTCTTGAGAGAAGCACCTACAGTGGCCAGATATTGGTATTTCCTCCTACATGGCTGCAGGTTTCCCACTGTGCTCCTGTGTCTATGCCGTGGCAATCTCTGGGTTCCACTTGATTGTCCATGGGAAGGAACACAACCCACCTGCCCCATCAGGCCTCTCACATCCTGCCCACGGGCTCTTGGTGATGGAGCTTCCAGCCTTTTCTGCCACACCCTCTGTGGAAAAGGACCAGCGTGGGGCTGCCAAGCCATGTCCTGGCTGGGGTGGACGCTGTCGCAGGGCTGTCAAGGTGGGTGCCCACTGGCTTGCACACTTGATGCAGGATGTGGCAGAGATTGGAGGTGGTGAGCCTGGGTGCCAGGTGCAGCCCAGAGGTGGTGGGAGGCACACTGCTTGCAGCTGGCCCCAGCCAGTTTGGGTCTTGCTGACAGCAGTCTGAGAAAGCACATGAAATCCGCAGAGGCCGCCGTCCAGCACAGAGCCAACATGGCCCTTGTACCCAGGTGAGGGGGAGACATACTAACATATACTAACACAGCTGCCGCACCTCCAAGCTACAAGGGCACTGGGGATGGATGGTCCAAACATGCTAGTCTGCAGGCCAGTTCCAGTCAATGGCCTGGCTAGGGTCACCTGTGCATGCCAACCTTGCACCAAATCGAGGTCTGATCCTGCAAGTGCATGCATGGTGCGCATGCATGGTAACACTGCAACCCTTTTCACCATCTAAGTTCACATCTCCTGAAGTTTATTTGGGTGTCAGGAGGTATAGCTGTCAGAGGGCTGGGAAGCCTCCAAGACGTGATATGGCAGAGATATGAATGACAAGAAGGGACAGCCACATAGGCACCCAGCTGGGCATGTAGGGCTGTCCAGGTGTGAGTGTGGCCTTCCCTGTGCACACATGTAGTTGGAGTTGTGTGTGGGTGGTGTCTGTATGCATGGCCTTCCGTGTTCACACGGGTAGTTGGAGGTGTGTGTGTGTGTGTGTGGTGGGCCCAGCATGGATTTTGTTGTTCCTGATGCCTTAGACATGCAGATGGGATTTGTTGTGTCAGATACTTAACTGAATAAATCAGAAACACACCTGTGTTCTCCACATTTCAGGGGTGGTCAGCTCCTCAGGGCCTTTAGGGAAGTGAGGGCTGCTGAGAAGACCAACACAGTGTTCCCCAGGCATCTGTGTTGGTGCAGAGGCAGCCAGGGCCTCCTGCACTGTTAGTCTGTGCCTGAGCAATGCCAACTTTCGAGGAAGGCCACGAGTCCAGGGGCTGGAGGCGACCTTGGGAACTGTGGCAGGCAGGTCTTGCGCCAGAGGCTTAGCTGCCTCAGAGCTGCCTTTTCTCTCCCAGGGGCTCGCTGCTCTGGGATCAAGGGTGTGTCTTCACCACAGGTGCGTTGTCTTCCCGAGGCTGCAGTTGTGCCGATCTTGATTTCTTCCCCCCTGGCTTTCTGGTGCCAAGAACCTGACTGAATCAGTCCAGGGGCAGATATGTGTCCTCCTGGGATTTCCCTGCCTCGAGCCTCCACTGTCTGCTCTGGCTCCTGGTCCTGGATGACACTCTGATAATGCATCTTCCCTCCTTCCCATGCGGCCCCTTGCACACGAGGGCTCAACCCCCAGGCAGGCGCTGGGGCCTGGGGTGCCCCCAACAGCACCATACTGGGGGCTGGTGTGCCTTGTCAGAGCTATCTGCCGTGTGTTCTGTGGTCTGTTTCAGCATCTTTTTCTCTGCCCCTCAAGGCAGCATTCAGGTCTTTTAGCCTGTTTATTGAACTTTCCACTCGTCACCTCTCTTCCTCAGGCAGTCTCGCCTGGACTCCACCTGGGACTGTGCTACCCTCTCTTGAGTGGAATGACACCAGCACAGCCTCTGACATCTTCATCCACGGCGTGGTGTTCTCGGCCCTCACAGCTTTCTTTCTCCTCTGCCGTTTCCCAGAAGGCTGTGGATGGTGGTGTTGAGCAGTGTGAGCTGCCCTAGAGTAAGAGCACAGACGGCGAATCTTGGCTTTAGCCATCGTGGCTCTGTGGCCTGGGAAGTTTGCATTACTACTCTGTTTCTCATCGCTCTTGTTCACGGACTGAGATGACAGTGGAGCTGTACACCCTGTAGGGAGCTTCTTGAAGGGCGAGGTTGAGGTTATAGGCTGCAGGTGGATGTTTGAGCCAGTGCTGAGCACAGGGCACACAGTACATTGAGCTGTGCAGAGGGCACAGGGCCAGTGTGTCTTGCCAGGCCCGTTCCTAGCCAGCTGTGTTTCCTGTGCTGTGCAGACCTGAACAGGACTCTGTGCACACACAGCAGCTGAAGAGCTCGCAGCATGCACACTGCTCTCCCCGTGTGCACGTGGTGTGCACACATTGTTTACAGATGTAACAAATGTGCTTGTAGACATCCAAACACCTCAGAAACTAGAGACACAGGCAAGAGAAGTCCTTTCTGGTCTGCCCAAGAGGGAATCGTTGCTGAGCTGGTTTTGCTTTCCCACTGTTTTAGTGCCCCCATAATGTTTAGTGCATTTAAACATTATTTAAATGGAAACAGGGTTATCGTGTACATGGTTGTTCTGCAATCTTCTTTGCCACTTCTTACACCTTACAATGAGCAGGCAGTGAAAGTATGAACTGGGGTTTTCTCTTTCTATGTGTCCCACCTTCTTTTCTGTTCCCTGCAGCCTCTCTGCAACCTGTTGCTCTAGAGATGCTCAGGTGGATGCAGAAGCTGCAACGCCATTCAGACGTCCTAGCTTATAGCTTGGGGAGAGCTCAGATGGCTTGCCGAAGATGCAGAGAGAGGGCTTGCTTGAAGGATCAGAGTCACTTGGAAGAGGAGGAAACAGGCTTTCGTCTAGCCTCAGGAAGGGACTTTGGGAATAGGCGCCAGATTCCAGGCATGTGGTTGTGATGTGCTGACCATGCGGTGAGGAGGATGGTGCCCTCAGCCCACCTGGGGAAGAGTTCTGACCCCAGACTGAGTGGATGCCCCAGCCTCAGGGCTTTGGAACCAGGACAGTGTTGAGGGGTAAGTAGGGGCCTCCAGGGGCCTCCCCACCTTCTCCATGGCAGAAGACTCTGAAAGTGGAACCGGAGAAACCCAGGTTTTCTGTTGGCCGTGGAGGTCGGGCTAAAGGCTGTCGTTCTGGATTCTTAGCAGTTAAGAGCTTTTGGACTCTAGAGTTGGAAAAGGGCACTTCATCCTCAGTCCTCCATGATGCTCAGGACGACCTTGTTTCCAGTCATCCGCCTAAGCCTCCCTTGTTTAGCTGGGTCACACTGTTGGTGGGCACTGGGATCATTTCCATGTGGTGCTGTTTTAAGCAGGGCAGCAGGGAACATCTCTCTGCTTACAGTTGTTTCTGAAAGATAAATCCTTAACTTTTAAATGCTGATATCCTCAAACGACCATTTTATATCGTCAGCATCAGCAGTGGAGATGTCGAGTCTCTCACCCTTGCCTATCTAGCTTTGTTCGTCTTCCAGAAACCTTTGTCATTCAGATGTGTATTTTCTTCTAGAAGAAGTGAGCAAGTTATTTATGCATTTTTCTTGGTGCTGGGATTGAAACCCAGGTCTCGTGCATGTGAGGCAGGTTCTTTGCTGCTGAGCCAGCCCAGCATAGAAGTGACTTCCAACAAGGCGTAGGCTGGTGACCTCTAGTTAGTGTGGTTTATTGTTAGTGGAGGAAACTATGTACATGGAAATACACATTATTTTTTTGAATATTTATTTATTTTTTAGTTGCAGTTGCACACAGCACCTCTATGTATTTGCGGTGCTGAGGATCAAAAGCAGGGCCTCGGACATGCTAGGCGAGCACTCTACCACTGAGCAGCAGCCCCAGCCCAAAACACACATAATTTTTAAAATGATCATTGTAGTAAACATATGTAACACAATTTGCCGTCCTAGCCATTCCTAAGTGGCAGTTTGGGGTGTGACGTGGGTGGGCTGTGTTGTGAGTGCATCACCTCTGGGTTCCTGTCTCGTCTCCCACAGAACCTGCCCACCTGCAGCCTGCTGTGCTCCCATCGTCCGCTCCACTCGGCTGTCTCTGCATGCTCTCAGCTCACCAAGTGGAATCACAAGAGTCGTGTGTCGCGTCTGGCTTGCTCGATGTGGGGTGTCCAGGGTTCCCCTACCTGAGAGTGCACGTCAGGACTGAGGAGTTCCTGAGGCACCTGCCCCTCTGGTTTGCCCTCTCACCTGCTGATGGGTGTTGACTCTTCTATCTTTGGCTCTGGTGAACCACACAGGAGAGCTGGCCGTGAGGACCATGTGGCCCCTGCCTCCAGTCCCTTCTGGTGTCTCCCTGGGGTGAGACCAGGAGTGAAGTTGTTCTTTACATGGGGAGTCTGGTTTCCCTGTCTCGAGGGGAGGGAAGCTGCAGCTGCTAACTTGCCTTATTTTTGGAATGGCATTTCACAGGCATTGCCCTGGCCATAATTATCACAGTGACTGGAATTAAGCTTGAGAGCACATCCTCAGGTGGCAGTGACGACGAAGACTAAGCAGAGCTGCTGAGTGGGGCCTCTGCATTCCACCATCTCCAGGCCTGATTCTGGCTCTGACATGTGGAATCTTACAGAGCTTCCGCAGGCCTTAAGCTCTTGCAGCAGGGCATTGGCACTGGAGGGACCTCGCGCAGCTTTGAGCCGGAGCAGCACTGGTGGAGGAGGCGGTGAGGGGAGAGCTGAGCACAGCTGCAGGGGCTGCCTCGAGGCAGCACGTCCTCCACTGGCCTCTGTGGGGTCTTACTGTGACCAGCTGCAGAGGGAGCACGGGTGGCTCCATGTGACTTCCTATGGTTACCTAAAGCTTCAGAGTGTGTGCTTCGATGTGTGGCTCTTCAAATATTGGTGCTGCAGGTGATGTAGCAACAAGTCAGTATCTCCATGGATGTGATCCACCCCCAGTGAAAAGGGCAGGACATGGCCATCACAACTTTGAAATCACAGGTTCGGGGGACATTGCACATGACCTGAGATTGATAGGGAATATACTGAATGGTGGCATTTCCTCATTTCCTGAAAACTTGCTTATATATCTCTAAATAGTTAGTTGGAAAGGAAGCCAGGTATCCCAGAGAGAAGAGTGGCATTGGCGTGGCGTTGGCGTGGCGTTGGCGTGGCGTGGCTTTGGTGTGGCGTTGGAGTGGCGTTGGCTTGGCGTTGGCGTGGCGTTGGCGTGGCATTGGCGTAGCCTTGGCGTGGCGTTGGCGTGACGCTGGCGTGGTGTTGGCGTGGCACTGTGTGTATGCCTGGTTGCTCTTGCTTGGCTGGTGCTTTTCACTTAATGTCTTGGCTGGTGAGGGCGGGGCCCAGGCCTGGCGGACTGCTCTGTCCTGTTAGAAATGCTTCCAGAGGGTGAATCTGCAGCCTGAGTTTTAGAATTGGCTGGAAGCCTTGTTCTGAGTTGTGGGATGACTTTGGAGAACCTGAAGGTAGGGCTTTGTGCCTGCACAGGGACAGGCTGGCGGAACAGAGAGCACTGAGTGTGTCCACATGTGGGCCTCCCTGCGGGACGGCTGCTACCCTGCAGACCTTTCAGTGGGTTGAACTCCAGGGTGATGCTCTGGGGAACTGGGCTGGTCCCAGCCCCCGGTGTCAGGGCATGAGCTGGGGTCACAGGTGCAAGCTCTTTGTGGAAGGTGTGTGGTCTGGTAGGATGAAGGGCAAGTGGTTGTCCACATGCAGTTTGGTTTTATTTTAAACTAAATAATAAGTGTGAATCTGTTTTCACTGTAAAAACCTGATTGTCAAGTTGTTAGAATTGCCAGTTCCATGAATGATGGCTTCGCCTCACTCCCTGAAGGAGGCAGGCAGCAGAGCAAGCGGCTTGCCCAGAGGTGCTCTTGCGGTGTAGACTGGATGTCTCTGTCCACAGCTCACCAGGGTTTGAAGCGGGTCAGTGTCCCGCAGGGCCAGGGATTGTTGTCTCTGCCAGAGGACACAGAAGAGCCACAACCCGGACATGGCTGTGGTTATGGCAGCTTGACTAAGGAGGACCCGCAGGAGGCAGGACAGCGCGACCCTCCATGGCAAGGCTGGTGGGTGGGAGGTGAACAGCGGCTAAAAGGAGCACGATTTAGATGCTGACACTAATGACATCCCTGAGGTTAGGGTTTGAAAAGTGTTCCTTTAAATTCTAATTATATAACTCATTATCTTACAATCTACATTCAAATTTTCCAGGGGATATTTTTGCTGAATTCCAAGGCATTACTTGGAACAAGATGCCTGTGAATTTCATCTTAAGTTGCAAAGTTGAGGCAAAGGGGTAAGTTAGACACAGATGGAAGGGGAGGGTCCTCACATGGGTCCTCCCTCACCTGACATGCCGAGTAGAACATTTTGTTGCTGAAAGCTCAGTTCTTGTTCCTGATGCCAACCCAATAACAAGGACAGGATTTTGAGAAAAAGGAAAAAGGTTTATGTCTTTGCTAACAAGGGAGAAACACGAGGGACTCCAGGCCCAGAGGCTGTGATTCTGCCATCGGCAGGAACAGGGGTCTTTCAAGAGGTGACTCAAAGCCTACATTCCACGTGGGCTCCGTTGAGTTGTGATCCACTGTTTACTTGGGAGATGGTCGTTTCTGAGGTCTTCTGGTGCCATCCCCAAAGTCTGATTACGTGGCTCCTGTGGTGGATGTGTGCTCAGGACAGGTAACCCTGCCTAGGATGGGGAGAAAGGTGATCCTGTTTCCCCTGAGATTGGGGAGGGGGAGAGATCAGGGAGGAGCAGGCAGAGGAAGAAACGTGTCCATCTTACAAGTCCCAGTGGTAGAGCAGCCAGGGCAGTGTTCAAGCACAGACTGGACCACTGTTGCACTTTGGTCTCTTTCAAGGCTTGTGTTCTTACTGCTGCAGGCTGTGGTCAGCGCCCTGTTCAGAAGAAAGGCGTCTGTCACCCTGCTGGGAGTGCGGGCTCTGCACCAGCCCTTCCTGGAGCAGCCTGGCCTTGCTGATCACCCACCTGTGCTGGCTGCTCTTCCTTTCCGGGGAAGGGCCACCTTCTGCTGTTGTCACGCTCCCTGAGGAGCAAGCTAGAGAGCCCCAGTTACTGTGCAGTCAGTAACAGCCCCCGAGGGGATGGAGCAGCCATGGTCACCCGCCGGGCAGCCAGCAGCAGGCTCCCTCTGCCTCTCCAGCTGCGTGGGCAGTGCCTGAAGGAGTCTGGTGCCAGTGCTTGCATGTGCTGTCTCCACCCCAGAGGTGCCCCTGTGGCAGCACCTGTGTGGTGACACTCCCCGCTCACCCTGGCCTGATCCTGGTGAGGAGTGGCCACGGGACCATCTCAGAGGGATGGCACCTGAGGACAACAGGAGCCTGAGCGCACTGCCTTCCAGCCGCAGGGCTGGAGAGCAGGCTTCACAGCGGTCCTCTGAGGTGAGGCACACTTGATAAGCAAGGGTCAGCCACCCAGCGAGGGCGCTCGCCTGGCACGGAGCACACCCAGCGCTGTGCACTGGGATCATCCCCTACCTGTGTCACACACGTACGTGTGTGCTTATGTGCGCCTTTTCTTCCCTAGTTTCGTTGTAGCTATTTGTGTATTTTCGCATTACAAAATACCCATGTCGTTAGATGATAGTAAAGTAAGCTTTAAACTACAATTATCCTTAACATCCTGTAAGCAAGGAATAACCACACTAATGCTATCATCTTAATTAGAACTTTACAAAAAAGGAAATTCAGACAGTAAAATCTGAGGTTTTAAATTTTGTGAATTTTAATTCATTTAGAACTTGCCTTGGCAACCAGAAATTCCTCACTTATTAAGACAATTTAATATTATTTCAAGATCCTAACGTCATTTAAGAACGTTAGCAATTCACGACATGTTACATAAGGGATCAGCCGCTCAGTGCCCACAGGGCGCTCTCACTCGGTGCATGTGACAGCCCGGCCCAGCGTCCCCGCAGATCTCTCATAAGAGCCCTCTGTCTCCCTATTCAGTGGGAAGTGTACTTCTCCTGACCTCAGGCAGCAAGTGGAGGCCGTGATGGGGGTCTGCAGCACCAGTGGGAAGTCTGGGCTGTTCCCAGGAAGCAGACTTGCCTTGCCTGAGGGAGGCGGGGACTCCCCCACAGCCAGGCTGTGGAGGATGTGGGGGACATCATGGCGGTCAGTCCAGGCCCATCCGGTGTGCTCAGGACTCACTTAATGTGGAAGTGTGTGGCCTGGGTCTAGATCCACTTCACACTGGTCCATGCCCCAGTGGAAACCCTGCCCGACTCTGTGCTCTTGAGTGCCCTGCTCCCTGTGCTGGTCCTCCCGCCTCTCTTCCTGCCCAGGAGCCCTCCCGAGTCCCCATGCACACGGTCTCCTTGACCCTGCCTTTTATTCGGAGCCCATGATGAATCAAAGACGGTCATCTCTAACATTCTGGTAACATCTCAAAGTGCAGGTGTTCCTTTGAACCAGATGCGATGCTTGGAAACGTGGTGTGTCACGGCAGGAGCTGGAGGCTTGCCAGGTCTTCGCCTGTCCCCGGGCCTCTGCCTCAGGAGGTCAGCCCCTCCCTGCCCCACGGGCCCAGGCTTTTTGACTGTGCTCCCACGTACTCTCTCACCTCTTCCCCTCCTTCCCGAGGACCATGTGTCCCCTCCTGTGGACGGGTGCCGACGAGCCTGAGTTTCCTTGGGTGGAGTCTGGCCGCTATGCACTGGGACAGACCCTTCTCTGAGGACGGCTTCTGAGCTCCCAGATGGCTATAGCCCTCAGGCAGTGGCTCATTGCTGGCCCTTCTCTCTTCCCAGTCCTGAGATGGGTGTGGGCAGCGGGCTGTGTGTCTGCTGCACTGTCCCCCACCAGGTCTGCCCTGAGCTGCAGGTGCTGCATCGCCTCAGACGTGGGGAGACCACTTCCCTGCTCTCAGCCCATCTCAGTGGAGACCGTAGCTCCCCCGGAGGCCTTGGCCCACATCTGTCATTGCAATGACATTTTCACAAATAAGCTGATCTAATCACACACTTAGAGTGGAGCCGGCCACCATCCTGGTGCCGCCTCGCAGTAGCCACTGTGGATGTGGCAGCAGGCTTTGCGCTGGGCTGAGACCGTCCTGGGGCTGTGGGACTGAGCTCTGTAGAGCCTCCAGCGGAGCCTCCCGGGTGGGAGCTGCTGGACCGTGGTGCCACTGTGAACACCTCTCCAGGAAATCATGACTACAGTGACCTTCTAAGTACTTGTGTCGGGACACTTCCATGTTAGAACAGCTCCTGAGGTGAATTTCTGGGTAAACTGCTCATCCTATTTTGTGCTTGAATTGACCTTCTCAGTCCATCCAGGCTGCAAGGATGCTTTCTGCAAGTGTTTGTGTTAGTCCTGTAATCGTCGCAGGTTACGGGAACAAGCGTGTCTCCTGGACTGTGGAGTGTGGATCAGAGAGGTCTGTTGAGACCCACGGCTGAAATCCAGCCAACTCCCCTGGGGGCGCTGAACAGGATGATAGGAGCTTGGGTAGCAGCGGGCTGGCTCAGCACCTGCTATGCCACATCTACCCAATAACAGCCCCAGCCAGGTGACTTTGATTCCTCTGTTTCTGCTCTGACAGAGTCCTCAGACCTGGCTGGACTCTCACTCCCGCCTGTCTGTTCTGGAAGGTACTGTCTGTGCTGAGCCCCTGTGAGGTCTTGCTGCCTTTCTCAGTGTCTGCCTGCAGAGCACAGGTCTCTGCCAGAGAGGCAGGCCACCATGGAGTCCACTCTGCCTGCTGCCTGCTGCCTGGCCCTTGCTGCTGCTGCTGCTGCAGGTGGACGGCTCTGCAGGTGGCCAGTGCTCCCCCTGCCTCATCGGCTGTGCAGTGTGCTGCAGAGGCTGCGACACTCAGGCAGTTTCTCCTGAACAGGGCCAATCAAATTTGGGTTGTCTGCCACCTCAGGGCTACAGATGCGGAAATGGAATAGGCTGCTGGTGGAGGTAGTGTCCCCGCTACTGCCTGGCTGGGTCCCTCATGGCCACTGGTCAGTGTCCACCTCTGTGGGCAGCAGGAGTGCCCCAGCCTCAGCTCTCTGTGCAGTGTGCTCTCCTCAGCCATGGGAATGAGCCTGGCTTGAGGCCTACTCCAGTTTTAGAGGAAAGGTGGGTCTTAGTGATTTTGAGAATAAGTAGGCTGCTTTTACTCTTTTGACTCTGAGAAAGAGGAACTGCTTGGTAAGGGTTAGAGGGCGTCGTTAGCTGTTGATACAGCCTCACGAAGTTCAGGCTCCTGTGCGTCAATCAGCTAGTTGTAGGAGAGATGTGGATGTGATAGCTTATGATTCAACCGAAATGAGAGGAAAGATTCAGATCCTATGGTGCAGTGTTGTTTTAACATCCAAATGCAAAATCATCTTAAATTGAGGGGGTTTTTTCCCCTTAATTGTGAATAGGTCCTAGATTTTGGAAACTTTACAAATTCAAATGCCTGAGTAGCTTCACTTCACAGTCACCACTGAAATACGTCATTTACTGCCTTAGAGAGTCCAGAGGGATCTGGAATACTTCCAACAGAGAGGTGCTCTTGTCCTGTGACCATGATGCCCAGTGTGCTGGGCCCTCAGTCCCCAACTCGGCTGGGTGGCAGGTGCCCAGACGCGTGGTCAAGCTCCATTCTGGGGTACCTCAGGGGCCTTCCTAGATGAGGTGCATGTTAGAACCTGCAAATGAGCAGAGCAGACCAGCTTCCCTAGGGCTGCCCACTCGGCTGATGACCTGAGTAGAACAGCAGGCAGCTGTCCCCAACAGAGGCAGTCCCTGCTGCCTGAGAGCCTTGGAACCAGGACGTTGGCTGTCTGGGTCCCCAACCTCGAGATTGGTACCCACTTCCCAGCTCTCCCAGGTCCCCAGCCTGAGACTGGAGCCCCAGGTCTCCGACCTGCCGACTTGCCCTGAAGATCTCAGGGCCTGTTGGCCTCCATGTTGCATGAACCAACTCCTTATCCTTTTTTCTCTCTGTATATAACATTGTATTGATCTCATTGACTCTGTGCCTCGGGAGAGCCTTGACTAACACACTCCTGCAGGTTTGCAGAGTAGACCAAGCCACTGGGTGTGAGAGCAGGTTCACACTGGCTTATGAGAAGCAGTTGTTAAGCCTTCAGGAATTTTCCATGCCAATTTAAAAATCAAACGATATGAATTTAAAATCAATTGTATTACAAACAAACATGATACATCTTCAAAGCTCATCACGTCCTGGTTGTCTCCTTGGTATTCCCAAGGCTCCTCATTTCCGGTGTGTCTGTGGGGGAGTGATGCTGGGCGTGATGCTACTCCCTCCCCGTCCAGTACCACAGTGTGGCTACAGCAGAGCCGGAGGTAGACAGCCAGGTCCCGGGGCTGAGTGCTCCAGGGAGTCCTGATCTCCGTGCTGACTCTGGGGCTGTGGGACGGAGAGTGGATCATCAGCACTGTTTAGACTCCAGGTGTGTGGAGCCCATGGTCATCAAGTCATGAACATAACAAACCCAAGGCTCTGTTCTGGTGGCACACAGCCACACGTGGCTCAGCCAGGACGTGGGGCGAGCGCTGGCTGGCGTGAGAGCCTGTGTTCGCCTTCGTTCTGTCCACTTCGTCCCGCTGACTGACCTAAGCAAGGACACCCCCAGGACCCGCATAGCCGAGCTTGCTGCCAGGAGCCGGCAGCTCTGCCGACAGCCAGTCTGCATAGCCTCCTTGGGTGACACCACTGTCACACATAGAATCAGGAAAGCCCCGAGGTCAGTTGTGCTGAGGTCAGTGGGTGCTGGAGGAGCCGCGCAGGGCAGTGTGGGCTGGCCTTTCAGTTGTGCACAGCGGCTCCCTGAAGAGGCGGTGCTTTTCGAGCTGCACCACTCAAAACCAGGGCTGTGCTACTGCGTTTGAACTTGGACTCGTTTCTTCTGTGAGGAGAGGAGAACGTGCCGGCCTTACGGCTCGGATTAGACTTTGTCAGGACACCACCAGAAAGCCTTACACGAAAACACATACTGTCTGTTTAATCAGAAAAAGCTTTCTCCTTGTGAGCTAGGACACGTGCCCTGTGTCCTCCCTCTGTGACACATTTAGACGACCAGGCCTTATCAAATCACCAACTTCTATGCTTCCAAGGCCCCAATCAGGGAGTAAGTCGCCTAAAGAGCGGAGAAGCGTTTCCAGTAAGTGTCTGGTGGGAGCTTGCACCTGGAAGCCAAGAGCTCCCTGACTCCAGGATGATCCTGATCCCAAGGAAAGGAGGCCAGTGGGCGTCTGGCCCGGTGCAGGGGCTGGAGGCAGGCTACCATCCTGCTAAGAGAAGTCCAGTCCAGCTGAGAAAGGCAGCCGTTCTTAGTTCTGTCAGAGACGTGCAGTGGCAGGGCAAGTTGCTGTTCTCCCCTGGAGGGGCAAGAGTGGACACACAAACCACGGGGGACAGCAGCTGGCAGGGCCGTGAACTGTGATTGACAAGGTGCCCGACCTGGAGCCATGGGCTAATGTGAGAGAGAAAACTGGGGGCTCTCTCCACCTTTAGCAGCCCCACCAGGTTCTTAAGAAGATCAGAGAAAATTCCCTTCATGTTTCTCCCGAGAGTGGGGAAAGTAACCATTTCAGAACGTGCTCAGAGCCTTCTGTTCCTAACTAGGCCTGTTCCACCAGAGAGAGACCTGGGTTGAGAAGCACCAAGCAAAGGGGCGAGGTGTACCTGGTTACACCCTGCTGGGCTCGCACCTGGAGGCATGGCCAGGAGTGTGGGCTCATTACCAGACTGAGACCCCATCACAGCATTATGGGAGGGGTCCCCTCCCCATAGGCCTGACCACCACATCAGAGGGGCTCCTCGTCCAGTGACAAGAATTAGAGCTGAAGGGGGTCACTGCAAGGTTCAGACCTGCTTAGGGGAGGAATCTCTAGGGAAAATGAAGGGAACAGGAGACACAACAGCAGGGGTGGAGAGGGATGATGCCCCTGGAATCCGCAGCTGCAGCGTTCAACACAGTCTGACTCCCTGGACCCACAAGGCCCTGCAGCTGAGACCCACTCCACCCAGGCCCTCCACCCACTCTTCAGCCTCTGCACGTGGAGAAAAGCTCTGAGGCTCACCGAGGGGCAGAAAGGTGGTCTGAGTAACAAGCCAAGTGTCAGAGGCAGGCACAGATGTGGCGAGACTTTAGGATGATCGGTTCAGAACTGTCAAGGTCTCTGAAAAGTGGACACGTGCAAGAACAGATGGGGAACACAAGCAGAAAGTAGGCCTAAGAAACAATTCAAAGGATATAGTAGAACCAGCCTCCCTCCACCAGAAACAAAGAATGTCTTCAGGGGCCTCATTAGCACACTGGTTAGGGCCAAAGAAACAATCAGGGAACTTGAACATCACAAGCAGAAAATCAAAGACAAGAAAGAGCGAAAGCAGGTGGACCGAGGAGCCAAGAACTGTGGGGTCATGGCCAAGGCTTGATACAGGCAGTGGGAACGCAGGGGAGAAGGAAGACAAGGAAACAGCAGGGACCTCTGCTGATACGGACCTCCTCCTACAGAGGAGTACAGATGGTAATTAGAAAAGTCTGCTCTTTAAGACCATGCACGCAGCAGAAGGGTGGGCTGAAATACCTGAAGTGCCAAGAGAGCATCAGCCTGTTTTGTGTGTGTTGACAGGTGTGTTCAGTCCAGTGGGGCAAGTACCGGTCTTAAGCTCAGGAGTGTCAGCACAACAGGCACACGGTCTGATGAACCAAAGAACAGAAGCCTGCAGTGACTGCTCCCAGACCAGGAGGGAATTAACCTAGAAACAGCAACAGAAAGGTAGCCAGAGAACCCACGAATGCATGCATGTCAAGCAGCATACTTCTAGATGGTACATGAGTCCAACAAAAAGCCTAAGACACATTCAAAAATATTTTAACTAAAGTAAAATCACAGTACAAATTACCAAATCTGTGAGATTTCCAAAGAGCATTGATTACAGGAAATTTATATTGCAGTAAATGCATATATCAGAAAAGAAGAAAGATGTAAAACAATCTAAAGTTCCACCTGAGGTAATTAGAGAAAGAAGATAAAAATCAAATTCAAAATAAGCAGAAGAAAATAAGTAATATGCATCATGAGAGAAATCAGTGAAACCCAAAATAGGAAATCAATAGAAGAAATCAATGAAGCCAAAGCTTATTCTTTGAAAATGTTTTTTAAAAAGATTCCTCCAGCTGCACTATCCAAGAATGAAGGAGAGAAGACACCAGGCACCAGTAGCAGAAATGACAGAAGGACCACTGTTGGAGAGAGAGCAGAAGATACTTTGACCGACTCTGTGACCACAGACTTGACGACCCAGATGAAACAGAGGAATCCATGGAAGAGAACCTGTCAACACTCAGAAGAAGAAGCAATCTGCACAGGTCCACATCTGTTAAGTCAACTGAGGTCATAACAACACTCCCCACGGTGAGCACAGCCCACATGGGTTCACTGGTGAGCTGAGCCAGGCATTTGAGGAGTGAAATGACTCCTGTGCTCTTCAGGCTCTTCCAGAAGGTGGAGCAGAGGGCAGGGTGCCTAAACTTACTCTGAGGCCAGCAGCACCCTTACACCAAAACCAGAGGCATTACCAGAATGAGACACTGCAGACTAACATCTCATGAACATAGGCATGGAAGTTCTCAACAAGTTATGAGCGACTCAAATCTAACCATGTGGAAAAAAAGAGTTGTATAGCAGGACCAATTTGAGCTATCCTGAGTATTCAGTGCTGGCTCAAAATCTGAAAATCCATTAAGGTCATCACATCCATAGGCTACAGAAGAGGAAAGTGATCCTATCAATAGCTGCATGAAAAAAAACATTCTGATATCATTCAGGTAAAAATCCGCTGCAAACTGGGCTTAGAGGGAAACTTGCTGGTATCGATGAGGAATGCCTACAAAATGCACAGCCAATCTGATGCTTCGGGTCCAGACACTGGGCATCCTGTCCAACAACAGAGCCAGAGCACCCGTGTTCATCACCCTGGTCCTGGCCAACATGGTCAGGTAAGGCAAGGCTCAAGGACTACAGAGGAAGGAAGAACCCTGTCTCTTTGTCAGATGACATCATTGTCTATGTAGAGATACAAAGGCCAGAACAGTTCCCCTGCACTCAGCCAGCACAATGCTGCAGGGTTGCCAGTTGCAGGTTACTATATGGAAATTCACAGTACACCAGCAACAAAATTCTGAAGTTTAAAACTAAAGATACAGCAAAAAATCAACTCCAATCAGTAAAAGAAATTCTTAGGTATACAAGATCCATAAGCAGAAATTGCAAAGCTCTGATTAAAGTGATCAGAATCAGAATCAGTGGATGGATATTCCTCATTCACGTATAGGAAGACTCAGTGTTGTTAAAATGTCACTCTCATACAAGGTAAGAAGCTGCACTCAGAATCCCAGGGAGTTATTTTGTGGTATTGACACAGGGATGCAGTCTGTAAGGGAAGGCAGCACGGTGTGGAGAAGTGCAGAGCTGGAGGACAGCATGCCCAGATGCTGCAGCCACCCAGTCAGTGTGGCTAGTGAGTGGACAAGGGGGTCACCAGAGCCGAGCCCGGGGGCACCCTGCAGGTACAATTCATGGCAAGAAGATGGTCTTTTCAAAAGTGTTGTTGGAATAAGTAGATGTCCACACTCACAAAAATGGCCTAGAGAAAGACAGTAAGCCTTTCATCAAAACTAAACCAAATGGAGCATAGACCTCAATGTAAAATGCAAACCATGAAACTTCTGGATGCTTAGAGAGAAGAGTGACCAGATGACCTGGGCATGGTGTGGCATTTCAGATACTGCTAAGAGCCACAGCCAAGTAATATGATGCATGGCATTTTTGGTTGAAAGGTGACGCCAGCAAGCCATTGAGATGATATGATTATGTTAAGATCTGCATTCATATGGATATTGGACTCCTGCTGTCCACCTCGGCCTGCTATGGGACTCCTGGAGAGTTTCCATTGGTTGGGGAAGTGCGGTAGGAGGGAATTCCGGAGGAGGGACTTCCTGTTGGGGTCCGGGAGAAGGCCGCGTGGGTCGGTCGGCCGTCTTCCCGGGAGCATATGGGGCATTGGCGGCAGTTTCAAAAATAAAGTTTGTTCCTGCTTGAGTGGCTCGTGATTTTGTGCCCAGCCAGACTGCGGCAAGATATAGCAGCAAAGCACCATCCATGGGATGAGTTTGGTAACTCAGACCTCATTAAGACAAACAAACAAAAACAACAAGAAAACTCCTGCTTGGTGAGGAATAGTGTTCAGAAATGAACTGACAGGCTGTAGGCCCAACTGGGGGAAGGTCCTTCCATATCACCTGGCAGAAACTTAATCCACTCAGTAGCAAAAACAACTAGTGAAAAGTGGGCCCAGCCCTCAGGAGTCTCCTGCTGAAGGACATTCCCCGGGGCCCATAGGCACATGGAGGGGCACCCCAGTCACCTGATGAGGAGGTGGTACAGAGCAGAGCAACAGGCTCCCTGCCGCTGGTGGCCGTGCAGTGGTACAGCCTCTCCAGGCTCTTCTGAACTAGGCGGTCTGTCCTCTGAGTATCTCCCACATGCACTTCAGATCACATCTGCAAACCTGCATAGTTATTCATTGTTATTAAAACTTGGAGCAACTAACCCCTGTGGGCAAGTGGCAAACTCTGCTATGCCCACAGTGGAGAGGAGTCACTCTGTGTGGTCATTACACAGCACCCTGGCAAAGGAAAAGCAGCCAGGAGAGGGACGGGTGGTCACCAGGGTGGGGATGATAGGAACAGAGGATTTAAGGCAGTGAACCTGCCATGCATGACACTGTGTGGTGGACACGCATTGTCACACATTGTCACACATCTGTCAGACCACGAACTGTGCAGCACCAAACCTTAATGTCACCGGGGACTGCAGTTAATATGTTAGTGTTGGCTTGTTAATTATGACAGACGTCTGACACTAGCACAAGGTGTCAATCAGGGAGGAAGGGAACAGTATGTTAGGGCATACTGGAATTTACTGTATCTTCTGCTCAATCTTTCGTTGATTCTAAAACTGCTTTTAAAAAAAACTGACAAAGATTAAGTAGTATTTCTCCAAGGAAGACATGCAGATGGCCAATAGGCTTTTAAAACATGCTTAACTCGGCAGCTGTAAGAGAACCAAAGTCAAAACCACACAGAGATACCACTTCTCACCCACGAGGGTGCTTGCAGTAATCTTTAAAAAACTGACAATAACAAGCATTGGGGGAATTTGAATGAATTTAAACCCTATACATTACTAGTAGGAGTGCGAAGTGGCATTTACTGAATACCTTAAAGAGTCAGCAGGTCACCCACCAGTCACTCCTGATGACGCCTGTGTTCACACCAACACCTGAATGCAGATGCAGCTGTGCTGTTCACAGTCTCTGAGGTGTGTGGGCAGCCCCATGTTCATCAGCCGAGAAATCGGGGACGCATGAGGCCTATCAGTGAGTGGAATGTTACCTGGCTGCGGGAGGGGACCAGCCCAGGAGGCCTTGCGCTGTGGAAGAGCTGCATGTGCAGGTGGCCCCCTCCAGGAGACGTCCAGAGCAGGAGATGATGGTGGTCTCAGGTGGGGGATGAGAGGTGAGGACTGGTGCCTATGGGAATGGGGCTCCTTTCTGCAGTGGTGAAATGTTCTGGAGTTGATGGTGATGGTCACACAGTTCTGTAGACATACTGAAAACCATTTGGCACTTCAAATGAGTGACGTGTACAGCCAGTTAATGCTCTCTCAATAAAATTATCAAAAGTCCGTGGTTCATGACGTGGGTTGGTGGCCTTGATTATGACTTATTTGTCTAAGACCTTGACCTCCTTAGGGACAAGCAGCATCTCTTTTCCTTCTGGCCCCTTCCTGAATCTTGGCAGCTATTCCCACTTCTGATAGAGCAGAAGTGGCCAGGGGCCCCGTGCTTGCCTCCTCCTTGCCCCTTGTCCATCTGCAGGAGCTGGGAAATGACACCCTTCCTCACTGGGAGAGGTCTCCTGAAGGGCACCTGCCAACCAAGAGGGTACCTACCCCTTCTCTAAGGCAGTGGCTTTTATGTGCAAGGGGTGGGAAGCCCCACTTCAGCAGAGGGCACAAGACAGTCCATTTTTTTTTTTTGTAGAATGCTTATTAAAATGGTCCATTGGATCTTAAAGATGTAGGGGTGGTTATCTGGAACAGGAGGGACCTGAATTCTTGGTTTGGTCACAATTCAGCCTGTATACTATCAATAAGATGTTTCAAAATTGGGAATTTTTCCCCTAAAGTTAAAAGTTCCTTTGTAAACAGCTTACCTGTTGATATACTTGACAGAACTGGGTTTCTTTATGCATTCCAAGATGAAATCTGCTGGTCCCCAAGTCTAATAGTCTAAAACGTGGCAAGACATTGTTTTACAAAAATAAAAAATGCAGCTCCCACTCTCCCTGGTCGAATTTCTCAATTTGAATTTCTGACATCAGTTTCCTAAAGACTGATCCATCCCCATAAATCAAATGCATTTTTATGCATCAGTGATGAACCATCCGAAAGAGAAATTAGGAAAACTCCACCATTCATAATAATCTCAAAACAAAACAAAACAAAACCCTTGGGAATCAATCTAACAAAAGAGGTAAAAAGACCTTTACATTGAAAACAACAGAAAATACACAGTTGATCAACAAATAAAGCTCTAATCTCCAGGATATATAAAGAACTCAAAAAAACTTAACATCAATAAAATAAATACTTCAATCAATAAATGTGCTAAGGGACAATTGATCAATAAATATATGAAAAAAATTTCAACTTCTCGAATAATTTGAGATATACAAATTATTTAAAGAAAGACATTGAAGAAGATCTTAAAAGATGGAAAGATCTCCCATGTTCTTGGATAAGAAGAATTAATATTGTCAAAATAGCCATACTAGCAAAAGCATTATACATATTTAATGCAATTACAATTAAAATCCCAACAACATTGCTCATAGAAATAGAAAAAGCAATCATGAGATTCATTTGGAAAAATGAAACTCAGAATAACCAAAGCAATCCTTTGCAAGAAGAGTGAAGCAGGAGGCATCACAAATACCAGACATTAAAGTACACTACAAAGTAAAAGTAAAAAAACAAACAAAGAAACAAACAAAAACAAACAAAAAAACGGCTTGGTAAATAGACATTAGACCAGTGGTACAGAATAGAAGATGCAGAGACAGACCCACATAAATACAGTTATCTCGTACTAGACAAAGGTGCCAAAAACTTACACTGGAGAAAAGATAGCCTCTTCAACAAATGGTGCTAGGAAAACTGGAAATCCATATGCAGCAAAATGAAATTAAGCTCCTATCTCTCACCAGGCACAAAACTCAAAGTGGATCAAGGACCTAAGAATTAGTCCAGAGACCCTGCACCTAATAGAAGAAAAAGTAGGCCTAAGTCTTCATCGTGTTGGATTAGGCTCCAACTTCCTGAACAAGATCCCTAAAGTGCAAGAAAAAAATCAAGAATCAATAAATGGGATGGACTCAAACTAAAAATTTTCTTCTCGGCAAAAGAAGCAATGATGTGAAGAGAAAGCCTACAAAGTGGGAGAAGATTTTTACCACATGCACATCAGATAAAGCACTAATCTCCAGGATATATAAAGAACTCAAAAAACTTAACATCAATAAAATAAATATCTCAATCAATAAATGTGCTAAGGAACTGAACTTCTCAGAAGAAGACACACAATTGATCAACAAATATTCAGCTTCTCTAATATTTTGAGATATGCAAATAAAAACTACTCTAAGATTTCATTTCACTCCAGTCAGAATGGCAATTATCAAGAATATAAGCAATAATAAGTGTTGGCGAGGATGTGGGGGAAAAGGTACACTCATACATTGCTGGTGGGGCTGCAAATTGGTGCAACCGCTCTGGAAAGAAGTACAGAAATTCCTTGAAAAACTTGGAATGGAACTCCCATTTGACCCAGCTATCCCACTCCTTGGTTTATACCCAAAGAACTTAAAATTAGCATACTACAGTGAATCAGCCATATCAATGTTCATAGCAGCACAATTCACAATAGCTAAACTGTGGAACCAACCTAGATGCTCTTCAGTAGATGAATGGATAAAGACACTGTAGTATATATATATACACAATAGAGTATTACTGAGCATTAAAAGAGAATAAAATCATGGCATTTGCAGGTAATTATATGGACTTGGAGGATATCATGCTAAGTGAAGTAAGCCAATCTCCCAAAAACCAAAGGCTAAATGTTCTCTCTGATAAGTGGATGCTGATCCATAATGGGGGGTGGTGTGTTGGAAGAATAAAGGAACTTTGGTCAAAGGAGAAGGAGGGAGGAGGAGTGGGCATGAGGCAGGAAAGATGGTGGAATGAGACAGACATCATAATCCTAGGTCATATATGACTTAGCATATGGTGTGATTCTACATTGTGTACAACCAGAGAAGTGCAAAGTTGCGCTCCATTTGTGTACAATGAATCAAAATGTTTCCTTCTGTCATATATAACTAATTAGAACAAATTTTAAAAAAAATAGAAAAGACTGACCCATAAAGGTTCTTGCTGGGATACACAGACACTTGTGAGCTCTTCTTCCAGGGGCTCCACGGAGCCAGCAAACATGTCTGTTCCTCAGCAGTGTCTGGGAGGGGCTTAGACCTGGGCGATGGCTGCTGTCAGACCAGATGAGTTCAGGACTCTCAGCAGCTTCTGGACCAGCCAGCAGAGCTCCACCAAGGGCCATGGTGGAGGCGGGACGCTCCTCTGATGGGATCCTAGTGGTGAAGCAAGGAGAACACGAAGCCCACAGGAGTCAGCATTCACTGCCCTGGCACCCAGCCAACTGGGGACAGACTGAGGCTGAAGGGCACCTGGCACCTCGTGCCTGCGGGGGACAGTGCGTGTTCCTTCCCCAACAGTAATCGTCTGTGGTCTCATTCTTTTTCTGACTGGTGATCTAGCTCTTGTCACATGCACCTTTGAGTGGAGGGCTATGGCGATTTGACAGACTCTGAAGAACCAGCCCCTGCTGGCTTCTGCAAGGCAGGTCTTGCCCCTGCCCCTCACCTTGTGGCCTTTCTTATCCTCAGATATAAAATAACCCCTCTAGAAGTGAAAAATTCCTCCTGCCCTCCCCTCACAGAAGGACTTGGGTTGACAGCAGCTTGATCTGAGGTGTAACATTGCCAGTCCACCCAAAGGGCCTGCGCTTTGAGACCTGTGGGTTTTCTAAGCAAGCCTGTGCCACTGAGCTAAATCCCCAATGCCTGGCATAATTGTAGTTCTGGGAATTGAACCCATGGCCTCAAGCATGCTGGGCATGTACTCTACCTCAGAGCTGTGACCTCCGCCTCTGAGCTGCATTTTTTAGGTGCTGAGAGCCATAGCCTAGTAGGAATGACAGCTTGGCATTTTTGGTTGGAAGGTGACTGCCAGCCAGCCATTGAGATGATAATGGTTATGTTAAGATGTGCATTCAATTGGAGATTAGACCCTGCTGTCCGCCTCGGCCTGCTACTTTGGAGCTCTCCTGGGGACTCCCGGAGAGTTCCCATTGGTTGGGGAAGTGCGGTAGGAGGGATTTCCGGAGGAGGGATTTCCTGTTGGTGTGGTGTGTCCCGGGAGAAGGCCCGGGCGTGGCGTTCACGGGAGTTTTTGGAAATGAAGTCTGTGCCTGCTGGAGTGGCTGGTGATTTTGTGCCCAGCCAGACTGCGGCACATGACACCTGAACATGAGAGATTCAGCAGGGCTGGGTGGAAGTTCCCATCATTGATCATGGTGCGTGGATCTTACTTCTAGGGAGGAAATAGACCCAGGACTTTAAGAATTTGGCCCATTGAACTGGGCTTTGAAGATAGAGAAAGTTAAGGAACAAAATGGGACCAAATAGAAAATTCAAGGTGACCGAGGCAGAAGCAGAGTGAGACAAACAGGTTGTGATGCGGTAAACCATTTCAAAGTCTTCCTGTTGTTGTAGAGTACAGATTCACGTGCCCATCCTCAGGTGTGCTGGGGACAGGGAGCAGCAAACTCTGGTCAGCCAAACCTTGCCCTTGCTCAGTCAGTCTTTGGGAAGAACGGCAATGTGTCCGGACTGGTGCGGGAAGCAGATCCTGAAGGGGTGTGGATGGGTCACACCGTCTTCTCACTGGGTTATGCTAACAGGGACACTCACCACGAGCTGGGCTTCAGGTTGCTGTGCCATTGCTATTCTTGTCATGCTGCAGAGTATTCTACAGGAGGACAAGTCTGTTTTATAATAAAACACATGTCCCTGTAAATCAAGCCTTGTAACAAGATTGTCATGCCATGGAATATTCTACCAGGGGCAAGCCTATTTTATAATAAAACACGTGTACTTGTAAATTAATGCTTACAATAAGAATTACTGTCACGCATGAGAAGTCTGTGGCATGTTCAGATCTCTGAGGAATGTCGTGGGTGACTCTACCTCCGACTGGTGCCTGCAGAGCCGCTGACACTAGGTGCTCACTTGCTCTGTGCAGTCCACAGCTTGTGTGTGAAGGCTCTGTGCTGTCCTTCTGTCCATCCAGGACAGTGCTGCGTTCACCTAGTCTATTGAGTTCACCTTTGCACAATTTCTCAGTTTCTTCTTGGAATATTTCCTGGCTCATGTTTTTTGCACCCTTGTGTGTGAGTGATTTTTCCACTGAGTGTCTCTCCAGAATAAATACCTAAGCCCTCCAGTCAACCTGGTCAGTGTTTAGGGCTAACAAGGTTGTGCTGTTTTAAGAATACACGTGTCTGAAGGAGAAGTATTTGCATTCTGACCTTAATAGCCATAGTTGCTTGCAACTGGCATCTGTGCCCCTGTGGGCATCACTCAGCTCCTCCGACTTTGGGGTCCAGCTGGCAGCCCACCCTCATTGCCTTTTCCGCACTGATCTTCACTGGTGTTTTAGTCAGTGTTTCTGCTGCTGTGATCAAAAGACCTGACAAAAACTCTTTTAGAGGGTAAGTTTATTTGGGGCTCTTCCTTTCAGAGATCTCAGTTCATGGTCTGCTGACTCCATAGCTTTAGGACCAAGGTAATGCAGAACATCAAGGTGGGAGATTGCAGCAGAGGAGAGCAGCTCAGCACATGGCAACAGGAAGGGGAGAGAGAGAGAGAGAGAGAGAGAGAGAGAGAGAGAGAGAGCGCTAGCTCTGCTTGCCACGGACCAAATATTTGCCCCAAGGGATCCACCTTCTCCAGCCACATCCTGCCTGCCCATAGGCACCAGCAGTTAATCCTATCAGTGGATGACCATACTGATTGAGTTAAGGTTATCATAATCCAGTCATTTTGCCTCTGAGCTTTTCTTGCATTGTCTTTCACGTGAACTTTTGGGGGACACCTCCAACTTGGTGATTGCTTCACAAAGACAGGACAGGGTGTAGCTGTGTGGCTCGGTGGATTTTGAGTCTTGCTGTTTCCATAAACTCTTGCTGGGACACTTTAAATGGTCTTGTGTCATGCTTGTTCCCCAGGGTGCCCTTGAGCACAGTTTGAGAATGGTGACGTGGCGGGCTCCTTTACGTTCTCTCCCTGCTGGTTAGGTCCATGATGTTGAGCATGTGCTGGATGCTGAGCTGCTGACCCAGATGAATCCCACACAGCTGTGGCCCTGGAGCTGGAAGGGAGTCTGTGGCTGCAGCCAGGTTTCGGGGCTGTGCAGGCAGGTCCACAGGGCAGGGTGGAGGGAGAGATGCCACCAGCAGGGAGGAGCTGTGGAGCTGGTCACCTGGAAGAGTTGCTGGCCGGCCATTTATGCACCTTCTGAGGAATGTCCACTCAAGTCCTTTCCCACCTCCAGTTGGTTTTTCTGTTGCGACTTGCAGGAATTCTTTGTACATGATCAGTAGTATTCTCCTCTCAGGTCTGTGGTTTGAACATATTTCTTTCCACTCTGGGCTGTCTTCTCATGAGGAGTTTTAATTGATCTTGGATTTAAATCCAGTGAGTCTTGATGTGTGTTTCTTCCCTGCCTTGCTGTCTGCAGAAAGACTGGACACAGTGTCCTGACTCCCGAGCCCTCTGCAGGCTGTGAGGGTCCTCTTGTGTGGTTGGTGCCTGAGCCCACATGCTGTGTGCCTTCCTCCTGGTGTGTGTGGAGCAGAGGAGAACATGCTCCAAAGTCGAGTGGGCCCTGGCCCCGATGCCAGCTAGTGGTGTGAGTGTGGACAGGCTCCTGAGCTCTGCTGTGCTCTGCTTCCTCACTCAGGAACGGGCAGCTGCGGGGCAGACTCGGGGCCATCAGACAGGACAGCTGGCTGCATCAGTGCGTGCACACCCTCAGGACTGCGCCTGGCATGCAGGAGGCACTGAGCGCGTGCTGCCCATCTACCGCGTCTCATTTCCAACTGGCTGAAGTATGTCTTGGTAAACTTCTTATCCAGTTCCTTGACTTCTGCTGCTAGGAGCTGTTGAGCAGGCAGCCGAGGGCGTGAATGCCTGTGTGCGCCTCACACCACATGGGGAATTTTTAGGAAAGAGCTTATAAAGAGTGTTTAATGAAGTCACAGAAATTGTTTATTTTGGGAGAAATAAATAAAACCTCATGAAGAAAACCTACTGTACTACTGACAGATGAGAACGAGGGAAGGTTTAAGATGAGGATTCTTTGGTATAAAATGAAATGGTCAAGCCTGGCACAATGGCACAAGCCTGTAACTGCAGTGACTCAGAAGGCTGAGGCAGGAGGATCGTGAGTTCAAGGCAAACCTCAGCAACATAATGAGAGCCTGGTTCAAATTAGATAATAAGAAATGGCTGGGGGTAGAACTCAGTGGTGGAGCACCCACAGATTCAATCCCAGTACCATGCATGTGGCGCACGCACGCGCGCACACACACACACGCACACACACGCGCACACACACACACACACACACATTGTTCCAACAGAATTCATAAATCCGAAGATTTCCGTGTCTAAAGACTTAAGGAAATAATGTCTGGAACCCAGGCGGAGGTTTGGGCCTCCGTTTCTGGGAGAAGGAACACCAGAGTTGGCCTGCAGCTCAGGAGGGGAGAGTGGGCAGCTGGTCCCTCTCTTGGAGCAGGGGTGGCTCCAGGCCAGACATGTGAGTGACCTCGAGTATGTGGAAGGCATGGCTCATCTGGCAAGCTTCCCCTGAGTGCCCGCTGCTCATGTCTGTGCCATCCGGCCGCTAGTGCCACGTCTGTTTCTGTTCTGCCCCATGCTGTGGCACCTCTAAGAGGGGGAATTTGTTTCTCTTATGTCTCTGATTCCTTCGTGGGTTTTGCTCAGAGTAGCTGCTCAAGAAATATTTGCCAAGTGAATATACTCACTCTAATTTTCTGTTTCTGGTACAATTGCCCTTTTAAGTGGGAAGTTCTTTGGAAAATAGTGTTGTCCATTTGCAGCGTGACCCAGGGCTGGTGTTTGGTGGCCAGAGTCTTCTACTGGTTAGTCTGAGTGCACAGAGCACAAGGTCAGCGCTCAGACATTGTGGGTGTTCAGGCATTTAGGGTTAGTATGAAGGTGGAGGTGTTTTTACATTCAGAGTCCCCTTGTGTCACACATATCCTCAGTATGTCTCCTGACATTCCTGAGACTCGGTATCCTCACTGGTTAGCTGGGGAATTGCAAATTAGAATTGCACAGTATGGTGCCTGGCATGTGGGCCCTGCCCCTCCTGTGTCTTGCTGTTCCAGAATCCCTGCAGAGGAGAGCCAGGCCAACAGATGTTTGTGATGGTCCTTTGGGGATGCGGCTATTGCTTTGTGCAGTCTCCAAAGCATAGCATTTGTGCCTGTTCCTACCCCACAGCAGAAAATCATCTGTAGGGCTCCCAGAAGTGTGCATCTCAGAACCCCTGGTGGCAACATCCCTGAACAGAGACTGGAGTCCTGAGGCTCGCCCAGTTTTGCCACCACCTGACCTTGGGCAGAGGACAGCTGTGGTGAGCTGAGTCCTCAGGGTGGAGTGAGGTGGCTGATCAGACGCTGGAGCCTGCCATGCTGACCCTTGTGAACCCCAGGGTGCCCTGGCTTCATTTGCATCTCAGGATCCAACAAATGCCTTCAATCCTGCAGCCTGAAAGAACACAAAGCATGTGCCCTGCTCAGGGCTACGCTGCCACAGTCTCATTTCCCAGGACTGGCAAGGGTTACTGCACAGCAGGACCTTGGAGGGGACCATCAGTGAGGGCAGTTTCTTGTCACCCAGGCTCAGGAGCAAAGCACATGACCCCCTGGCACATGCTGCCTGCCTCAGGGACTAAGTGTGAGAGATGACATGTACGTGGGCCTAATGAGCCACCACTGCATCAGGTTTGTGTCTTAGGTCACTGAGTATCTTCCCTGTAAGTGACCGTTAAAGCTGGTCAATGAGAGCAGCCTGCACAAATGCGCCTGCTGCTTCCCAGGCACGGTCACCCGTGATCAGCTGGTAGGCTGTACCTCAACACAAGTGCTTCCTGTTTCTGTTTGTCTAAGTGTGCCAGCTTAAGCAGAACAGGTGCTAAATGTTTCAGACCTACTTCCAAATAGATCTTAAGAGGAAAGCAAAGCAAATATTTGCAAAGCACTTTATAGTTTGAAAGTGTTTCCACATATTTGGGTCTTGATAGCATGTGTGCCAGAGCTGGCCTCATGTCTTACTGGTCTCAGGCTGAGCCACACTGTGTGGGTCACAGGTGACAGCAGAAGAGATCTCTTAGGGGCTCAAGGTCGGAGCCTGCTGCGACCCTCACTCTGTGCTGCATGGCCCGTGTCCTCTCAGGCTTTGCAGGGTTGATGGCTGGCTCAGGGATGAATGAGTCTGGACGTCATGCCTAGGCTCTGCCTAAGACCTGTGGACAAGTTTCTTAATCTCCCAGAACCTTTGATTCTGTAACTGGGAAACAGCAGCCTGTCAGGACTGTCAGGACTCAGTGGAACATACTCTCCCTCTTCCCCAGGGGTTGCAACCCAGTGGGATAAGTGGAGAAATAACTTTAGAGATAGAGATGCTCATGTTTTGAAGGAGAGCAGAGCAGTTAAATATATAGACATAAGCTTTCTTATGTTTTGACAAATGAGATCTAAAAAATCCAACCCGTTTTGAGAACAGAGCACCCATGAAGGCAGAATATTTTACCTTTGTTAATGACCTTAAAACATGGTGTTTGGCAACAGAAAATGTTAAAGGTCATCTTGTCTCTGGCCTTTTGCTGCCCTTGTTCCTCTGTGTCCCTTGTTGGGGGGGGGGGTGTATATGTTCTTTATGGACAAGGACCATGACAGGCACCCCATCTACTCCTGGAGAAACCCCTTCTGGTGTTTTTCTCTCTGAGAAAAACCCCAAAGAGGAGGCTTCTCGGGAGACACAGGCTGCCTGGGGGTCAGGGAAGGACCTCGGAGCCCAGAGCACTCTGCCCCGCGTGCACAGGGGCACGTAGCCAAGGGGCCTCCTCAGCTGCCTGGCTCTGAGGGTTGTCTGCAGCGGCACCCGGACGTCTGACTGCCTCCACCCAGGTGGCTCCCAGTTGTTACCTGGTCTTACACTGTGCATAAACTTGATTTCTTACAAAGAAAGAGTGTGAGACTACAGCAGACTGAGCCCCACGTGCCAGGCGTCAGGGCTCTGTCTCCAAGCTCTCTGTACAGCCAGCCATGCTGCCAAGCTGGTCTGGAGAAGGGCCGAAGGAGGGGACGAGACCCAGGGAACACACCTGGCACCACCACCTGCTGACGGTGACAGGTGTCAGTAGTGTGGCCTTGTGCAACCTGCAGGATCCACAGGAGGCAGCTTGCCGTGATGTAGCAGGGGAGGGGTGAGGTCAGTTCAAGTTCTGATGTTTTCTGTGGAACCAAGCCATGACCCTGACCTCTCCTTTTGTTCCAGACGCGCCTCTGCCATTCCTCCTACTGAGATGCTCCAGTCGGAGGCTGGTCTGTGATAGGTGCCTGCCCTGGAGGGACCACCAGGAGGCAGAGGGCTCAGGATGAGCTGGTCATTCCTGCTGGGGGTCTGCGGCCATGGGGTGGTCCACCATCCCAGTGTTTTCTGAGGTTGGGGAGGTGTGTGAGGAGCCGGGCTCTTGGCTCTGGTTTCATGTCTGCAGGGGCCAGTTAAGGGGTATGGTGGCTCCCTCGGCCCGACTTCCTGTGGCAGGTCCGATTCCTCCATGGTGGGGAGTCAGACCGGGCAGCCCTGAAGACCCTGGACTCCCAGCGTCCATTTTCCAGGGCTTCTGGTTGAACTCTCACTTCTGTGGTTGCCCTGGAAACGCAGGAAGCAAACAGGATGGTTACTCATCCTGGCCCACGCAGCTTGTGGGATTGTGTGCTGCCCTGAATTCTGGACTCGGTGCTCTGTGAGGTGCAGGGCAGTCGGTCCAGGTGGGTGGTGAGCCACAAGCACACTGCTGCTGCTGTTGCTGGCGGCCCCTCAGGGCTCTGCTCCACCCTGGTGTCCTTCAAGTACAATAAGGAGATGCTGAGAATCATCGTCTCACTTCTCAATTCTTCAGTGGGAGTCTTTGCTTCACATGTGTTGTCTACAGAGAACTGAGGGTATCTTAAAGGAATGGGTGCTTCTCTGTAGTTTTGGGGTTCCACTGGAAGAACTTGCGTGGCCCTGGCCATGGCTTCCAAGTCATGGCTCTCTCCACATGCGCTGGCTGTGACTCAGAGCTCTGAGTGACTTTCCGTGGTCTTCACAGGCCCACACGCTGGCAGATGACTCACGTGGCTTTCGCGTGGAAGGCATCCCCCCAACATCCCTATCTGCCAGCACCATTCAGTATTCAAACCAGGGAAGAGGTCCCCAGCCTCCCTCAGATGCAAAATAGAATTTTGCAAATATGTACATTTAAAGTGCATATGGATTTTAGCTTCAGGTCACAAATCTGGAAGAACCAGTGTCTGTAAGCAGAAGCCCTGAGAGTCTCTTGGCAAAGTGGAAGTTTTCATTCTTTTCTCCAGGGCTTTGGCGAATACTTGGCCTTAAGTTCTTTTCCCTGAACTATTTTATTAGCTGGCTAACTCAGTTCATTAGCTGTGCATTTCGTAGCAAGGACAGGAAACGTGATTTCTCCTTCTTGGTTTTGCCTTTCTCTGGCAGCCGCTGCCCATGACGAAGGCCGCTGGTGCCTCTGTTGCTTTAGTGTGGCGTGGCCTGGAGCAGCTGGCCTCCCCTTACCTGCCACATGGATGCCAGGGCATGCAGACTCTGCTCTCCTGGGTCCCAGTCCCTGAGTGCCAGGCCGCACAGGGCTCACTCCCTGCCTGCCACCCCACCACCAGGGACTGCATACGTTTGAGGTGCTGTGGCTTCTGTGCTGCGCCTCTTTTCCAGCTGCTTCCCGGGATGGTGCTCCTGTCTCCTCCAGGCCCTGTGGGGGGAACCCCACCCTGCGGTCCCGGGTCAGGTCCCAGGGTGGCCCTGTGTTCCTCGTTCTTGTGGCCATCGGCTTTGCTGTCACCTCTGAAGCAGCTTCCTATTGATGTCCTTCATGTGTGGCCTCAGCTCGTGCTCCTGAGAGCTTATTTCTGGCTTTCTGAGGTGGAAGGCAGCCTCATTCTGCACGCGGACGCTGGCCTCAGCCTGACACCACTCGTGCTTCCCTGGCAGCCGTGGGCCCCGCCCCGCCCAGGCCTGGACCCTTGCCACCGCCCACCTGGTGTGCACACGCGGTCCTGCTGGCAGGCTCAGGGGGCACCCTCTTTCCCTGGTCTGGGCTCTCTCCATCGATGCTCACTGCTGTCTTCTCTCCCTCCGCTGAACTCTGCTCTCCCAGCTCCATGGCTGTCACTGAGCCACTACTCATTTCCGACACCCAGTACCCCTGCGTTTCTGCACCCGTTTTTTTCTGCCCCCACATGCCCACCAGTGGCTTCCTGTCTCCACCCCTGGGCTTCTCTCTGAGCTCCTGGAATTACGTGAGGGCCCGGCCCTCCGTGGTGGCTTTCTTACTCATTGTGACGTCCCATTGTGGAGCGGCCTCAGTCTTGTGGAGTGAAGACCTTGCAGGGAGCACAGACTAGCCGGTGAGCTTCCCCTACCAGGGACATTGGGAAGCAACAGATGGCATGTGACATTGCCCTCAGAGTGTCCAGATGAGCTTCACTGTTTGAGGGGTGAGTCAAATTTGGTTAATCATAAGAAAAGGATGAAAGTGTCTTGGCATTCTGGGATTCAGAATAAAGGCTTGCCAGGTCCCAGCTAACCCACGGCAGAGCAGTGCTGGGGGAGATCTCATGCCAGCGAGCTGTTCCTGTGATGTAAAAGTGAAGTTTTTATCTGTAGCCCTTCTGTTCTCACACTTTTTACAATGATAATTACTATTTACGCGCAAGGAACTAAGGCTTTCAGGTGTGGCGTAATGACCATTAAGGATGCACTTAAGTTTCCCAGAATCTCCGCAGGCCCCTCTCAGTGGGCCCTTCCTGCCCCCTGCTGACCCAGGTGCCTGCGAGCATTACCCCAGCTCATCTCTGCAGGTGAATTCTGTCTATCGCCAAACTTCAGCACCCTGGGCCACCGAGCTCCTGGGCTCACTCTCCTGTGGCCAATGGTGTGGCTCCTCCTTTCATTGTTGGGGGCTGTCCCCATTTTCCTGCTGCATCTGACACTGGCCATCTGGGTGCCCATGTGCTGCAGCCCCTGGGAGCCAGTCTTCCCAGGCCTTTCTATGAAGTCACTGGACCCCAGCCTCACGCTGAGCCCCTGCTCTCTGCCTCCTGCTGCAGGAATCCCCACGCCTGGTGTTTTGGGAGCTGTCTGCTCAGGTGGTCCTCTCCCATTGCTGATGGCCGTAGGCAGCCCTTCTGCTTTGCTAGCTTCTCCTGGGAGGACTCTGAAACCTGTCCAGGGAGGTACAGGACATGCTTGTCTCTCAGGCACATTGGTGTGTTGACTATGATCGACTCTAAATGCCAACATCTGAGCCTGGAGGACCCAGGCCAGTCAGCCTTTCTTGGCTTTGGCTTTTGGGGAAGGGCCATGGTACTGCTTGTGATGACCCGGTACGGTCGCTCTTCATCCTGACTGCACAGAGAGCAGGCTCTGGGCAGCTCGAGATCCAGGAACTTTCTTTTGGCGTCTGGCTGTGGAGTGGAGTTGGAGTGGAGAACAAAGCCTGTCTGTTAGCCCTTTGTATCCCAGTTCTAGCAGTGCACTTGAGCTCTGCAGGTGTCGCCTCGGCTGCAGAGCCACGGTTTCAGGACAGAACTGGTGTCTTTGTGCTAGCAATCACCATTGCCCGCAGCACCATTTGTTATTGTTTTGGGGGAGTTGTGGGAAGTCAGCAGGAGTTATTTTGACCCAGGTCTCCCTCTAGCAATCTCTACTGATAGTTGTCTTGGAGAGATTTCCAAGAACCAGAGCCCCAAGAATAGCAGTCTCTTGTGCTCCTCTAAGTCTACTCCTCCCTCCGCTACCCAAGGATCTTATGTGGATGCATCTCAGCCAGCATGGTGTACTTCTTAGGAGACTCACGTCTGTCTCCCAGTGATGCTGGAGCTAGGGGACTGCGCATCATCACCTGATGATGCTGGGGTATTGAGGGACTGTGCGTCATCACCAAGTGATGCTGGGGTGCTGGGAGACTGCCATCACCTGGGGATGCTGGGGTACTGGGGCACTGTGCCTCATCACTTAGTGATGCTGGGGTGTTGGGAGGAATACACAGTCATCACCTGGTGATGCAGGGTGCTGAGGGGCTGTGCATCATTACCAGGTGATGCTGAGGGACTTTGTATCGTCACTTGGAATGCTGGAGTGGTAGGAAACTCTGTCATCACCTGATGATGCCATGGTGCTAGGGACTGCACAGTGATCACCTGGTAGTGCTGGGGGACTGTACATCATCACTTGATGATGATGCTGGGGTACTGGGGACTGTGTGTCATCAGCTGGTGATGCTGAGGCTGGGGAACTGTGCATTGTCACCTGGTGATGCTGGGGTGCTGGGGGACTGTGTATCATCACCTTTGATGCTGCAGTGCTGGAAGACTACACAGTTGTCACCCAGCACTGCTGGGTATTGGAGGAGCCACACTTGGTAAAGCAAGTTCCTAACGTGTGATTCAAGTTGTATGTGACGGCCGACTCAGGAAGTCATCTGTTTCCGTTTGTAGACTACCAGTGTGTTCCACATTTGAGTGCGTCTGGCTTTAATGATTTGGGAAACAGAATGTCTCAACCAAATCAGGAGAGTCAGTGAAGCTGGTTTCCCATGGTCTGGCACCTGCTTGGTACCTGGAATTGATATCTAGAAACCTTCTCTCCCAGATCCTAAAGTAAATTCTATTGCCATTCTGTTCAGTATAGCAACCTCAAAGACTGAAGGCGATTTAGTAAATGGGGGAGGAGTACATATTACCTTAGATATGTTTTTATTTGGGCAATGTGAAAAAATTAGATTTTAATAGGTGGACATGGTAGCACACACCTTTAATCCCAGCAATTCAGATGGCTAAGATGGGAGGATCACAAGTTTGATCACAAGTTTGCCAGCCTCAGCAATTTAGTGAGACCCTCTCTCAAAATAAAAAATAAAAAGGGTGGGGATACAGCTCAGAGGTAAAATGCTCTGGGTTCAACGCCCAGTACCAAAAAAAAAAAAAAAAAA